>NC_066341.1:0-300000 GCF_022539315.1 Serinus canaria | reverse complement strand
TCACACAGGCAGGGTCACAGGCAGGGTCACAGGCAGGGTCACAGGCAGGGTTACACAGGCAGGGTCACAGGCAGGGTCACAGGCAGGGTCACACAGGCAGGGTCACACAGGCAGGGTCACAGGCAGGGTCACACAGGCGGGGTCACACAGGCAGGGTCACAGGCAGGGTCACAGGCAGTGTCACAGGCAGGGTCACAGGCAGGGTCACAGGCAGGGTCACAGGCAGGGTCACACAGGCAGGGTCACAGGCAGTGTCACAGGCAGGGTCACACAGGCAGGGTCACAGGCAGGGTCACACAGGCGGGGTCACACAGGCAGGGTCACAGAGGCAGGGTCACACAGGCGGGGTCACACAGGCAGGGTCACACAGGCAGGGTCACAGGCAGTGTCACAGGCAGTGTCACACAGGCAGGGTCACAGGCAGGGTCACACAGGCAGGGTCACAGGCAGGGTCACACAGGCAGGGTCACACCCCCCCATGCACACACACACACACACACACACACTCTGCCTCACTTCCCCTGGCACCAGCACCACCTTAAAATAGATCTGCCTTAAAATAACTCCCTGCTAACCCCAGGCAGATGTGTAGTTTTTATTTTCCAGCAATCAGGAGGTTGGTTTGTTTTCTTTTTTTCTTTTTTTTTTTTCCAGTGAGGAACTATTTAGCTGGAAATAGACACCAGGAGAGGGGGTTGATGGCACCACAACTACAAACTGCACCCCGAAGCCAGTGGCTAGGTGGCCCTGGCTGCCCTGACTGAGCAGCCCCCAGACTCTTTGGAATGGAAATCACCCAGGTTTGTGGGCAAGGAGGACACTTCTGGCTCAGGAGGTGCTATAGCAACCGCCTGAAGGTGCTTGGGAAAAACTGAGGGGAAATAAATAAAATAAAAGCACAGGTGGAAAGCAGAGTGATGGCAAAAGGAGGAGAGGAGCAGAGGAGGAGATCCCCAGGGTGCAACCTGGTGCCCAAACATCCAGAGGTATTTCTCCTGTGAGCTCTTACACTAAAAATTCCCGGAGAGCAGAATGGTGCAGGAAGGAAGGGCCTGGGTCCTCTGCTGTCCCAAAGCCCCAGGTAAATCCCCAGCTCCAGTCCCTGCAGGGTCTCTCTCACAGCCCTTTCCCTCCCAGCAGTGGGAGCTGTCACCCCTCACCCCCCAGCACCATCCAGCCTGCATTTCTGGGGCTGATCCTCCACCCCCAGCTCCTGGCCCTGGCAGGGAACGAGAGCTGAGCCCCTGCTGCAAGCCCTGCCCTGGCTGCTGGGGTGTGCTGGGCACCAGCAGTGGGAAAAAACCCAAACTCTGGCACCTGGGGAGCTGGGTCAGAGTTGGGTCAGAGCTGGGTCAGAGGGCTGGAGCTGCCAGACTCCCCAGCCAGAGGAAAAAACCACCTTTTGATGAGAACTTCCTCCATATTACATCTGATTTTATTTTTCCCTTCCCTCCCAGCCCTTCCCTTGCTGCCAGGGTTTGGCAGGATTAATTCAAGATAAAGTTACCCTGAGTGACGGCCTTTGCTTTTGTGTTCTCCTTGTCTATTTTCCACCTGGCTGAACCCAGAAAAGCTCTGGAGAAATCCTGCAGCTCCCAGCCCTGCCAGGGGCCCAGCTCAGCCGACACTCATCTGCTGGAGCGCGGAAGGAGCCCCAACACCTTCTGACAAGGGTTATTTTTATTTCTAATGAAAAGCAGAGCCTGCTGTGCACAGGTGGAGTGGGAAGGATGGCAGGGCACACAGCAGAGTGATTGAGGGCTCACGTTCCCTGGGGGACTCTGGGGGCACCGGGGCACACTCCCCAGGTGATGCCCTGTGGGTTCTCAGCCCCACCGGTGACAGTCCCCCCTCTCTGGGAGGGGGCAGGCTGAGGGTGACAGTCCCCCCTCTCTGGGAGGGGGCAGGCTGAGGGTGACAGTCCCCCTCTCTGGGGGGGGCAGGCTGAGGGTGACAGTCCCCCCTCTCTGGGAGGGGGCAGGCTGAGGGTGACAGTCCCCCCTCTCTGGGAGGGGGCAGGCTGAGGGTGACAGTCCCCCCTCTCTGGGAGGGGGCAGGCTGAGGGGCTGTGCCCACACCTGGCTCAGGCCAAGCCTCTGCTCTGGGTTTGCTGATCCCCCAAGCTCGGGGGCAGTTTGGGGCATGGAGCCCATTCCAGGGGCTGTGTGAACACAGGCAGGGTCAGAGCCTGGCTGTCCCCAGCTGGGTGCACGGTGGGGTTTCCTCCTTGATGCCAGGCTGTCCTGACCTGCAGGGCTGTGTCCAGCCCCTAGAAAAGGATGAAATTCAGTTTCAATGAGGGACTTTGGGCTCTGCAAGTGTCCAAGGCCAGGCTGAACAGCGCTTGGAGCAGCCTTGTCCAGCAGGAGGGGATGGACTGGGATGATCTTTGGGAATTCCAGCTGGTCCCTGGTGGGTTTCAGGCAGGGGATGGTGGCACACAGAACTGGAGCTGCTGCTGCTGCCCTCCCTGGGCTCCCATCCCACCAGCTCAGTCAGCTACTGAGCTCTGCTATTACTTTTTTAACATTTATTTCTGGACTTGCAGCAATTATTTCTCCAGCAGGGTGGAGGTTATTAGGATAACTGCTCCTGTGGTTAGTTTAGATTGGTTTGAGATGGAGAAAGGCAGAGGAAGCTGCTGCTTGGACAGCACTGTGGTTATGCACTGGAAAGGGCAGCTGGAGGAGAAGGCAGGGAAATCCTGCTGACCCTCCAGGCTCCAGGGGCCACTGAGGGTCCAGTCCCCCTCCTTGCAGGGAGGAGGGCAGGGAGACACACCCTGGCACCCAGACCTGGACAGCAAACCCTGCTGGCACGGCTCTGGGGCTCAGCCCCCTGGGAATTGCTCAGCTGGGGTGCTCAGTGCAAGCCCTTGACCCCCAGGCCAGGCTTGCCCCTCCTTGCCCCAGGAAGGCTCCCCCAGCCTCCTGCAGGCTCCCAGCCCCAGGCCCAGCAGTCAGAGTGGGTTTGTTGACACTGCAGCTCCAGAAATGCCCTTTCCAGCTTGCTCTGATCATTAGCTGGGAGCACTCTGCTCCAGAGCCCTGCAATAATGAAAGGCACTGAACTTGGGCATCTCAATTAACCACAGCAAATGCTCCAGATCCGGGAAAATACTTTGCTCAAATTACATTGCAATAATACCATGTACATGCATTTGCTGCCATGGATCCCAGTCCTGCTCCCTCTCGCACCCGAGCTCCAGCCCTGCATCTCCCTCTGCCCTGCACTGAGCCCTTCCCGGCCCCCTCCCAGCCGAGCCCAGCCCTGACGCTGCGGGGCACTCCACCTCTCTCCCGATGAATGCATCCCAGCTCTTAATGAAGGGCACCACCTTGCTGTAATTAATGGACAGACTGCCCAGTCCTTGCTGCCAGCTCCCCTAATTGCAAGGCTGCCACTGCAGCACTGAGCCCAGCTCAAAGGTCACGCTCCGGGTCTGGGGGTGGTCTGGGGAGGGCTGGGAAGAGCCAGGATCCACCTTCAAATCAGCCTTTAGATCAGCAGAGGGAGGGAGGCAGTGATGGGGACGGGTCCCCCCGTGCCAGGGCTGGGGGCTGCTCTGGGGGCAGGAGATGGGTTTGGTTTGCCTGGCTCCACTGAGGAGGGGCTGGAGGTGGTGCCTGAGTGGGGTGGGGACAGCGATGGCAAAGCCCTGCCAGAGCTGTCACCCAGCCCTGCAGCACTGCCTTCCCAATCCCATCCAGCCTGCAGGAGTCTAATAAAACAAGTCCACACGTTACAAAATCAATTTCCTCTCTATTAATTTGGGTCTCTTAAGATTTATCATCATCTTTCATCACCAGATTAAAAGCAATTGGCAAAGTCTCAAATAACCTTTTAATTCTGAATTGGAAGCCAAGATCCAGACCCGTGGAGCTGCATCCTCTGGAGGGGCACTGGCTGGGGTGCAGCACCCCAGTTTGGGACTGGGCAGGGGCACTCCATCCCTGTGAGCCCCAGTTTGGGACTGGGCAGGGGCACATCCATCCCTGTCAGCCCCAGTTTGGGACTGGGCAGGGGCACTCCATCCCTGTCAGCCCCAGTTTGGGACTGGGCAGGGGCACATCCATCCCTGTCAGCCCCAGTTTGGGACTGGGCAGGGGCACATCCCTTCCTGTCCTGCCCACAGTGAGTCTCAGCCTGGCTCTTGGTTTGTGCTGAATTAATTACAGTTCTTCCTCTGCCTTCACTCGAAGGCTGCACTTTGATATTTATGTTCCCAGTTGTGGGTTGTGGCCTTGATTCATTAGGATTTGCATAGTAATTGTTTTCTTCTAACGAGCTGGGAGGATGGCACCGTGGGGAGACGAGTCCTGCACACGTGGGCAGAGATCTGTACCCGATCACCAAACTGCCAGTTTCTGCCCCAAAATGTGTTTGTCCTCTCCTGACCATGGCACAGTGATTTGGGCCAGCCCAGCCCAGTCCCTCCGATGATCTGTGAAGATCTCAGTGCTCCCAGCCCTGCAGAGTGAGATTTGATCCCTGCTGCCTTCTGCTTCTCCAGCAGATCCAGATGGGAGGTGACGAGTTCCAGGTGCCTCTCACCTGTGGGGGCTGCTGGCTGGGTGCTCCCCTCCCTGCCAGTGCAGAGGTTTGTCCTGCTTCTGCTGCTGCTGGAGGTGCCCACGGGTTCCCTGGGAGCACCAGAGCCTGCCAGGGCCTTGGCACTGGGTTTGGGGTGCAGGCTGGGTGGGCACGGTGCCCTGCCCTCGTGGGGGGCTCTGGAGCTCAGCTCAGTCTCCAGGGAGATCAAAGATCTGGTTCAGCACTAAAGAGAGCCCCCCCAGCCTCCCCAGCACCAGCCCTTTGCAGCCCTGCCTGCTTTTCCCCAGGCTGCTCCTGCCCTCCTTCCTCCCTCATTAGACACTTGGCAGCCTCCCGAGCTGCTCCTCTCCAGCCTCCCGTGGGATCCCAGCCCGAAATTCCTCCTTTGAAGGGCCCACACCAAAGCCTGAGTGGAGCTTTGAACCCACCACTGCCACTGCCTGGAATAATTCATGTTAAACATCTGCTGCTGGTGGTGTGAGGCCAGAGCTGCCCTCTCTCCTGGGCAGGACAGGGACAGGGACAGTGATAGGGACAGGGACAGTGATAGGGACAGGGACAGGAACAGGGACAGGGGCAGGGACAGGGACAGGGACAGGGATAGGGACAGGGACAGGGGCAGGGACAGTGATAGGGACAGGGACAGGGACAGGGACAGGGACAGGGACAGGAACAGGGACAGGGGCAGGGACAGGGACAGGGCCAGGGACAGGGACAGGGGCAGGGACAGGGACAGGGACAGGGACAGGGACAGGGACAGGGACAGGGACAGGGACAGGGACAGGGCAGGGACAGGGACAGGGACAGGGACTGGGACAGGGACAGGGACAGGGGCAGGGACAGGGACAGGGACAGGGACAGGGACAGGGACAGGGACAGTGATGGACAGGGACAGGGACAGGAACAGGGACAGGGACAGGGATAGGGACAGGGACAGGGACAGGGACAGGGACAGGGACAGGGACAGGGACAGGGACAGGGACAGGGATAGGGACAGGGACAGGGACAGGGACAGGGACAGGGACAGGGACAGGGACAGTGATGGACAGGGACAGGGACAGGGACAGGGACAGGGACAGGGACAGGGACAGGGACAGGGACAGGGCAGGGACAGGGCAGGGACAGGGATAGGGACAGGGGCAGTGATAAGGACAGGGACAGTGACAGGGACAGGGACAGGGACAGTGATAGGGACAGGGCAGGGGCAGGCTGGGAGCAGCTCCTGTGGCTCTGTGGGATGGCCAGGGGCCTGCAGAGCATTTCTGTTGGACCAATCCCTTTGGCAGGTAAAGTCCACTGCCAAAGCTGCACCAAGTGTCTCCCACGAGCTGCCGGGGCTGGGGGGCTGGAAGAGAGGAGCAGCAGAAGCAGAGTGAGAAGAATTCAATATTTCTATTTGTTCCTACCCAAATAAATTGAGATGTATTTGTGGAAGTGTCAGAGGAGCCCGCAGGAATGATACTCTAAAATAACACAGCTGCTTCACGAGTGTGTGACAGACAGCACAGATTAATGTACCGGCGTTTTTATGGTCTGTTAACAACTGATATGGGTTTTAAATATATTATCTGCCATTGTATTGTCTGTCATTTTAAAAACTGCTCATGTCTATTGTGTTTGCTTTTAAGAGGTGCTTATGGAACAATCAGCCAGTTGCTTCCTGATCTCTCCTCTCCCCACTTCCTAGAGATATCATTATCTCACCCTCTTCTCTCTGTTTTTCCCTAGATAGTTTTCCCCCAGCACTTTCATGGGCAATTTATTCCAAAGCCTATCGAAGCCCCCTCGTGTTCCTTAATTTCAGGAGCTTTAAAAAGCTTTTCCACCTTCACACCTGGTTATCAGTGAGCTGTGGGTGAGCCAGGGGAGGCTCGGGAGGGTGTGGAGGGGGCAGGCGGGTGCCTGTGCCAGCCCGGGCTGGGCCAGGGGCACCAGGGCTGCAGGGATCTGCTCTGCTGAGCAGGGGAGAGACAGGGAGCCAGGAGCGAGGCCTGGGCTGGGGCAGGGAGGGGATGGCTTTTCCTGAGCTCTGAGAAACACATGTGGGGCTCTGAGGTGGGCAGGAAACCCTGCACTGGCTCCCAGTGCCCAGGGGCTGAGCTAACCTTGGGTTTTCTTTCTGGGCAGGGTGGCACTCCGAGGGCCAGGGCTCCTGGCTGCCCCAGCGAGGAGGATTCCAAGCCAGACTCCCCTCAGACCTCTCCAGTGACCCCAGGAAATGCTGCCAGGCAGAAGCTCCCCTGGCTTTGCCCTTGCCTCCCCTGGCCAGTGTCTCCATCCCTGCCCCACCTGCACCTGCTGCCTGTGCCCAGCCACCCCTGCAGCCTCCCCAGCTCGGCTGCTGCCCCCAGCCCGGGCCTGCACAGCCCCCTCAGCCCCACCCAGGGCTGCAGAGGGAGGGGGGAAACCTCTGGACCCTTCCTGGCACCGGGGGGAGCAGCACTTCCAGCTGAGCACATCAGCAGGGGACAGCCCTGCCCGTGTCCCCCAGGGCCACCCTCCCTCCACGGAGTCACATCATGGCCTGAGGTGCCTCCACTGCCCCGTCCTTCACCCTCAGCCCCAAAATCTCCTTTTCCTCCACTCTGCACCCCTCGAGCTAGAGGGGCAGAGCGGGGAGGCTTTGCTGCCCCCGAGCACTGCAGGGCCCCTGGGCAGCACTCTGGGGCACTGAGGGAGGGCTGGACCTGTGCTTGTGCCCACAACTTTCTCAAAAGGCTCCAATCCCTGCACTTGGAGTTCTATTAGACTGCAAGAACAAAGATGCCCTTTTGATGCTTTGTAGCAGCACTGGAGATAATGAAAGGAGAGGAATTCTGATAAGGATGAAAGATAGCTTCCTTCAGCTTCCCGTGGCTGATAAAGTGCTGCCCAGATGAAGAGAGTTTAGAATTAAAAGCGCCACAAAAGTAAAACAAAGTCAACACTGCCCAGCGCTTCTCTAACAAGATAAAATTACAGGACAATAAAGAGAAACACTCCAGGAGCACAGAGAGGAACAGCACGGCCGTGGGCAGGGAGCAGAGGCCCTGGGGCTGTGCTGGGGCAAAGAGCAGCAGGAAAGGTGCTGGAGGTGTGAGGGGTGGGCTCTGCAGCCCTCCCTGCCCCTGGGGCTGTGCTGGGGTGGGGAGGGGGCTGAGGAAAGGCAGGGCCAGGGGCAGCTCCTGTGTGCCAGCCAGGGGACAGGAAAGTGTGGCATTTCCATGGGTGCTGGGTTGATCAGGGTCAGAGTGCTGGGGAGCAGCACAGGGCAGGCAGCTGGCTCCAGCAGAGAGCCCTGGGCAAAGGAGAGGCTGGGAAGGGGGGGCAAGAACCTTCTGGAAAGGGCTGGCCAAGAACCTGCTGAGAGATGGTGAGCAGAGACCCCTTCCCTGGAATCCCAGAATCACACAAAAATGAGGCTGGAAGAGACCTCTCAGACCATGGAGCCCAGCCTGTGCCCAGCCTGTGCCCAGCCTGTGCCCCACCACCTCAGCAGAAGCACTGGCCAGGGAGCTGTGGCAGGGGCTCCCAGGTGGGGATGGGGTCCCTGCTCCCAGGCAGGGCCCCAGCCCAGCCCAGGGCCCCAGGGCTGCTCTCTCAGAGCCTCTCTGCAGTTTTGGGGCTGCAGTTTTGGGCTCTGGCTGGGTGTGGCCAGTGCTGGCCTCGCTGGAGGCAGCGCCTGGGCTGCCATGGCAACCGGGGATGCAAAACTGCTGCTTAAATCCCCAAACAAACAAATCCCGCACAGCTCCAAAGCCAAGGCATCCCTCCACCCTGCTCCCCACGCTGTTTCTTCTCCTGGGAGCTCCTGAGGGGCTGCTGCTGGCGGGTGACACGCTGACACCAGGGGTGTGACACTGCTGTTCCCCCCGTCTCTGTGTCCCAGGCCTCAGGCAGACCCTGCTGTGAGTGCAGTTATCCAACAGCAGCTTCCCCCCGTGTTTTGCACCTTCCTTGGTGCAGAGGAGCTTCCACCTCGACCACTGAGCTGCTGCAGCTGGGGGTGTGCTCCTTGCTTTGAGAGCTTGAGAGGGGGAAAAGAGCCCCCTCCCGAAGGTGACCTGGCCAGTGACACCTGAGCGAGCCCTTCCTGTCCATGTCCCCTGCAGGGTCCAATTTCCCATCCCTGAGCTCCTCTGGGGGTTCAGGCTGCCCGGCAGGGTCCAGCTGGGTGATGCAGCCTGGCAGTGAGGCAGGGCATGCCCACCCTGCAGGAGCCCCGGACCCCGCACAGCACAGGAGTGCCCTGGGGACACCAGGGAGCGTGGGACAGCCATGGCCACAGGCCTCAGGTCTTTGGTCTGGCCCAGATCTGGTGTTTATATACATGACAACTTCTTGTTTGCCTGAAAATTGAGATTTGTTTTTCCTAGCAGGAAATGTTCAGCTTTCCACCTTCATCAGTGCTCAGTGCTGGGTGCAAACAGCCAGCGCAGGCACAGCCAGGCTGGGTGGCTGCTGTCATCCCACCAGCCTGATCAGATCTCCCAGAAAAACCCCGTGTGGGGGCTCCAGGCTGACAGGAGTTACTCCCCTGGGAATCCTGGTCAAAATCCTGGTGAAGGAAATCCTAAGGGATGCTTGCAATATTTAATGGGGATAAAAACCAAGGGGTGTCCACAGAAATGATCCTGTAGGGAAAACAGCCCATCTCCTGTAGGAAATGAATCTGTAGAAGTGCTGGAGGGTTGAATAATTACATTTCTCTGAGTGTTTTAGAACCTGGAGGGGTGGGTGAACACAAGGGTTTGCTTTTCATTGCATGAGGCCTTGGGAAAGAAGGAGGAGCAGAGCCAAAGTGAGCACTGGAGCCAGAGGGTCCTCAGTCTGAGGGGACAATTTGTGGCTGAAGGACTCTGCAGATATCTTGGGCAGCTTTTAGGGAAAGGCCCCTGAGAGGCCTGGGGGGGTCCATCCCATCTCACTGTGACAGCTGGAGGGTGATTTCTCCAAACCCCGGGTGACACACGCTGCTCCAGAGCATCCTCTGATGGCAAAGCAGCCAAAACCACTTTGGGCCGAAAATGGGGCAGTGTGGGGATGCTTTGCTGTCCTGGTTTGAAGTTCTGGGGTGCACTGGACAGGTCTCCTCAGGATGGGAGGACATGGGGGCTGCTGCAGAAGGGAAATGCAATAAATATTTCCAAAGGCAACTTAGAGAAAAGTTCTGAGCAGATTATAGTTTAGTCATTTGATCTCCCAGGTAAATATTAACACTGGAAAGCCATTTGTTTTATACTCTCCAAATGCCTGAAGCGTTCCCAGCCAGGCAAGATTTAAACCTGCTCTTATCAAGCTCTGGAATCTGCTCTGGGTCAGTTCCTGCTGGGATCAGGAGCGAAAGGACGAGGATGGGCTGGTCCCCAGCCAGCCCTGGGTCTCTGGGATCCAGGGGTCAGCCAGCTGGCCCAGGGAACAGAGAACTGGCCACGGCCCACACTGGCCTGGAGCTGCTCCCTTTGTGCCCCTGTGTCTCAGGATGCAGGGCTGGGGGCTTTGCTGCACCCCCTCCCTGCTGCCCTGGCAGGACCATTGGTGTCCCTGGTGCTCCTGCCACGGCATCCATCCTCAATTTTGTGGAAGGGAAAGGACACCTGGCTCTCACCAAGGGATCAGCAGGGGGGGAAGCCCTCTCCATGCCCTGTGTGCTGTGCACAGCAGGTTACAGAGCCCTTGGCAAAGCCAAAGCAGAGGGACCAGCAAAGTGATGATCACAGGGGAGAGGAACCCTGCAGAGAGGGGCTGAGACTGCTCCTGCAGAGAAGAGCTGCCTCCTTTGGTGCCCATCTCCTCCTCATCCAGCCCCACGCTCCCATCACTCCCAGTGATGGCATCAAATGGAAAATTAAGTTATCGAAACCTTTCTGCACTGATTTCTTCAGACTTGTCTCCTGAAGTCCCCATGTGCTTGAGAACATCTGAAAATACAGAGGGAGCAAACAGCAGAAGCAGTCTGAACAAGCCCAAACAGATTGGAAACCTCAAATCTCACCAACCTTATGCAGCTTCACGCTTCAAATCACCCTAAGTACCTGCAGCACGCACCAGGATCTCCTTTCCATCATAATTAAATGTGTCTGTCTCCAGCAAAGGGAGGAGAGCTCGGGGCAGCTGTCACCTCCTCAATCTCAGCTGCCACTCCTCAGCAGCTTCAAAACAGGGGCTTGGGGTACAAAGTGTCTTCCAGGACAGACTTTGAGAGATGTCCATCCTTGCAGTCTGCCTGGGTGTTTGAAAGCAGGGTGGAGCCAGCCTGGGGAAGTGCCAGGTGGAACCAGAGAGGAGGAGCGTTCTGTGGAGCATTTTGCACTGCTTGAGTTGGACTCCTGGGCATCTTTGGGAGCTAAGGAGGGTGGAGATGGGGTGGGATGCGTGAGCACGGGGTGCTGAGCCCCCTCTCCCCATGGGCGAGGAGACAGCCCTGTCCACCCGCTGGGGAGCTCCAAGAGGAGCTGTGCTGCTGCCTGCTCAGCCCTGGCCCTCGGCAGGAGAAGCTCCCCAAACCCTGGCACCCAGCTGGCTCCATCCCTCGGCAGGATGCCCCAGCGCTGGGCCAGCCCCGTGCCTGAAGCCTCCTCCTCCTCCTCCTCCTCCTCCTCGGCGGGGGCAGAAGGTCTCGCCAGAGGAAGGCGCCTCGACACAGAATTTTCACCGGTAAAAACGGGGCTGGCTCGGAGCGAAAGTGCCACTGTGATTCCTCCAAATGGGAAATCAATAGGAGTCCAGAATTAATTAACCGTGTCTGCAGTTGGGGCAAGCAGTTAAATAAAGCTGAATGAAGCTTTTCGGCCCGCAGCTGGGGCAGGGTCCCCCCGCCGGTGCCCTTGACCATCCCCGCCGTGGTCCCCTCCATCCCCGCTCCCACCGGGAGGTGCCGGGGCCGATCCAGGGGAAGGGACCCGAGGGCCCCGCCCGGAGCTGCCCAAGGTCAGAGCTGCTGCTGCTTTCCGATGGGGCGGGCTCCGGAGAGTAAACAATAATTAACCTTAAATTAAAACTGCTTGTAATCTTTGATTACCCTCCTGGTTCTGCCATGTGCCAAAGCCCATTTTGTTTCTGGTTTCCTTGGAGATACCACCCGGTCTCCCCACCCCCTTCCAGCTCTGCTCCAGCTTTTTTTTTTTTTTTTTTTAATTTTTTTTTTTTTTTTTGTAAAGCAGGTTTAAAAACAGCTATTAGGAGAGCTTGTTAATCATCATCCCAGGCTGCTAATAGCACTCTGGCCACGGTTAATCACAACGAGCTGCAAGGATGCTGCAAATGCTTTCAGTGGAATAATCGCCTCCCTGTTCCTTCCCTCCGCTGCATTCATCCCTTTTTCCTTTCATGCAGAATTCCCTCCTCTACCCAGGTCGGGAAATTTGGATGCAGGACACTTCTGGCTTTTTCGATTTTGCCTTGGCTGGTGGTGACACCCTGAGGGAGTCGGGGAAGGGCTGTGCCCTGCTGGGGCCTGTGCGAGCTCCAGCAGCAGCTCTCGCACATCGGGTGTGCAGCAGGAGAGGGGGATCCGGGAGAGAGGGGCGGGAGAAAGGCAGGGCCGAGCTGCACATCAGAGCTCCCTGGGGATGTGGCTGCTGTTAATAACAGCTGCGGCCGCAGCTCGGCCTTTCCGAACCTCCGAGGAGCGGCTTCTTCCCCCATCAGTACCCCGAGGCTCGGATGCGCTGCCAGCCGCGCTCGGAGCAGCCTCGGCTCCCGGACCATGGGAGGAGGGGATGAACGGGAGAGAACCGTCCGTGTGCCGGGCTGGCTGCACCTCCAGGGCATCCCTCTCCCCGTCTGGAGCCGCTCCAGCTCCTGCTGCTGGAGGTGGAGGAAGGTTCGTCCTCCTAGCTCTTCAGTTGGTAAATCAGTTCAGCGCTTTGCTTTTTTCTGAGTTCAGCAGTTGCTTGAAGTCTTCCCTGTACAAGCCCAGGACATGGGGCTGGGGCTGTAATAAATGAAGTTTCTGTCTGCAGCCTCCTCCCGAGGCGAGGCGGAGGGGCAGGAGCAGTGGGGAGGGACCCCCAGATCCCTGTCCCCAGATCCCTGTCCCCAGTTCCCTGTGCCCAGATCCCTGTCCCCAGATCCCTGTCCCCCAGATCCCCATCCCAAATTCCCTGTCCCCAGTTCCCTGTGCCCCGGATCCCTGTCCCCCAGATCCCTATCCCGAATTTCCTGTCCCCAGATCCCTGTCCCCAGATCCCTGTCCCTGTTCCCTGTCCCCCGGATCCCTGTCCCCAGTTCCCTGTCCCCAGATCCCTGTCCCCAGATCCCTGTCCCCAGTTCCCTGTCCCCCGATCCCTGTCCCCAGATCCCTGTCCCCAATTCCCTGTCCCCAGATCCCGGTCCCCGCTGCTCCGCCCCGGCCGATCCCAATTAGCGGCGCTCGAGCCGCGCCCCACCCGTGCGGGGCTTAATTGTGGCTCTGGCTGCTCCTGCTGAAATGACAGATAGGGGACAATTCTGCCTGTTGACAATAATTGTTCTCCTAATTACAGCAATGACATTTACTGGAAAGCCACCGCAATCCCATTACCTCCTCTTGCTAAATTCTGGGAGTTTGAAATTGCGTTCCCTGCCTCCTCCTCCCGGTGTTTGTCCCTCTGGACACAGCAGTGCTCACCTGCAGCTTGGGGTGTCGTGGATGGTGCTGGGGAGCCCTGAAAGAGATGCCATTCATTTGGGTTTGGGTGAGGGTCCTTTTTGAGGGAGATTGATCCTTTTTGCCTGCCTTATCCTGCATTTTTTAACCCATCTGCTGGATGGAGGGTGCTGGAACATTCAGCTGGCTGAGGAGGGGACAGCAGCCAGGCACTGGCACCCCAGAACTGATGCATGGCATTAATCCACCACCCCCAGAACCACAGGGGACACCTGGCAGAAGGAGTTTGACAAGAGTATTTCTTTTTCTGCATTGCAGGTAGCAAACCTGAGCATCCTCATCCTCCCCCATCACCAAGAGAAAGGGGCCTGTAAATAGTTACTTTTTAGGAGCCTTAATATTTTAGAAACGGTTCTAATGAGCTGATGTTCTGTTTTGTTTGGCTGTTTATGTGTCGTTAAGTCTGTGAACAAGATACTTTAATTTAATGGGTTGCCCTCAAAAATATCTTTTAATAAAGCACTATAGCTCTTCTCTGGAGAGAAGCTGGTTAAGCTGGATAAATGATGATGAAGATGATGTCTTTCAATAGCTTCTTCTTTCCTCTCCCCTCTTCTCTACTTGCTTCACACTGAACCAGCTCAAGTTAATTATTTAAAGAGAGGGAACTCCAATTTTCAGGGTTGGGAACGCTGAAGTGGGGCCGTGCACAAGAGCTGAGCCCTAAAGCTGCACTGCCCTCCCAGACCACCAGCACGGTCATGTCTGAGGAGGGGCCAGAAAAGGGCAGAAATTCAGACACAGAAGCACTGCAGAGAAACAGGTCCCTTCCCTTTGTGGCTGGAGAAGCCAAAGGGGTTGGCCCACCTCCAAGGCAGAGAGGAGCGGGAGCACCATCTCCTCTTTGAATTATAGTCCTCCCTTTCTGAAATAAAAAATAAAAAGAGGGAAAAAAAGCTTTTTTCTGTCTCCAGGATGACTGCTGGGAGGTGATCATTTTTCTTTGAGAAACTGAGGCTCCCTTGCAAAACTTATGGAGAAATAAGGTCATTTGTCAATTCAAGTCATTGTCTTCCATACATAAAAAACATGGCAAGTGCAGCTTTTGTAAAATCTAAATTGAAAGTAAATAGGGAGCGGGCAGTCCTTGGTGATAAAACCTCCCATTCTGTAGATTTCTGGTACAATATTTATTCTATCCTCCTTATAACCACAAGGGCTGTCTCTGTGTGTTATTAAAGTAATGCATTTGCTTAACCTGCACTTAAATTCCCTCCCAACCTTCCCTGATTGTACATCTCACTGCTACATGTTCCCAGCCTGCTGGTCTCAGCTGGACAATTATATTAACTGCTCCTATTTGCAATTACTATGAATCATAAAGCAAGTCTGAATGGATTGTTTTTCTTTATTGAAAATGTTTAAACTTAATGCATCGCAAATGTCAGAGCCACGGGGCTGCTCCTCGGTGCTTTGGGAGGTGCCTGGCTGTGATGGAGCACTGGGGATGGCGTTTGTCATTTCCTCCCCTCTGCCCACCCTTCCCTGCAATGCTGAGTGTTCCAGGCTGGGTTGGAGTGACCTGCTCCAGGCAAGTGTCCCTGCCCATGGCAGGGCTGGAACACAGTGAAATTTAAAGTTCCTGACAACCCAAACTGTCCTGGGATTCTGTGAACACGCTGCAGCACAAAAACCCCCCAGCCCACAAGCAGTTCCCTGGGTGTCTCAGGGAGAGGGGTGAAGGTCCCCTTCCCAAATGCCCCCAGGTGCTGGCAGTGAGCTGAGTTCAGAGCAGGCTCTGGCCTGAGCTCATCCTTTGGCTCTTCCCTCGGGCTGGCTGCAAGGTGGAATGCTGTGCTGCAGAGATGTTCTCCAGGAGAAGTTTGGAACACAGCAGGGACAAGCACAAGGTGACGGGCTGCAGCCACAGGGAACCCTCCTGCTGCTCCCCTCCCCTTCGTCCAGGTGTTCCTCAGCCCTGCCAACCTCACCTGGGGCTTCCCTTCAATGTCCCCCAGGGTGCTCCACCCCAACTCGGTGGGACAAAGTTTTGGAGGTCTTGGAGGCTTCTGGGCATCTCTGGTGTCTCTGGGCACAGAGGCAGGTGAGGACCAAGGGGAGGATGGATTTTGTCCAGCAGGAATTGGATGATATCCCACAAAGCACTCTCATTCCCACAACTCATCTTGCAGCCTTCAGCTCTACTTCAGCTCTTTTTTTTCAGTCCAGCCAGGACAAACTCTCCTTGTGCTGTGGCTCTGCAGTGGCTGATGGCCCTGGCTTTTCTGGTGAAGGGATGGAGGTGACCCAACCCCATGGAAATCTGGGAAAGACAGGAACACCTGTGGTGATGGCAGGGCAGGGAGGGCAGTGGGAGTGGAGGGTTGGGCAGGGCAGGCCGTGCCTGTGGCTGACAGGGACAGTGGGCTAAAGGAGAGGACTTGATTTCTCAATTATTGTGAGAAATGAGCTTTGCTTTGCTGCCTTTCTGGCACCTCAGGACTTGCACCGAGGTGGAGCTGAGCCAGCCCCGAGCATCCCGGTGGGCAGAGCTGCTCCTCTGAGCTCACTCCTCTCTGCCACAAACTGGGAGTAACTCCAAGGACGTGGGAGAGGTTGGACAGTGGAGAGCTAGTTCAGGATGAAGCAAGGCTGGCTGGAAGCCAAAGCAAATCCAATTTTCCTTCCACCCCTGAGACAGAAATTTGCAGAGCCAAGTTCGGATTCAACTTCGTGTTTTGGTTCAGCCCAAAGTGCTCCCTCGTTTTCAGTCTCGACATCATCAAAGTCCCCTTAATTAGATTTGTATCTCAGACACATTCCTTTGCAGCGTGTTGCTAATGCATCCAAAATGGCAACATCCCACATCCCATAATACTCACAAGTTTTAAAGAATTATACGCTTTTTTTCCTTGTTTTTAAATCACTTTTTCGGTCCAGACAGGGCAAGATAGCAGCAGAGATGGAATCAATAGCACACAGAATTACCCAGCCCTAATAAACTCCAGGCACGGCTTCCTATTGCAGCTGTACATCAGCCCAGGCAGACAGAGGCTGTGCTGGGAGGGGCTGCTGGAACAGGGGGCTGTTAAAGGGGCTACAGATGGCGCAGCTTTCATCCTTTCCAGGTGCTCTGGTTCCTTCCTACGCCTCTCTTGTGCTCCTGATGGTTTGTAGCTAGAAATCTTTCCCCAGGAGATCCTGCCAGAAGTGGCTGAGCTCCCAAGCACCGTTCCTGCTCTCGGGGCTGGAGGCAGTCCCTGTGCCCAGCCCTGTTCTGGGTACTTGTGACAGGCTGGGAGGGATCCGTGTCAATATCCCCCAAAACCGGAGCTGCATCTCCTCCCAGCAGCTGCAGCATCCTCCGTGTGGGAGGCACGACCAGGCCCCTCTTCCCCTTCCCGGGGGAGACGTGGGAGAGATCAACACACCAAAGCAATTAAAAAATAATAATCACAGACCAGTAGAAAAGGAAAAAGCATAAAAAGTGGGACTAATTTTATGACAAGAAATGAGGCTGTAAAACCAGGAGCAATTAGAGCACAAAGGCAATTAAACCATTTCAAAAGGTTCAGTGAAATTTATTTACTTCTTCCTGGTTTTTTCTGGGAGGCTTTTGGGGACTGGGGACCTTTTTTTTTCCCCAGTGCTGACAGGACCTGGTACCAGGAGTTTCCTTTTCTCCTCCAGACCTTAACTCTGCATTTTTGCAGTTTAATTCTTTTTTGAGGAAGAGGAAAAAAGGCAGGTGCTTCTCTGGCACTGGAGCAGCAGGAGCCATCCCTCGGGGCACAGAGCTGCCTGGGGAGGTTTGGGTCCCCTGCTCCTCCCCCCCTGCTCTGGGGCCAGGCTCAGTTGAGGTGCTGGGGCTGGGTTGGACTCAATGACCTTTAGGGTCTCTTCCAATCCAGTGATTCTGGGAATTCTGTGAAACCATTCCATGATTTTACAAGTGATGGTGGGGGGGTAAATCTGCTGTGCCTCCCCAAATGGTGGGTTGTTTTGGGTTTTGGCACTCCCAACAGGAGCCAAGGCGCTGGACTAGAGATGAGGATGTGGATTTAAACCCTGGATCAAAAGCCCCAAGGTTTCAGAGGAACACCAGGAGAGGCCCCTGGTGCAGCCAGGGAAAAGAGACTTCCCTGATGGAGAGCACTGCTCTCAGCATCAGACACCCTGGGAACGTGTCCTTGAGCCTCCCAGCACCTATTTTGGGCAGCTCATTACCTCAGCTGCAGCGCCTAAAGTGCATCTCTGGATCTCACCCTAAATCCTGGGCAGCTCAATAAGTGCTCACAAGTTATGATGATGAGTTGCCCATAACTCTCCAAACACGTCTCTGTATTTATCTCCATATTCCCTCCCGGGATGGAACCAGCTGCCTGCAGGATTTATTGCTGTCTTATTGATGCTCTGGGCTCCTGCAGGGGGACAGGACCCTGCTCCCAGCCCGGGGGATTTGTGGTCCCTGGGGGAATGTGGAGTCCTCAGCTGTGATTGGAAATCTTGTGGAAGATTTGTGGAAAGTCTCCAAATGACAGCCTGGCCCCAGATTTCCCTCTTCAGCTCTGTTAAATGGGGACACTTGAATGCACTTTGTGGACAAGTGGATGGAGTGTCCCCACTCCCAGCGAGGTCACTCAGAGAAACTGGGGAAAACACAATTTCCACTTCTTTTAGGACCTCAGTGAGATTTCTCTTCTGGGATTGCAACTTTATTCAACTTGAAAATTCACCTTGAAGAGCTTGAACACACTCAGCACTTCACTCTCCTTCTCTGCAACTTGGGTCAAACCTGGCTGGTCAAACCTCAGGGTCCCCAGGACGCTGCTTTATCACCCTGATAAGGCCCCTTTATCCCCCTGATAAGGACCCCTCCACTCGGCCAGCTAATGGCAGAGGCACCCCAAGCCCCTGCCCTCTGCAGTTAACCCCTGCCCTATGCAGCACACACCCGTGTCCTGACCTTGTCGGTTCCAAACCCCTCTGGCTGCTCAGGAGGTGCAGAGGTTGAAATGGCCCCATCATGAGCACTGATGCTGCAGGAGGTTCCCTCGGGGGGGCACTCGAGGGGGGTGCCCGGGTCCCACATCCATCAGTGGTTTCATAAAGGAAAAGTCCCCCAAATTCAGAGCTGTGGGCAAAGAACCCGCTCCGGTCCTTGGTGCCCAACCTAAATCTGGCTGAACCTCTGCTGATGTCTCCCGATGATTTCCTGGTTCACAGCTAGAAGGAAATTGGGTTTTGAAGAGGCCGTAGCCTGAGATTTATTCCATTTCTGTTCCCTTTGAATCAGGAGCCATCAACAGTCGTGGTGTGTCACAGGGTATCCAAATTACAACGCACCATTTCAGCTGCCTAATTGGATGAATGAATTTTAGAGAAAATTAATGAATGGTGAAGAGCTCATTTTTTAGTCTTTTTTTTTTTTCCCAGCTTTTTTTTTTCCTCCCCATGCAAATTCCTGCCGATGCAAATCAATTGTCTGCGCTTGAAATTCACGAGGCACCGAGGGGATCCCCACGGCTTTCCCGGCTCCCTGGCGGCTGCCGTGGGAAGGATGGGAAGGATGGGTAAACGCAGCCAGCCAGGAAGGCGGGTGCGCTGGAGCAGCGCTACAGACCCAGCGGCTCTTTGGGCCGCTCCCTTCTGGCCCGGAGGAGGCGAAGCCGCCTCCTGCCCCCGGAGCCGCCGCAGCCCAGGGATGGCAGCGAGGTGGGTGCAGCGAGCTCGGAGCTCGGCTCACTGCTTTGGGCTCCTGCTCAGTGGAGAGAACAGCCAAGTGCATCAAGGGATATTTATATGTGTGTTATATATATATAAATGCATAAAGTAATATAGCAAGTGTACAAAGTACTAGAATGTAGAGTAAAAATATCTACATGTGTGTGTGTATATATTATATATATATATATACACTTGAATATTTACATAGAAGTGTGTGTATAAATCTGTTACATGTGTATATATATTATATACACATGTATATATAAAATAGATATTTTATAATCTATAAAATATCTATTATATATATAATAGATATTTTATAGATTTTCTATATTATAAATACAATTGATATATCTATTATGTATACTAGATAATTTATATATTTATATTATATATACAATTTATAGATAAAATATTTATATATAATATATATAATTTTATATATTATATAAAATATAATATATATTATATGGAATATAATATGTAATATGTAATTATATCTATAATAATGATATATGATATATGATATATGATATATGATATATATATTATATTATATATATATATATATATATCTGAGGTTGGAACTAGAAGATCTGTAAGATCCTTCCAGCCCAAGGCATTTGATGGCTCTCTCGGTCGATACAGAGCTGTGGTTTCACTGTGCCCACAGAGGGTCCAGGTCGGGCTCTTGGGGCTGCTGCCCTGTCCTGTTTGCCCGGAGCAGGGCAGGGGGCTCTGGAGATGCTCAGAGCTGCTGCACAGGGGGCTGGGGTTGTTTCTGGAGCTTTCTTCAGGGCGTGTGCTCTCCTTTATTTATTTTACCCCGGAGAGAGGGAGGCAGTCTGGGCAGGGTGGGAGTGGGGCACAGAGGGGGCACTGAAGGTTTTGGGCAGGAAGCTGACCCCTTTCCCCAGTCACATCCACACACAGGGCCTGCCATGCTCATTCCTGATTTCCTCGCAGATTCAATGACTGAAAGTGAAGCAGGACCCAGATAACTGACCTGGTTTAAACCACTTTGGAGGATTTTTAACCCAAAAAAAAAAAAAAAAAAAGAAAAAAAGAGAAAAAAGGAAGAAAAGTCCCTTTGGGTTTAAGAAACTTCAGCTGAAGTTTCACCACTTGGAGCACATTTGAATCTCACCAGGTAACTTCATTTGGTTTCCTTAATGAAGGCTGCACAGCGGGGTTAATTCTGCTTTCTATGTAAAAAGATTAAGTAGTAGTTGGGTAAAACACTTCATCACTGAAGTGATTTTCAGGATGTACTCACTCCAAAGGCACAGATGTAATACCTGCTTTTAAATTCAATTAGCTCTGACTCAGTTGTGTTGCCTGAATACATTACCACAGCTTGAGACAGTCAGTGTTATTCTTTAAAGCTAAAAAAAAGGGAAACAGAAGCAAAAAAAGACAAGAGGAAAAAAAAAGAAAAAAGGAAAAGCCCTATTTGGAGATTTCCCTAAATGTGCTACAATTCCATCAATGTGTCAGGTGCCTTCCCAGCTCCGACACTCCCAGCCTGGGTGTTCCCCTTCCCTGGCAGCAAAGCCCACCCTGGCACAGGGCCACGGGGGGCTCTGGGCTCCCAGAGGGGCCCTGGGTGCTCAGGCCCCTAACTCACAGCTTCTCCCCTCTTTTCTGACACTCTCATTTCTCACAAGTCCCAGATTTGGGGCTTCCCCTCCGTGCTGGCTCCTCCTGGCCCAGAGCAGGTCCCTGCCTCTCCCAGCACCTGTTTATTAAATTTTTATGTGGCATCAGAGGGAAGGGCCATTTGAGAGCTAAATTAATTAATGCTTGTGAAACACGTGGAGATCCAGGGATGAAAGGAGCAATAGAAATGCAATTTATTTTATAATTATCGAGACAACCCTGAAAGACAACGAGGCTCCTGTTGGCGTGGGATATTTTATTTTAATTAAATCCAGGGACAGGAACCTCCCGGGGATGATGCCTGTCCAGCAAAGCACTGCTCTGGGCTTTGGGGATGGGAGCTCTGGGAGCCCAGGGGTGTGAGGGGAAGGGGTTTGTTTGCAGGACTGTAGGGGCTGGACCCAACCTTCCCTGTAAAGCCCAGAAAAGAGAGGGGGGCAGCCTGCTCCTCCATTTGGGATGGAAATAGGCAGAGCCCTCACCTGCTGAAATAGAGGGAAACCCCAATTCACAGCAGTTTAAGAATGAGAAGAAAAAGTATTTTAAGGTTATTGGAGCAATCCCGAACGGCTTTGCTGGCTTTCCCCAGCCCCTGCACTCAGGGCTTGCCTGTTTCCCTGGGCTATAAACCATCTGTTTTCCTTGTGGAGGGAGCCCACTCGTGCTCAGGCTGCTGTGCACCCCGGGTCTCCAGCTCAGCAGGGTGAGAAGCAGTGGGACCCCCCACTCTGAGAGGTCCCACCTGCCCTGCAGGAGCTTTGGGCCCTGCCTGGAGCTGAGTGAAGTGCTCAGGGACAAACTCATCCCTTCTTGTGCCCAGGACCCCTGTGCCAGTGTTCGCCCTGCCCCACTGCAGCCCCATCACCCCGAGGACATTGCCTGGGCAGGCTCCTGGGCTGGGGGATGCCCAGATGGAAGGAGGGACCTGGCCTTCTGCAGAATGGGGAGACGTGGCCTCAGCAGCTGCTGCAGGGGACATGTGCTGGGAAGCAGCAGCTTTCTCCGCTGTGGAGAATCCAATTAAGCTCTTATTAAATTAATTTGCTTTTCCCCCCTGTTCCTAACTTGCTCTTAGAGCCTTGGGCTGGAATTTTCCTGAAGGAGCCCCTGGTGGTTGCTGGGTCCTGCAGAGGCTCCAGGGCTGGGAGGGCTCAGCTCTGGGGCAGTGAGATGGTGGGACACAAAGCTCTGGGTTCCACTCACCTGCAGACCCCATCACTGCACATTCACAGAGGGGATGGGGCTGGCAGGGGCCTCAGAGCCCTGCAGAGCGAGATTTGATCCCAGCTGCTCCCCCACAGCCTGATCCCAGCTGCCTTCTGCTTCTCCAGCTTTTATTTATTTTCTTCTTTCTTTTTTAATAGAAGGGTTAAGCCTGGCCAGCAGCCTGACAGAGCAACTCCCAGGCTGCAATTTATCCATGGCTGTCACAGAATCCCAGAATGGGTTTGAAGGGACATTAAATCCCACCCAGTGCCACCCCTACCATGGCAGGGACACCTCCCACTGTCCCAATGTCCAGCCTGGCCTTGGGCACTGCCAGGGATCCAGGGGCAGCCCCAGCTGCTCTGGGAATTCCATCCCAGCCCCTGCCCACCCTGCCAGGGAGGAATTCCTCATTCCCAAATCCCAGCCATGCCTGCCCTCTGTCCCTGGGAAACCATTCCCTCTGTCCTGTCCCTCCAGCCCTCGTCCCAGTGCTGCAGAAATCTCTGTGAGAGGGGACAGCCCTGTCCCCAGCTCTGTCCTGGGGCTGGCTGGGCCCCACCACCTTCCTCTGCTCCTGCAAGGGGTAAAGCAGAGAAGGGTTTGGGTGCCAGCCCTGCTGGCCAGGACAGGGTGTCCCCAAGCCCTAATGGGAGCACTCACAGCCTGCCTGGAGCTTCATGGGGAGAAATATTTGATTTATGCCATGAGTCAATGATGTTTCTGTGCCAAAATGCATAAAAGGTACAGGCTGATGAGTCAAAGGCAGCTCCATCCACATAATGGATCTGTCAGGGGGAGGCAGGGACGGCTCCACAGCCTCCCCAAAGGGCTGGCAAGGAGGGGCAGGGATGATATATCCATATTTATATTTACAAACACATAAATGCATCCTTAGCCCAGCATTTGAAGTGCCTAAGCAAACCTGCAGCTCTTCAGGGAGAAGCACCAGCCTTGAATTTCCTTCCAGTGATCCTCCCAGAGCCTGCTGCTGCTCTGACACCACGTGGGACGTGCATCAAAGGGTGCAATTTAACCTCTGCTGTAAAAAATAGAATGGGTTTGCACCAGTCTAATGATTCCTGGGTCCTGTCTAATGATATTTTATTTTTTCTACCCCGCAGCACCGTGATGGACCTGCCAGCTTTTCTGCTGTACAAAGATTTCTTCTTTAAATGACAGGAAACATGATTTCCCCCAATATTTATATTAATTCTATGCCATTATTGCTTTATTTCTGGGCTCTGAAAGCAGGAAGATTTGTGTTTCATAATCCATGCAGGAAGGCTGAGTTGATATATTGGTTGCAAATGAAGAAAAGCACGTGTGGCTCTTCCCCAGTAGGTTTAATTTTATCCATCTGGCTCAATCATGGCAGCAGATTAAGTAAAAATTTTCAGTGGAGTTGCGTTGGCATAAGTTGGCTTTTTTTTTTTTTTTTTTTTTTTTTTACTTAAATATTGAGGTAGTTTCTGGTCTGGGGAGGAATCTAACTGCATTTCTTGCTTTTTCTTTTTTCCCATGGGTCCCAGCCAGGCACCCTTGGCTGGCAGTTGAATTAATAAATTGCTTCAAACCAAACCCTGCACCAAAACAAGCTTTTTTTTAAATACTCCAACCCCCTTGGATCTGCAATGCTGGGACTTGGTCCAGCATCAGGAATTCTGCATGGATGTGGGAGGAATCGCTCTGCTCTTTTCACCAGCGCCCCTGGTGCCAAGGAGCTGCTCAGGGGAACCCTGGGAAGGGTGAAATGTGCCACAGAAAATCAGAGAATGGCAGAACTGGGCTGGAGGGAGCTCAGAGCCCACCCAGTGCCACCCCTGCCATGGCAGGGACACCTCCCTCTGCCCCAGGTGCTCCCAGCCCCAATGTCCAGCCTGGCCTTGGGCACCCAGTGCCACCCCTGCCATGGCAGGGACACCTCCCTCTGCCCCAGGTGCTCCCAGCCCCAATGTCCAGCCTGGCCTTGGGCACCCAGTGCCACCCCTGCCATGGCAGGGACACCTCCCTCTGCCCAGGTGCTCCCAGCCCCAATGTCCAGCCTGGCCTTGGGCACCCAGTGCCACCCCTGCCATGGCAGGGACACCTCCCTCTGCCCCAGGTGCTCCCAGCCCCAATGTCCAGCCTGGCCTTGGGCACCCAGTGCCACCCCTGCCATGGCAGGGACACCTCCCTCTGCCCCAGGTGCTCCCAGCCCTGTCCAGCCTGGCCTTGGGCACTGCCAGGGATCAGGGGCAGCCCCAGCTGCTCTGGACACCGTTGCCACTCCTGGGCCTTTCTGTCTGTCTGTCCTGCCTTGTCCTTTTGTCCCCTGGGTTTCACAGAAGGGGCTACAAACTGCAGCTGAGTGTTTCTGTCAGTGCCCATCGCTGGAGCACGAGGCTGAGACAGGGACCCTCCTCCAGGTTCTGCACAACCCCTGCTCCAAAGCTCACAGCAGATTGTTTGGACGAGCTCTGTGCATTAGAACATTTAGCCTGTTGTGCATATTAAATTAAAATATTTATTTTAATATCAGAAGCCAAACCTGAACCACTCATGCTGTGGAAGTAAATCATCTCCACATCACCAAAGTTCAGGGAAGGCACGGGACCCTTCAACCCTGCCATTGCCCTAAGCCAGGGCTCTCACTGAGCAGATTTCTGGCACTGCTCAGTGGTGGGGGGGCACCAGGGGTCCCACACTGACCCCCCCAAGGTGCCCCCCTGCCCCAGCACTGCAGAACATCCAGAACCTTCCACATCCCCCATGGAGCTGCAGCTGAGGCGCTCAGGGCTCCACAGCAGTTTATTGCCTCGCTGGGGGGCAGGAGGACTTTTTATTATTATTCCAGCTTCCTTTCCTTTCTCATTTTTGCTGAAAGCACAAAAACTTGTTGTGATTTACCTCCTGACACGGCGGGCTGAGGGCCACAGGCAGCCACAAATCAGCCGTGGAGGGAGAGCCTTGGAGCAGGGCCAGGGGTGCGGGATGCCGAGCGTGGGCTTAGTCTCCCCGGGGTGTCTGTGGGGGGGCCAAGGGCCACAGGGACCCCAGACCCCTTTTATGGAACCTGTAGCTGCATCTGTTCTGGTTCTGGTTGTGTTTAATTTCATTGTGGGGTAACTGAGCCAGGGCAGGGGCTGGGCACAGCTGGCTCCAAGGACACTGCACCTGGGACCCGAACCGAGCCCAAACCGAGCCAGAACCGAGCCAGAACCGAGCCTGAACCGAGCTAGCCTGGGCTGAGCTCTGCTCAGAGACGCCCCTGCTGTGGGGACGGCAGGGGGCTGTGCCTGGGACCAGCGGGAAGGAGCGGGGAGCAAAGCTGAGCCCAGCTTTAACTCCTGAGAGCCCTTAAAGCCGAGCCCAACATTAACTCCTTAGAACCCCTAAAGTCTGTGCCAGGCATTCCGGAGCGTGCCCTGGCTTTATTCCTCACCAGGGGGGGTCATTTCCAGGGCACACCTGGGGCACACCTGGGGCACACCTGGCCAGGGGAGCCCAGCTGCTCTCACAGCTCACGGGGCAGCTTTACACAATCCCTGCCCAATACATTTTTAAGCCCTATAAGAGGCTTTTGTGGCTGTTCCAGTGCCCAGCTGGTGGAGCAGGGTCTGCTCCAGGTAACGCCAGCCCTGGGGTCCTGCTGGACAGGTGAGGTGAGGTTCCCTCCAGGGCTCAGCCCCTCATCCCACACTGAGTGTTAGGAACCAGCCTGAGCCTTGGAGCTGGAGATGCAATGTGCAATGTTTGTTATAATTAATTATGATAACTCTTCACATAAATAGACAGGCCCTTTTCTTCCTAATTTCACTCAATTTAGCAGCCGTTCCATAAATTTCACAGTCAGTTTTGCAAAAAGCTGCAGTTTCCAGTAGAGGGTTTTTTAAAATCCTTGTTATTTATTTATTTAATTAGTAATCACTTTTTCTTTTTTTAATCAGTGAACTAACTTGATTCTTAGGGTAAAAAGCAAATCAGATGATGAAAGCTGGAACCAGGAACCACGGGAGAATACATAAATATGGGGGCACAGGCAGGAGTTCTGCCTTTCTCCTGCAGTGGTGGAGGGTTTTGTTTCACCCCAAATCCACCCGAGAGCTGAGAGCAGGATCTGGCCTCTCTGCTCAAGGCTGAGCACCCCTGGCACTGCAGATATTGTGCTCCCAGGCTGCCCCATCTGAAACAGAGATTATTTTTCCTCTTTAAGAACCAAGGCACGAAATAAATAAAACTCCACGTCCTTTTCTACTTTTTCACCCAGCGAGCGCTGCCCCCCCTCCCCTCCCCTCTCTCGGGTTATTAACCAGCCCCGGGCTGGGATGGAGCCGCGATCCCCTCACTGTCCCCGCGCCTCGCTGCTCCCAATAAATCACAGCAGAGTGGGGGTTAACAAGGCGTGACTCCATCCTCCATCTCCCTGTCCCGAGGCCTGCCGTGAGCAATGGCCACTGCTTGCCGGGAAAAGAGGCAAAAATGGGAAATCCAGGGAAGGCAGCAAGCTGGGGGCTGGGCCAGGGGCATCCCCAAAGTCCCCCAAAATGCAAATGTGGAGATGCTCAAACGCTGTTCTCTCATCAGTGCTCTTTGATGGTCTAACCAGTCAGAAAAGGCAGAGATTGAACAAATCTCTCAGTGACAGAGTTACCTGGAAAAAGAGGCTATAACAACAAAAGACAATTATAGAAGAAGAAGAACATGATTTTCCTAATGTAATTTCAGGCGGTCAGAACAGTCCTGGCCTGATAAGTGAATCTTTAACTTCTCTTTCAAGTAGCCTTTAGCCACAGAGATCAGATATCTGTTTCTGCTGCTCCTATTATCAAAAGAAATCCATATTAGTTCAGATTTTTGCTTGGAATTCAAGAGGAAAATGTTTCCTTCCCGACAATTTTATATATTTATCCCTTTGGCTAAAGCCTTTGATTCTGCAAAGTGCAATTAGCGAGTGCTGGTGTGCAGTTTGACTTCTAACCAGAGAAGCTCCCAGTGCCAATGGAAAGCAGGGCTTTAATGAAACACAACATTTCTTCTATAATTTATTCCGACCCACTGACACCTGAGCCAGTGGTAGGCGTGCACGTGCAGGAGTTTACAATAAAAATAATAATAATAATAATAATAATAATGGTGTCCTTGTCAGCCACAGCCCTGCGAGCACCGCAGAAAGCAAAGGCAAAGCAGAGCACAGAGCAATGAAATTCAGTCCAGGTTAAGAAGATATTTCCTGAACACTGCCAGGGATCCAGGGGCAGCCACAGCTGCTCTGGGCACCTGTGCCCGGCCCTCATCACCCTCACAGGGAGGAATTACCTCCCAGTATCCCACCCAGCCCTTCCTCCTGGCACTGGGAGCCCTTCCCTGGGTCCTGTCCCTCCGTCCTTGTCCCCAGACCCTCTGCAGCTCTCCTGGAGCCCTTCAGGCCCTGCAAGGTTCTTCCCAGAGCCTTCCCTCCTCCAGGCTGAGCAATCCCAACTCCCTCAGTCATTCTTGATAGGAGAGATGTTCCATCCTTCCAGCCATCTTTGTGACCCTATCCCAGTTATCCACCTGAAAGACAAATCCCCTCCTGGAAGGGGAGTGGGTGGGCTGAGAGCCCCCTGCCCTCGGGGCGCTGAGAGCCCCCTGCCCCTCGGCAGAGCCTGACCCATCCCAGGGCTGGGCACAGGGACCTCACCTCGAGGAAGCCCCTGAGAGTGAGGGCTGTGAGGAGCTCCCTGCTGAGATGACAGCACAGCTTCACCCTCCGGGAGCACAGGCACCTTTGACTGAGTGAGAGATGTGTGAGACAGAGCTGACTCAGGCAGGGAGGTGCAGCAGCACATTCCTGTCCAGTCACCTCCAGGTACCACTCTGAGCCATCTCCCACAACCCCCATCTCCACAATTCCCACTGCAGGGGAGGGATATGATGGATGAGGTCAGCCAGGATGATTGAACTCCCTCTCCTGGCCTTAAACCCAGGGATTTATTGAACAATTCCAGCACAGCTGATGCCTGTGGCTCCGGTGGGGTCTCCCTGCGGGTGATGTCCTCGAGTTGTTCCCTGTCACGGCTGTCAACTTTATTTGTGGCATCTACAAATTGTCTGGGACCCCTTGTGACAGCTGAGACCTTTTACTTGGGCAGGGCAGGTCTGTGTGGGGTTTGTTGGGGCTTTTCCCTGCACCATCAGGGTGCTCTCGGTGCAGCAGAGCCCCAAAACCTTTGGCCATGAGATGGAAACGGGGACTGGGCAGAGCTGCAGGAGGAGATGCAAACCCACCTAAGCAGCACCTCTGTGTCCCCTGTCCTTCCTCCCCACCAGCTCTGCCTTCACTCAGACCCTCTCAGGGCTGCTCTTCATCCCTCCCCATCTCAGCATCTGCAGGGAGAGCACGGAGCAGCCCCTGGGTGTGTGCTGGGGCAGGCACAGCCCAACCCTGGCACAGCCCTGGCACAGCTCAGCCCAGCCCTCGCTGGCTCTTTCAACCCCTGGAAGAGAGGGAGGGGAGGGGTAAGGAACCCCCCAAACAGGTGCAGGGTGGGCAGGTCTCAGGTGCAAGGGACACCTGGGTGGGCCAAAGGATCCCCAGGGTTGCAGGGCATCTTTTGAACTCTGCCAATCACTCGATGCCCCTCTGGAATGGCAGGACTGACAGACAGCACCCAGCAGGGGTCAGGGCGGGGAGAGGGGGAAGTGACTGACACCGGGGAAAGGACAGGGTACCTGGGACAAACGATGACATCACACTCTACAGCCACACCATGGCTGCCTTTGGGCCAGGAAAACCTTCCCCGGGTGCACAATAACGACGACTTTGTGGCTTCGTACGAGGCCCCTGTAGCTTGGCTGGGCACACAGGAGTGGGATTGTTTGCCTCTGGGATGGAGAGCAGAGCTCGCAGCAGCAGTGACTCAGAACAGGATTTAGGGGTCACGGTGTACAGCTCCCTCATCATGAGCTCCCAGCACAGAGCTGCAGGAGAAGGACAAGTTGATGTGACCCTTGATTGAGCTTTAAATAATAAATTTAAACCGGAAAAAAAAGAACAAAGAAAAGCTGAGCCATATTCTGGAGCCTGCAAATAGTGCAGGGGGATGTGACTGAGGGGATCTGCCTGGAGGCTGGGCCAGCACTGCTCATCACACCAGAGGGCAAAGGGCTGCCCTGGGCAGGGGGGCTCCCTGGAGAGGCTGGAGAGCACCGGGGCAGAGGAACTGAATTCCTGTGCGTGTGTCAGGCTGGAAGCAGAGCCCAGAGCCCGTCAAGCCCAATGCTGGAGAAGCCCTAATTGCTGGAAGCTGAAGGCAACCTTGGAGGAGGACACCCTGCAGGGCAGCGAGGCTGGGGAGGGCAGGGGAGCAGGGATTTACTGCTGCTCAGAGCCCATCAAATGAGGTCTGATATTGCTACAAACCAGAGGCTTTAACTCAGCTGCTGGAGCAGAGGAAGAGCTGCATTGGGAGGAGCAGGAGGGAGAGTCACCGTGGCCCTTCCTGACCCCAGCTCATAAATCCCTCCTGCTGTGCCCTGGGGGAAAGGCTGTCCCTCTCTGCCCTCAAGATGTTCCCAACACTTGGAGCTCTGCAGCGGGGCCGTGGCTGTAACTCACCCTGAGCTCCTCCAGCTGCACACAGGATCCAGGATCCATGGCTGCTGGGACACATCTGGCCAGCTGTGCAGGTGGGAGCTGGGGGGGCAGCAGGCATGGTGCATGGACCCCTCCCCAGGACACACTGGCCTGCCAGGTCCCCCTGAAGGGCCCCATTTGATGGACAGACCTGAGGTGGGGAAGGAACTTTCCAGAGTCGCTCTGGCAGGAACCAGGGAGATTTCTGCCTCCCTCAGGATCAAGGAGTGGAAAACATCTGGGCACATCAATTACCTGTGGCTGCAGGAGCCTCAGCAGCACCTCAGGCTGCCTGGCACACCCCTGGGGCCCTGCACAGCCCCTGGGCTCGCTCTGGGGCCCAGCACCCCCACCCACACCGGGCTGGGCTGGGGGTGCTCCACCCACTGCACCTGCACGGGTCTCAGGTGCTTCACAGGTCTGGAAAGTGGGGAAATAATCCTGAGGATTAACTAAGTGGGGTTAAGCCTAGCTGGTTTTAGGTCCCTCCTGGAGGCTGTGGTTTGGCTTAATGGAGCCCGAGTGCACTAATTGGCTTTAACTGTGCAGAGCAGCCTCACCTTGAAGCCCCCCTGCTCACCCCAAGTGCAGTTTAAGCCCAGTGCAGGCTGTGCTTTGAGACTGCTCCTCTCCTCTCCTCTCTCCTTTTTTTGTGGCTTGCCTTGTCTCCAGTCCCATCTCCTGCCTCTCAGGACCCTGGAGCTCCTTCCAGGTGTGGCCGTCACTGTGCTTGGGTACCCACAGCGTGTCCTGTATCTTTGTGTGCAAACCTGGCCCTGTTTGAAAACCTCTGCTGGTCACCATCAAGGAATTTGATGCCAGCAGAGTTGTTGTCCATTTCCCTAGTTTATTTCTGCCAAAATCTGTGCTAATTTGGGATAAGTTAACCTTGATATTCCCAGTTTCCAGCAGCCCAAGGCAGCACGGGCCTGCTTGGCCATGGTGCTCTTGTGTAAGTCATCTCCCAGCTCAGCGAGCACTGGCAAACACATCAAGCAAGGAATGAGCTAAAATTTCCAAATCATCACTCAGAATAAAATGTGACTTGTTGGAAAATGTCAACATGGCTGTTTTGACAGACTTTTTTCCATCTAAGCAGATTTGTCAAAGCCAGCCCTCTCCCTCTGAACAGATCTTGTTTTCTGCTTCTCCAAAGGGAGGAAGAGCTTCAGTGCAGCAGCTCCTGACCCAGCCTCTCCCTGACCCTGCCAAGGTCCCACCACATCCTCTCGAGCTCCAGAGTCAGAAATTCAGCTCCAAGCTAAAAGCTTGGACTCACAGGGAGGAACTGTCTCTTTGCTGGAAGGATAAAAGCCAGGTGGAGTCCCTGAGGTGCCCAGAGCAGAGAGGAGCAGGGTGGGATCCGCGCTGCTCCCCGGCCTGCAGCTCCCCTCTCCTGCCCCCTCCCAGCCTCCTGCCTTTAATTATGTTGTAGAAAAGTCTCACAACTCAGCCATTCAAGGTGGCATTTGAGAGAAATGATTCCCTTTAGCATAGCTGACAGCTAATTTGTGTAAAGTTTAATTACAGCTAGCATTAATTAACTGGCAGTGTGTTGCGATACTGAAGCACGGCCATCTGTTCTTTGAACTGCCTCCCCCAAATTGCAGCCCCAATAATTTTGGTGCTGGGGAGGTTGCTCTGGGGGAGCTGGGGTGGCCACAGCTGCAGTGGGAGGGTGTCACCCGCTGATGGTGATGGAGCAGGGGGTGAATCACAGCTCCCAGCAGTGCTGCTCTGCGGGGACCGGCCCTGGAGGATGTGGAATCATGGCTTTCAGGGGAGGATCAGCTCTTAGCTCACAGCTCAGGGAGGCTGTGGTTGGCTGGTCCAGCAGCACGTGCAGGGCTCCTTGTGGGAGCGTTTGGAGTGTGCTGTGTGGAGGAATGTGTGGGATCTCAGGGCTGGGAGAAAGGCTCCAAAGCTGGCAGCCCTGCTGTGGGACAGTGCTGCTGGAGGGGCACCAACCCCATCCCTTCTGGAAAAGCAAGGCTGGCAATGTCCCCAGCCTGGAAAGAGAAGCCCAGCGTGCTCACACGAGTGCCCAGTCCCCAGCTGTGTCCCAAGGTGGGTTTGCAGTTGTTCCTGGGTTCAAGCTGTCCATCTCCTGAGCAGACATGAATGGTCTTGGTCTGAGCCAGCAAAAAACAGGCCCTGGGAGCTCATTTTGGCACCTCCTGCCAGAGGCTGCCCTGTGGATGCTGAGAGGTGAGTGGTGCTGCTCATCAAGCCAGCTCATCCTTCAAACAGACCAGGACCCCGTGGGTGAAACTGGGACGGGGCAAAACCCTGCCACCAAAGCTGCCTCAGAGCTCTGCCCTCAGCAAATCCAGCCTCACCTCAGAGCAGCTGCTTTGATCTCATCATCTCATCATGTAAATCCAGATGAAAACAAATACATCTCCAGTGAGAGAGGAGCTGGCCCCCAGGCTCTGGGCCAAGCCCTCGGATTCGTGGCTTTGAACAGGGCTCAGCAGCTGCTGGTGGGAGGAATAGCTTTGGTCAAACTGCAGCTCCCAGCTTGTGCCAGCTGCTGGTTTCAGGGTCAAACAGAGCCTTTCCTCCAGCTCCCCAAATGGGGCAGTAATTTAATCCCTCAGCTCAACGCTGTGTCTTGGGTCCTGCTTTTCCCCTCCTGAGCTCTCCACTCTTGCCCTTGAGATGGCTCATACAGGGAATGGTTTTGCTGGTGCTGGGATGGAGCCTCTCTGGGATGGAGCCTCTCTGGTGGCCCTGACTCTGCTGGTATCAGTGTGACTCCCCTGTGCACTCCCAGGGGGCAGTGAGGGTGAAATGCCACCTCCCAGCAGCTGGCTGCAGTTCTGCTTCCACCTTCCTGTCCCAGGAGCTGGGGTGGTGGCTGCCCCCAGGCACCCAGGAGGGGCAGTTCTGCTGTGAACTCCCTGCCTGCTGTGGATGCAGCAGGAAATATTCCTCACCATCCCACAGCAGCCATCACCCACATCCATCCCACAGCAGCCATCACCCAAACCCACCCCACTGCTCCGGAGCCCTGGGGGTTCCTGCAGCCCAGCTGATTGGACACACTCAGGGCTCTGCTTTTTGTGCTGCTTTCCCCAGGTCTGTTCTGCCAGGCCTGCTGCACCCCAGAGCCCAGCAGTGTGCAGCTGTGCCAGCTGGGCTGCTCTGCTCTGCTGCCAGGCATTCCTGGCCTGCCAGCCTGGCCTGTGTTCCTGTGAGCAGCAGGATTGCCCAGCCCCGTCAGGATGCCTGGATGCAGAAGGGGGAGCTGCAGCAGGCAGGGTGATCCTGGGGTGCAGGGCTGCTGCCTCCAGCTCGGCTTGGAGGGGTCACAGCGGGGCTGGAGAGGGGGGAAAGTGTCCCTGCCTGTGCCATGCCAGGCTGTGGGCAGAGCCCTGGCAAGCAGGGGTGGTAATTAAATGTTTGCTGGTGATTAAGGTGTCTTTATGCAAAGCAGCCTGGCAGAAGGGGATGGTGCTACACGGAAAGCATCTTGTCACTGGTGCCGTGAGCTGGAGGTGAGGACAGGCAGGCAGAGCCTGGAAGAGAGAGGGACAAGCTCTGAGGGAGCTCTCCTGGGACCCAGGAGGGGACAGGGGGTCAGCAGATCGGCAGGGTCCCACATTCAGGGGAAAAACGACACAACTGGCTGAAAGACACCCAAAACCCAAAGGGTTTGGAGCCGTTCTTCCTGACCGTGGCTCGGGCTGCCGCTGCACCCCGGGGAAACGGGAGGGGTAAAACCACCCTGGGGGAAGGTGGGCAGCGGTTCCCACCTGGGCTGCTCGCAATTAGCCTAATGAAGCAGTTCGTGGGATATTGTTGCCCTCTATTGGGCCCAGCCTGAACGGCCGGGACGGGGCTGAGTGCCCGGGCCAGGTGGGGAAGGGTCGGGGGCTCTTCCCAGCCTCGGGGGGGAGCGATGCTTCCCCAGCCGTGTGCTGGAGCTCCTTCCTCCCCGAGCCCTCGTGAGACAAGAGCCAGAGCAAATGCCAGATGGAGGTAATGAGCCTTGCTGGGGCTCCGCTGGAATTTGGATCGGAGCATTTGCAGTCTCCGGGGATGAGTCAGTTCTGCGTTGTCCTGGCGGTGGGCTGGGAATGAGCCCGCGTTATTTCAGGGGGTTTGTGACTCCCCGGGACTCCTCTGGTCTCCCCTCTGCTGCTCTTGGGCACTGCACAGAGCCCCCAGCAGCACAGACCCACCTGCAGCACTGCACAGACCGCACAGGGTCCCCAACAGCACTGCCCAGGCTGCCCAGAGCCACCAGCAGCACAGGGGCATGCGAAGGCACCACTTCACCTCTTCCCTGCCCTGCCCAGGCCTGGCTCTGCTCTCCTGTGGAGGAGCTCTGCCTTTACCCGGGTGTGTGGAGCTGTTCCCAAGGGCTGGGTGTCACCTGCAGGTGGTGACACCGATGGAGGTGCCAGCAGAGCAGCTTCCCCTCCCTAATCCCTGCTGAGGCTCCCAGGTGCTGCAGAGGCCTTGGGCTGGCTGAGGCTCAGACTTTGGGGTCTGTCATCTCAGGGAGCTGTGCATGGGCTGGCCCCACAGGGACACTGGCACGCTGGAGAGAAAAGCTTTTAGCAGATTGATCCAGTGCTGGTTTTGAACTCGTTCCAGTGCAGGGGAGCTGAGGCACACTTGTCAATGACAGGCTGCACACGTGGGGCACAGCAGGGCTGCAGAGCCCTGGGTGGGATGGGCAAGGTGCAGGCAGGGCCAAGGGGTATCCAAAGAGGTTCCTCTCCTTCTCCTGCTCCTCTCTGCTGTCTGTTTGTGCCGTCCCTGGCACTCTGCTGGGATGCTGAGGGGTTACAGCACAGCTTGGCAGTGCTGCTGTGGAACAGGAACGCCCCGTGGAGCTGGGGAAACTCTGCAAACCCGAGAGCAAAGGCACCAAAACAAACAACAGCCCCATGAAAATTAAATATCCAGAACTAGAAACGGCTTGCTGCTCTTTCCTCCTTTTAAACGAGAGCAAGTAGGTAGAGTTGGAGTAGCTGGGAGTGCTGTAAATGATGGCATGCCTTTGAGCTAGCAGCTGGGTGAATGTCTCAGCCCACGCTGGCTGTGTGCTCCCCTGTCATCTGCTCACGGGGATAATAGAGATAAAACAGCCCAGGGATGGATTCCCAGCAGATCCTTTCTGCCAGGTGTCTCCTTGAGCTGTAGGAAGGGACTTCAAAAAGAAAAGAGACGCAGCAGTGCCAAAATCTATCTGGTGAAGTGGAGGGAGCAACAGCAGGGTAAATCCGAGGCCCTGGGAAGGAGGAGGTGGATGGTCTGACCTTGTGGTGCAGAGGGACACTGCCCTCAGAGCCTCACAAACCCTGCCCAGAGAGAGGCCTGGCTGGGCTGACCTTGCAGAGGGACACTGCCCTCAGAGCCTCACAAACCCTGCCCACAGAGGCCTGGCTGGGCTGACCTTGTGGGGCAGGGGGACACTGCCCTCACAGCCTCACAAACCTGGCCCACAGAGGCCTGGATGGGCTGACCTTGTGCTGCAGGGGGACACCGCCCTCAGTGCCTCACAAACCCGGCCCAGAGAGGCCTGGATGGTCTGACCTTGTGGGGCAGAGGGACACTGCCCTCAGAGCCTCACAAACCTGGCCCACAGAGGCCTGGATGGGCTGACCTTGTGCTGCCGAGGGACACTGCCCAGAGAGGCCTAGATGGTCTGACCTTGTGGGGCAGGGGGACACTGCCCTCAGAGCCTCACAAACTCTGCCCACAGAGGCGTGGATGGGCTGACCTTGTGCTGCAGGGGGACACTGCCCTCAGAGCCTCACAAACCCTGCCCACAGAGGCCTGGCTGGGCTGACCTTGTGCTGCAGGGGGACACTGCCCTCAGAGCCTCACAAACTCTGCCCACAGAGGCGTGGATGGGCTGACCTTGCAGGGGGACACTGCCCTCAGAGCCTCACAAACCCTGCCTGGTGTCAGGGGATGAGCTCACGTGCTGATGTGCCAAATCAAGCAGGGCTGTGGCCAGGTAATCATCAGCATGGACTCCCTGTATTGCAGAAGGCTGATCAATAATCTTTATTGAGACACCCATTGCTTTTGTAGACACGACACAGGTGCACCCAATCTGTCCTCCAATCCAAACACCAGCACCATTAGCTCATGAAGAAACCTCCCTTTGGTAGACACAGGTGCAGCAAGTGAAGATAAGAATTGTGTCTCCTTTTTTCTCTGCTCTCCTCACAGCCCTTTCCCAGGACAGTGCCTGGAGAAGCTGTGTTTCTCTCTGTGGCCAGAGAGCTGCTGCCACACTGATGGATGGCTTTGTCCTCCTGCCATCCTGCCTGGCTGCAAGGACTGACAGGGCCTGCAGAAATTATTTGCTTTGCATCTTGCAAAGGCCTCTTTGAAGACCTGAACAAATATTTGTGCAGTGCTGTTCTTGAGCACCATGTCACTACTCTAATTCCATGGAATCTGTGCCATGGAGCTTTTATTCCTGCAGGGGAATCCAGCACTGGGCCCCCCTGGGTCTGCCTGGTTCTGCCTTTGCACCAAGTGCTTCCAGGACTGTCCTGGACAATCCACACCAGGAGGGATGTGAGGAAGGTTCAGCAGAGCAGTTGAGCTGCAAACCAGCAGCACTGGGCAGTGCTGGGTACACCAGAGCTTTCCTGGAAAGGTCAGGTCCAGATGAAGATTTAATATATTTATTTCACTGGCCGAAGCAAATGCCTCTCAAATACTAATTAAATGTGTGCCACTCAGCCAGGGCTGTTGCTGGGGTTATTTTTCTTGCTCCAGTGACAAATATGGCCAATTAAATCAACAGTATCTCTTTTCTTGCATTCATTTTCTCTCTCCATCACATGCTTGAAGGAGAGCAAAATCAAACTGACAGCTGATAGGGTTTTCAAATGCAATGGGCAAAGTGCTTGGAGCCTCTTCCTTTGGACTGCAGGGCTCTTCTGGGGCCCCCCTCCTTCTGTGAACCAAATCTCCATCTCAAGCCTTGTTTTAGCCCTTCTCCAGTCTCCCTGTCTGATTTCCACCCACTGACCTTGCATGTGGCTCTGTGCTGTCTCCTGACAGGAGCTGCAGACCCAGTCCTGCAATAGGTGAGCTGGGAGACCTGGCCCTGATGGGGCCAGGGCTTCCTGCAGCCCCAGAGGTGGAACTTAACAAGGCTGAGCCCTCAGGGATTGTTTTTGCTGTATGCCCAAAGGGGGCGAATGATTTTCTTTAGGAAATCCAACACATTGAGGGGTTAGAATGGGAAAGATGCTGAGCTCTGTGCTGCTCAGGGTGGGCTGGGCTGATGCTCAGCTCCTCTCCTTATCTGGGTAAATGCTGTGCTGATGAATGAGGCCAGAGCCACATATCAAAATCAATCAGGATTCCAGTTAATTAGAGCAGTCGGGACCAGGTCAGGTTTTTCTCCTCTTTCCTCCAGCCTTGTGGCAGAGGGGCACAGAGGTCAGAAAAAAATCCACTCAGATCTCCATCCTTGAAGTACTTACAGTAGTTTACACTTAGTCAATAAACAAGAGTAATAAGGAGAGGCTTTGTGGAATGGTAAAGAGGGAGCCTTGGCTGTGCCCTGCTCTCCAAGCACCTCAGCCCCCTGCCTGTAAAGGGGAGCCTGGATTTTCCTCTGCTCCTGCTGCCAGACTCTTGGGCTTCCCCACAGAGCATTCACAGCCCCTAATTTCTGGGAGAGAATAAGACACCTCAGTCAGTGAAAGACAAGGGAAGGCGCTCTGCTGCTCTGATGTTTCTGATGTCAGTCACCTTGTGAGGCAGGGAAATTGGCTCTCTCCTTTTAATTACAGTCAGTATTAAACCTCAGTGCTCAAGGTTCAGATTCCTACCTTTGGCCTGCCCAGGGTCTGTAGATCACTCAGATCTCACATCACCTCTCAGCAGTTTTTACATGCTGCTGCCAAGGCTCAGTGCTGGCTCTCTGCAAGGAGCAAAATGTCTCCAGTGGACAGGCTGCATGCCCACGGGGTAATCAGCCACCCCAACTGCTCCTGCTGATCTGTAAATTAAATAAGGTGACAATTCAATCCACCTCGGTGTTCTGGTGGTGCAGTCAATGGCTCCCAGTGCTGGATCAGCAGCTGCTCCCCTCTGGGTCACAGTCTGGTGACTCTCCCAGCTATAAACTGAACCATGTTTGTGCAGGGAAAAGCCTGCAATAAAATGTGCAAGAAACGGCAAAGAACTGCCTGATAAATGAGGTCTGTAAGTCACCCTTAGAGGCCACGCTGGTTATTGCTTAATAGAGTGGGTGCAGTGGAGCTTGGTTGATGGGGTAGGAACTTGCCAGGAGGAGGGCAGGCTCCTGGCTCAGCCCAGCCCAATGCTGGGGTGTTCCCAGGGCAGAACCACCAGAGGAGTTTCCACCTGCACTGTTCTGGGCTCCCACTGCAGGAGCAGCCTTGGCTCTCCCCACACCAGGGCTCTGGTGGGTTCACCAGGGCTTTGGCTGCTCCAAGCTCCTGAGCCCATGAGGCTGCACTTTCCCCAGCACTCCCAGTGAATTTTCTGCACGGGGCTTGTACCGAATATTTCAAGTTATCCTTTTTTTGGCATAAATGTGAAGTTCTGCATATACCATTTCCCTTCTGCTTGAGCTCTGGGACATGGAAAAAACAGGGCTCCTTTCCCAGCAGCTGCTGTCTTCTCATCTCCTGCTTTTCTGTGTGATTTGGTGACAATTAACTCACTGCCATTGCCTCATTTCTGCAGCAGCCATGAATCCTCCTGGAAGAGTTTCCTGTTCCACCTCCCAGCATGGCTTTTTCCAGACCTCATCCGTTCCTTAACCTGCCTCAGCTTCCCTCAACTTCTCTCCTGCTTGCCAAGCAAACTGCAGCTGAACTGGGACAGACACAGGCATGTCCCTGAGGTGCTGTGGGATTTGTGGGATGGAGGATGTTCAGCTCTACCACTGCTCTCACATCAACAGCCCCACCTCAGCAGGGCCCAGAGCCCTCATTCCCCTTTCCCCACTCATGTACTGTCTGCTGGGGTTTATTTTGAGCCCTGGGATGGTGCTGCCTCCAGAGAAGCCAACAATGCCCACCCAGCTGCCAGGGCTGTGTCCCAGCCTGGCACTGAGCTGTGCTGGCAGTGCCATTAGTGCTGATGGAGGGCTCTGGCTCTGACAGCTCCGGGCTGGAGGTCAGGCTCACTGTGCACACACTTCAGGTTTCAGCACAGAAAGCTTTGATAATATTAAATGCAGCAAAGGGTTTCTCTCTTACCCAGACCCTGTTCCCTTTTTTGTTGCTCCTTTTTAAATTAAGGCACTGCAGTGTTGTGTTGTAAGAAGGATCTATTTTTCTACTGACCCATTTCAGTAAAATTTCAGCCCATCTAGAGCATATGCTTCTTGTGAAGATGGAAAGAAATTCACAGATATTAAGGACACAGAGATCAACTCATCTCACCTAGTGCAGTACAGCCTGGAGAATCCAGCCCTCTGCAGCTGGGTGCCACCCTGGCTTTGTGTGACATACCAAGAACCAGCTCCAGCCCTGGCTCAGGGTCCTGTCCAGCTGCGGGTTGTGCTCCCCCTCCTCAGCCAGATGTGAGGCAGCAGCCAGCTGTGGCCCTGGTGCCAGCAGCACACAGGACAGGCTCTCAGCCTGCTCCCTGTGTCCCCAGCATCCTTCCTTCCCTTCCAGGGCTGGCCTTGCCTGCCTCAGGACAGGGCTGTGGACACAGGGAGGGTTTCAGGCCAGCCCCAGACGCTCAGCAGTGGATGAAGATGATGCTTGTGCAGCTTAGCTAAGCCAGCCCTATCCCTCCTAAGCTGCTGGCAGCAGTTACCTCCAGAAGGCAATTAAAAGCCCTAAATGAGCTTCCTGGCACTGAGCACCATCCAAAGGACCTGCCTGTTCAGGAGACAGCAGCCTCTGCCTTCTCAGGTGCTTCCAAGGCCTCGTGCTGCACTGGAAGTGATTCACAGCTCCCACCAGGCTGCACACCCTGCAGAAGAAGGCAGTTTTCTTGTGAACTGACTTAAAAATCATTTTTCCCCATTTGTTCCACAAATGAAATGAAACAGCTCAGTCTGAGGACTTGCAGAAAGACTTGTTTCCATCAAGCCCTTGGAAATGCTGTCATGTTTCATTCCAGGAGAAATTGGTTTGAAACTTCTCCACTGCCAAAAAAAAAAAAATCTGAAACTACATTTTCTTCTCTTCCTCCCACCTGGAGCTGTCTGGATTGCCTTGGGCCAGAAGTGATGGATTCAGGTCCACTTTGTCAAGGGCCAGTGCATGTATTCATGTCTCTCCTCCAAGCCCAAATAACTCAGGTGCTGTTATTTTCAGAAGCCACAAAGGTTTCTGCGTTGCAGAGACCTTTCTTCTCCGTTTTGCAGGATGGTATTTTCAGACTATATTTTTCTGAACTCCTGGCCTTTTGAGTACTAATGTAACCACTGAAAAAGAAAACAATCCAAGGCAAGAATCTTACTTGATGGCCATAATTGTGTCATCCTGTTGCTTGGTCCAAAAGTGCTCTGAAGAGAGCTCAGTCCCTGGATGGTGCCCAGGAGAAATAGGCTGGTTTATGTTTTAGGAAAAGCCTTGGATTTGGGAGCTCAGCCTTGCTGCAGCTGTGCAGGTTTGATGTCTTGGTCAAAGTATGTTGGAGCTGCTCGTTTTCTTAATTTTTGGCATTTACTAAAGAGGGTTTATGCCTTTTGTGTGAGATTAAATGCTAATGGTGGTTCTGTGAGTGTTTCCAGCTCTGCATCCCCATTTGCAGTTGGGACTTGGCTGCCTGCCCCATCCCCAGTGGGTGTTGGAGCCACAGGAGCCAGCCCAGGGAGCCAGAGCTTCCTGCAGCTCGTGGAGATGCACCCAGAGCCTGCCCAGACAGGACTCCTGTCCCTGCTGTGTCTGGAGAAAAGATGCAGATCTGTTTGCATCGTGTTAGTACGTAAATCCAGCTCCCTTTAGGGTGCTTTGGCACATTTGGATAATGACCTGGAACAACCTGGGTAGCAGGAGGTTCCATGTACCTGTCAGGGCAGCCTCTGTGAGCGGGGAGATTGCCAGCCAGCAGGCAAAGGCAGCCAATTATGCCACGCTCAGAAGCATTTCACTCTTTTTTGTGCATCTCCCCAGCTCCACAGAGCGAATCCTGCTGTGGAGACCTGTGCCTCCCGCTGGCATCCCCTCCTGTCTGAGGAGATGGTGTGCACGGTGCCCTCAGTGCTTGCAGCCTGGCTCTTCTGCTGCTGCAGCTCAAAGCTGTGCTCTCCTCTGCAGGGACTCCCCTGAGCTGCCCTGGTGCTCAGGGACAGCCTGTGGCAGCTCCTCTGGGTGCGGGGGGCTTGGGGGCTCTGCTCCTGCCCAGAGAGGGATGGAGTGCTGGAATTGCTTCATGTTTGCCCCGTATCAGATGGCTAAAAAGACTTTTTCAGCTGTCTATAAAAACTGGCTTTTAAATTGTGGTAACGGTGAAGAAAGCTGGGAAAGGAGGGGAAAGCATAAGGCAGCAGTGTTGTCCCTCCCTCACAGTGTTTGACAGCAGAACTCCCATCCTTCAGGCAATTCCCAACTCAGATGGTGACTGCTCAGTGCCCAGAGGAATGCCAGTCTGGTGGGAGTGCAGCAACTCCACTGCTTGTCAGAGCAAACCAGGACTGAATATGCAATGAACCCAGCTTGGTTCAGAACCACAAATCCCTAAAAACCTGTACCTTTTAACAAACAGCCCTTTTGGTTTAATGGTCCATGTGAGACCAAACCTGTGGTTTCCAGTGCAGTTGTGTTGGACCTGTAGTTAAAAAAATCACTTGTGTACCAGGCAACTGATTTGTTACTGGCCCCCTTGGGCTCTGTTTGAGACAGATTTCACTGGGAAAAGAGCTACAGAAAATGTCAGCAGACAGTGTGTGTGTGTGCCAGAGACTCCCAGCAGCTGGGATTTCAAATCGATTTTATTTTCCCCTCATCTAAAGAGTTTTACACTTACAGGGAGACATTTTGATGTATTGGGAAACAATGCAAGGAAAAGGTTTGTGGTGTGGGGAGAAGGCAAAGGCTTTCCAGTAGAATGAGGGATAAGGAAAACATTGGGGGGCCTTTTTGAAGGTGCATTTCTGAGTTGCTCCTGTGCTCCTCTTGATGGCATCCCTTCTGCAGGGCTGTCTGAAATCTTTGCCTCTTTACCTGCTCTCAGTGCTCCATTTCTGCCTCAGAGCTGAGCTTTCTCTGCTGTCAGTGACCTGCTGAGGGGCAGCTCTGTCCTTGGGCTGCACAAGGAGCTGTGTGTCTGTGTCAGCTGGGACACGAGTGGGGTCAGGAGCCTGCTGGGTCCTGGCTGCTCCAGCACCACCTCTGCCATCCCACAACTGGCAAGGCAGCAGGGACAGCCTTACTGAGCTGCTTCTGAAAGCCCTCAGATAGAAGGAGAAATCCAGGGTTTGCAGCTCTCAGGAGCTCAGATGGATGTGGGCAAAAGGACAAATCCTCTCCAAGAGGTTGGAGTGTGAGGAAGAAGGGAACGGGGTACAGGGAAGGCTCCAGGAGTGAAGGAAGAGGGAAGGCTGCATCTGGGTGGCCAGCGGGGCACCCGTCTGCCAGGCACAGGCAGCGTGGGGTGAACTCATAGCCCTCAGCCTCCTGCAGAAGGAAGGAAGGAGAGCTGCAGACCTTGGCCAGGGTGGATTTCACTCCCAGAGCCAAGGGGTACCCTGGCTGCTGCCATCCCCTCTGGGGTTTCCATCTGCACCACTGCTGCCTTCCAGCCCAGGCTTTGGCTTCTGCTGCTGGGGCTGGGCCAAGGCTCCCTCCATGGTGGGGGGCTGTGCTGGGCTCTCTCCAATCCAGCACTGTCAGCACCCACCCTGCTCCTCACCCTGCCCTGTTATAACCATGTGTTAAATACATTGCAGATGCTCCTGGACGTATTTTTGACCCATTTTCTCTGGAGTCCCTGCAATTTACTTTGTCGGAATAATTGCAATTTATTTAAATGTCAACAAGGCACACGTGGGAGACAGCAGTTGTGTGCAAGAGCAGAGCAATTACAGGGAACAGGTCCCATTTCAGCACTTGAGCCAAGATCCGAGCCAGGAGAAAGGAAAAGATCATTTGCCTCTATTAACTGATCACTTAGCCCCCCACTCCCTAAGCCCCCAGGAACCTTCCTGCCTCTTCCTTGGGCCACCACCCAGGGCACAGCCTGGGATAAAACCAGCCCTTCCTTTGGCATGCTCTCCACACGAGCATCTGCTCAGCCACAGGAATTTAGTGGAGGCTTAGACCCACGTAACTGCTCACAGAATCTGATTCTGGTGCTGCCCAAACAGCCTGAGCTGAAGGAGAGCTCAGGGGAGCCTGACCTGTGTGGGATCACTGCAGGGATCAGGGGAGCCTGACCTGTGTGGGATCACTGCAGGGATCAGGGGAACCTTTCCTGTGTGGAATCACTGCAGGGATCAGGGGAGCCTGACCTGTGTGGGATCACTGCAGGGATCAGGGGAACCTTTCCTGTGTGGGATCACTGCAGGGATCAGGGGAACCTTTCCTGTGTGGAATCACCACTGCAGGGATCAGGGGAACCTTTCCTGTGTGGAATCACTGCAGGGATCAGGGGAACCTTTCCTGTGTGGGATCACTGCAGGGATCAGGGGAACCTTTCCTGTGTGGGATCACTGCAGGGATCAGGGGAACCTTTCCTGTGTGGGATCACTGCAGGGATCAGGGGAGCCTGACCTGTGTGGGATCACTGCAGGGATCAGGGGAACCTTTCCTGTGTGGGATCACTGCAGGGATCAGGGGAACCTTTCCTGTGTGGGATCACTGCAGGGATCAGGGGAGCCTGACCTGTGTGGGATCACTGCAGGGATCAGGGGAACCTTTCCTGTGTGGAATCACCACTGCAGGGATGAGAGGAGCCTGAGCTGTGAGGGATCACTGCAGCCCCAAGAGCAAAGGCCCTGCAGGATTTACCCTGAGCACTAAGTGTGGATGGCCTTTTTCCCTCTGAGGGTTTGGCAGCAGCCTGGCAGGGGGATGATGGCAGTTTGCACATATTCAGATTTCGTGTCCTTTATTGGTGTGAGGGCAGGATCCCTGTGGCCCTGGCACTGCCCAGACACACTCCAGGCTCTCCTGCCCTCCGCAGCCAAAGGCCAGGAGCACAAAAAGCCATCAGGGGGTACGTGCTTGGCTCAGGACCCTTTGGCAAGCATCCCTGGTTCCCAGGTTGCCCTCCCCAGAAGGACATGCTGCTCCTTCGGCTCAGGCTGCAGCACCAGTGCAGCCCAAGCTCCAGAGCTGCAACGCTGCTGGCTGCAGCAGGGGAAGAGCTGGGGCCATCTAGTGACCTTCCACTGCAAACTCTGAGCTCCCAGTGCTCCCAGTGGCCCTCGGAAGATATGTGGGACACGTTTCCTCCCTGCTGCTGACAGAGCAATCCCCAGCTCGGCACTGAGCTGGCTGCAAGGCAGACCTGCACCCTCTTAATGATTTTTTTTTCTTGCTAGGAGCTGATTTAGAAACTGGTGCATGTAACCACCTCCTTTCATCTAGGATGAAAGAGAAGGACAACCCAATCTTTAGAGAAGAGGAAGCTGAACCAGTCAGAGCCCCCCAGAAGGTGAGCAGGGGAGAGGAGAAATGGGGGTGTTGGTGGCTCAGGGTTTGTCACCAGGGCCAGGGTGGGCAGCAGGAGCTGGGCCATGTGCACCGTGCCCTGCACGTGTCTGGGCTCCGTGTGCTCCACCAGGTGCCTCACCTGGATTTCCCAGGGGTGCAGGCAATCTCCTCTCTGTTATCATCAACTACAAGCACGGTAATCTGGACCCTAATGCCTACAGGAGATTACAAAGCAGTGTTTTATGGACCTGCTGCAAAAGGACCCATAATCTGCTAATGCCCACAATTAAAAAAGGCAGCTCAGCAAAGCTGGGCCCTTGCAAGTCAGTGCCCATGTCTGGAAAAGGATTCCAGCTCCAGCTGTTGGCCTTGCAATAGAAGATGACATCTTTATTAAATATTGGTTCTGGAAATAATATCTTTTCTAGTTTTGGCAAAATGCCTTGCAAAGTTTGGACATAAAGCAAAGCCATCTCTGTTTAGCAAGGTTTTCCCCTCTTTTTAAACTATCTCTTTGTAAAAAAATGTGTAGAGATTGATACTTATTTCATAAACGCAGGTCTTGTGATAAAAATGAGTTAGTAACTCTGGTAATGGATTCCTTTGGAGAAAACCTGTCTGTGCAGCTTTTGTGATGGAAAAAATTCCCAATATCCTACTCTCCTAATATTCCTAATATCCTACTCTCCTAATATAATTCCTAATATTCCGAATATCCTACTCTCCTAATATAATTCCTAATATTCCTAATATCCTACTCTCCTAATATAATTCCTAATATCCCACTCTCTCTGTGCCCACCACACTGTGATGTTCACCCCTCACAGGAGTGGCACCCCAGTTTCCCCAGGGCCATCAGCCACATGGGTGCCTTCACTCTTGCCCCCTCCCAGCCCAATTCCTCCCTGGCCTGTCCCTGCAGCCCCCTCCCTCCTGGGGTTTCTGGCAGATGCGTGCCTGCCCTGTGGAGCCACTGGTGCAGCAGAGCCAGGAACGTGGCTCCCTGGGGGAATCTGCAAAGTACAAGTTGTTATTACTCACTACAGCAGAACAATCAGCACGGGCTCTGTAATGCAGAAAGATGGATTGAAGCTGCTTAAGACCAGAGGAAAATGGAATCTCTGCTTTGCAACAAGGAGTTTAACTCCTGCAATCCCCTCCTGACGAGCGATGAAAGCCGAGCAAAAGCCCAGATTTGAACATTGCTGGGTTCAGGGGTGAGATGGGGCCGTGCAGCAGAGCCAAAATCCCAGCTGGAGCCCAGTCTGGCACAAGGTGATCTCCAGATCCTCCTGGTGAGGGTGGCTCTCTGCACCTGCAGCTCTCTCCCAGGAGGCCTGGGGAGCATCCTGACACCTCACACTGCTCAGGTGTGGGCAGTGCCAGTAGAGCCCTCAGTGCCCCCTTTCCCTTCTGCCCTGCAGTGATCCCACTGCTCCTGCAGGGTCAGGCTCCTCCACGTTCCCATCCCAGACTCGGACCCTGCCAGCTGGAGAGTCCTGCAAAGAGGACACAGCAAAGAACTTCAAATAGCTTTACAGTCATGAGGGCACTGTTTTCTTCTCACAGGCTTCCGGTGGATCCCAGGTTGTGCAGCAAGGAGCTCCTGGTTATTACACGTTCCCCATTTCTTCCACAGACTGTGAGTCCAGCTTCCCCCTGCTTTGCCTGAGATGAATAGCAGATCCTCTGCTGTTACACCAAGGCAGCTTTAAACATTTGATAAACTAGCTATACAAACCTTTGTCATCCAGGGCATAAAACAACCTCTAACTGCTTAGGATTAAGGAGACATTTGTCTTAAATCAGCAAGTTATTTTAAATACTTCTCTGCTAGCTGTCAGTGCCCTGCCTGCCTGTTATCACACCAGGGGATTTGTGTTAGACTTGAGTGCCAGACTCTGCTCTGAGGCTGAGTCCTGGGCTGAGGAGGCGCTGGGGCTCCCAGGTGCCTCCAGCAGCTTTCCCTGGCAAAGGGGGGCGAGTCTGGCATGCTGAGTGAGGAGTCGGGCTGCAAGGACTCGCCCAAGAAACTCTGATATCTCAGAGGGCTCCCAGGGCTGCTCAAGGAGCACATGCTGACTGTCTTGTCCTTTTGGGGCTGTGTCCTGCTCTGTGCCGAGCCCAGCGGAGCTGTCTCGGGGCACTCGGGGCCGTGGCTCCGAGCGCTCTCCCGCTGTCGTCGCCACCTCCCCACGTGCTGCCCCGGCATCCCAGAGCATCGCCGTGCTCGGCCGGCTCCATCCCCTCCCAGAGCATCGCCGTGCTCGGCCGGCTCCATCCCAGCCCAGAGCATCGCCGTGCTCGGCCGGCTCCATCCCCGCCCAGAGCATCGCCGTGCTCGGCCGGCTCCATCCCCTCCCAGAGCATCGCCGTGCTCGGCCGGCTCCATCCCCTCCCAGAGCATCGCCGTGCTCGGCCGGCTCCATCCCAGCCCAGAGCATCGCCGTGCTCTGTCGGGTCCGTCCCCTCCCTGCCACCGTTTCACCCGCCGCTGCTGATTGAGTTTCTCCCGCAGCTCTTCCAGGAAGCCAGGGGCCTGTTGTTTTGGAGATGGCCTTAATTTGTTTACTCGTGCATATGTTCTGTCTTGTAGGCTGACGCTCCGCAGCTGGTCTGGAGCAGCCCGCGGCACGGGGGAAGCAGCAGGTGAGGTTTGAAGCAAAGGAAGTCGCTGAAAGCTGGCCCGATGTGCGGGTCCGAGGGCAGGCTCCCCGGGACTGATGTGGTAAAACACCGTGCCATATTGGCTTAGACAGCAGCTCTGTATTTATTGCTGGTTTCCATCGTAATTTGGGCGCAATAACAGTTTGTGCAGAAGATCAGTTAAGCTCGAAGAATCAGAGGTAGAAAACTCCCCGTCTCTGATTTTATTATGCAAATGAGAAATTTCTCTGCACATGGCAGGGGGTTGGAACTAGTTGATCTTTAATGTTCCTTCCAACCCAAACTATTCTGGGATTTCAAATTCTCTGAGAAAGGTGGAGAGACAGTATTGAGGCTTAGACTTGCCTGCTGGACAGGACTTTGCTCTCCAGAGCCAGAAGTGGTTCCAGAGGTGCTGTGTGGCCAGCACAGAGTGCAAGGTGCCCTCCTGAGCAGGATGCTCTCACACCAGTGAGGGGTGGATGCTGCTGGTGCAGCTCCTCGTGCTTTCCCTGTGTGCCAGGACCCTGCCCTGCACCCCTGCAGCGGCCAGCCCAGCTCCTGGCTCACCAAAACACTGGGTTTGGGTTTTTTGTTTTGTTTTGGTTTGGGTTTTTTTTGGGTTTTGGCCACCACGCCGTCCCTGGGAGCTGGAGAACGGCAGAGCCTTCTGTGCTGCTTTCCTGCCCATATAACCTGAAGAATGTGATTCTGTCAGAGAGAAAAAAAATCATCTGGATGTTTTACTGCTACTGTAAAGCTGTTACTTTTTCCCCACCCACCCTTTAGGGGAAAAAAAAAAAAAAAAAAAAAAAAAAGAAAAAGAAGCCTTGTTTAATCTGCCAGTTTGCAAACGGCTCCTAAATAACACAAATAACACAGTTGTCTTTGGCTCAGTCGATCAAAGGGCTCTGCCCATGAGGATGGGGACACTTTGCAGGCTCAGATTAGTGTTGTTTTGGAGGAATTGGATGCTTCTTTGTGTTGTTTTTAAATGATTCTCTTTCCAGGCTGAGTCTGAGCCAGATAGCTGAATGCATGGAATCGATATTTTGCAGAACTGATAGGAAATTAGCCAGGTTTAATAAACTTCATGCATGGCTTCCTATTGTAGCTGTATATCAAAAGGAAAATAAATATATTGACTGGATCTGCTTACAAGAGCACCTATAAGTCACTCTGGGAAATAAGGCAATTGCACAAATGGTTATGGGAGACCGTGCCTCGTAGGGAGGAAGGGATCAGGCTCAGGACATCTGGGTCTTCCAGCTAATTTAGCACATGACCTTGAAATCCAGGCCGGCCAAATCTTCATACCTGCCCACAAAATACGGTTTTGGTTTTGGCTCTGGGATGTTATTTCAGATGCTGAGGTAGTTTACTCTCTGTCTACACCGAGTGTGGAAGTTGGTTGTTATCTGTATTTTCTAGAGGAAATGAGCCAGTTTTGTGAGGAGAGGAGTGTTTGGGGTGGTGCCTCTGCAAGAGCAGCTGGATCAGGGGCACAGCTTTGATTTGGGCTCCAGCAGAAAATGTTCAGTTTGGTGCAGCTCGTTTGTGAGGCAAAAATTCATTGTCCCAAAGCTATTCTTTTCACTCTCCCTATTTGAAATCCTTTTAAACTGGGACGAAAACATAGTTATAAGTTTCAGTACTAACTCATTTCAAAATGTAAGGCATCTTTTTTGATCTAATATTTTGACTAATTAAATAGGAAACCCTTTTGTCTTACATATTACGAAACATCAAGGTCTCCTTTAGATCCACTGGTGTTTTTATTAGTCTCTGAAATTCCTGAGGAACAGATAAAATATCTGCCACCCAGCTCTGCTGTGTCAGTTAATGTGTGAGCAATCACAGTGTGACATATCCACAGAGGAGTGTATACAAATTGAATCTCTACGTGTGGTTGTCAGGAAACAAAACATGCTCGATATCTGTTTCAAAGACAATTTTGATTTTTTTTTAGCAAAGATTTTGTGGAAAATGTAGCAGCAAGGAAATAAAAATGACTCCTGCAATTTGGAAACAGGTAAACAAGAGGTATTAAAAATCAATGGAAACACTGCGTGGTCATCCCTAGGGATGATTTCTCACATGTAAACACATCTTTGGTGAAGGAAGGAATGAGACCAGATCCCAGTCCCCAGGGTCCCAAATCCCCTTGAAGTAATTTGCAACTGGATCAGGCTGGGGGATCATCCCAGGCTCCGAGTTTGATGTAGGCACCAGCTGAGGCTGCAGAGCTGTCATGGTTTAAGCCTGGCACAATACCAGTGCCCCCATGAGAACACCTACTTCCCTGGCACCTACTGTGAGATATGATCAGAGACAGAGCAAAGCAGGCTCCAACTTAAGGTTAAAAAAAAAAAAAAAAAAAACGCATTTATTAACCTACAACTACAAAGGAAGACACACAAAACACAATAGAACATAAGATGAAAACCTTCCAAAATTCTTCCTCCTCCCCCCCACCAAATTTCCAATTTCATTGCCACCCTTCAGACAATCGATTCTCAGTCTCTTGAGGAGAGAGAAGTCCCTCTTGCGCCACACGCCTTCCATGTCCAGTGCTCTCACCACTGCACATGGATCAGAGCTGCTTCTGGGGTTTTTCATTTTAAGGATACTTTGACCAGTTCCAAAGGGAGCACAGTCCTTCTCCTTCTGGGACACTTGTCCCCCCCAAATTTCACCCCCTGGGGCCGAGGGGTCTCTTGAACAGAGATCGTCTTCTTCTTCTTCTCTTCTTCGAAGTGGAGGGCACCACCACACCCTCCTCACCCGTCGTCTCTGTTCACTCCTCCACATCACTGCACTCTCTTGGCTCTGAGCCATCGCCTCCCCCTAGAACGCAGTCTCTGTGGCACAGAAACACCCGTGGTTCTGCTGTGGCTACACAAGAAAAGTCCAGCCCAAAGCCACTTCATCATCTCCTCCCACCTAGAATTTTCCTCAACATCTTCTCAATCTCAACATCTTCTCAATCTCATCAACTTCAGGAGGACTCAGCTTTTGCAAGGTTCTCATCTTCCTCAAAGGGGTTAAAAGTCCCGAGCTCTCTCTCTCTGCCGGTTTACTTCGTCAACTCCCACGCCTGTCTGCCCTGCTGGGCCCCCCCCCCCTTCTCCTTCACGCCGGGCCACTATCACAGCCGCCACAGGCACCGGCTCTGTCTCTCTCTCCCTCGCAGGGGGGGGGGTGGGGGAATGGAGGACGGCTGCCCAAAGCCCTTGCAATGTTCTCCTCCACCCTTGGGCCCAGGCCTGTCCTACCTCTCTCTCTCTGGCCACATGGCTCCCCTCCCCCCCTGCCCAGCCAAAGGAGCTGGGCAGGGGGGTCTACTCACTCTCCAGCGGGACTCCAAGAGGAAGTTCCCCTGGGAGATCACAGCTTTTAACCCCTGTGTTCTCAGAGGCGTATCCTGCCCTCAGTGGACAAACCAGGTGCCAATATTAAATCTGAACACTGATTGGATTGCCCACACCATCACAAAAAACTTCATTTCCTTTCAAACCACGACAAGAGCTCAGCAGCAGCTCAAGCCTCTTTCATCTCCTGGGTGGTCCCTGAGTCTGAGCCCTCATCTCCACTTTCCCCCTCCTTTCTCAAACGAGGCATTTGCTGATGCCATTGTTGAATCCAGCCAAGGATCTGCTCCATTTTCCATGCTCCAAGGTAATTTTGGCAAGGCTGCTGTGCTCCTCCATGCCAGTTAGAAAACATTCTCAGGCAGGTCCTTCCGTGGGGCAGCTGTGATCCCGAGAGATTTGGGTGTAATAAATCTCCTTGCCTATCTGGTCTTTATTCTGGGCGAGGCAAACGGTATAAAACCCCAACCCCTGCTCTGTGTGGAAGCAGCTGACAAAAAGCTCCTCTGGTAATTCCTTCCAGATGAGCCCAAGCTGGGCTTTCCCTGGCTCAGAGCTCTGCAGAGGGAGCAGCCCCTTCCCAGCTCCCGGGTGCTCACACTGGGGTGGGGACAGGTCCCACCCTGGCATTTCAGGGCACAGGGAACCCCTGGGAGAGCAGAGCACCACTGCTGTGGAGGGATGTCCCCCTGGGAGCCACCCTCCTGCAGCCAAGTGATCCTGGGCACATCCACAGAGACAAACCCCTGGCGCTGTGGGTGATGCCCATTTCTCTGCCCAAGCTGGGCTCTGGGTGATGCCCGTTTCTCTGCCCACTTGGATTATCTTCTCTTTTTTTCCTCCCCTGGCACGGTGGGCTGTCTCTGCATCACCTCCCAGCAGCTGAGCTGTGCTGGGGCAGGGGCTGGTGCTGCCCAGGATGCTGCTGTGGGATGGTCACCGTGGCATTGTCACTGTGGGATAGTCACCATGGCATTGTCACCGTGGCATTGTCACCGTGGCATTGTCACCATGGGATGGTCACTGTGGGATGGTCACCCTGGGCTGCCTTTGCCAGCCGTGGGTCTTTGCAGGACGAGAGAAAAGCAGGTCCAGCCTGTGAGCATGTGGCTGCCGTTGAGGCCCACACTGAGAACTGCTCTCCACAAAGAGATTTCCCTTTATCACAGGGAGTTACTGGAGTGGCCAGAGCTGCAGAGCAAGGATCTAAAAGCCCCCTGGGTGTTGGAACTGAGGTAAAGTCCTCTTGCTTTAGGGCACAAGCTCAGCTTTAAAGGAGGGGACAAGATGAAAATTTTCCTTTGAGAAGATTATGTTAAAACTTTCAAAAAGGTGTTTGATTTGATAGGAGAGGATTTGCATCTTAGCCTGCAACAGCTGATAGTGTGAGGTGCTGGAGATGGACCAGCCAAGGGAGGTCTCAAATACCTGCTGCACGCAAGAGTCGTGTGCCAGGAGCACAGGGCATTTCTTGTTCTTAGCAGGGTTCATTTTGAGGATGCCTTTTATGGGATGGGGGCACTTCCACTGCACCCCAGTGCTGCACCTCTCTGTCCCTAGCCCAGGACACGCTCCCAAAGCAGCCTGGCTCCCCCCATTTGCCAGAGGGGCTCGGGGGCAGGAGAAGTGCTGGAGCTGCATTGCAAAGGTGCAAAGTGCCCAGCCAGCAGGGAGAACAGGGCTGCAGCCTCGTGCTCAGCTTGGCAGACTGGCCCTGCTCCGAGGCTGGCTGTTCCTTCAGCCCAGTGTTCCAGGAGGACATAAGATGGCACAATCTCAAGGCGCTTTTCAAAGGCACTTCAGTAATTCTCATTATCCCCCTGCAAGGACCACGGGCCAGCATTCAGCAGTGCTTGGCTGCTTTTCAGGCCAGAATTTCTGTCTTCTGTTGATGCTTTCTTTCAGCTGAAGGAAGAAGGAGGTTGAGTTTCGCTTGGATTGTCCCTGGCAGAAAAAGAAAGCACCCACGCTCTGCCTGTGCTCTGCAGGCTGATCCAGAGCCTGGTGGATCCATCCCCCCTGACTTGGGCACAGAACAAAGGGGAATCTCTGCTGCACGGGGTGGCTGCTGCTGCTGCCAGCAGTGACCTCATGGTTCTGAGAGCTCCTCTCATTCATTTCATCTGCTTCCATCTCCAGAAGATGGCTGATGAGCTGTACCTGTTACCTGGAGATAGGAGAGGCAAACACAAACACAGCCCCACCAGGGTCCCCCTGAGGTGCTCAGATTCCTCCTGCCCAAGGACAGAGAGCAATGCAGACTCACCCACACAAATTCTTGACCTTTAAAGTCTGCAGCTGTTCTCAGGCAACTTGAAAACTTATTCTTTTCCCCCAGCAGTTCAACAGTTGCAAACGCTTCCTCCCTTCTCCAAACCTGAGCTGTAGCTTGGATGGTTTTGCTCCAGCAAGTAACAAAATGAAGAAGCTGATTTGCAACCGGGATGTTGCTTCTTGCAGTGCTGCTCCAAACGAGATGATGAAGCTTGATAATGTTTGATAACGTAGGAAAGGCTTTTCTGCAGGGCAGAGGGAAGGATGGCAGCCACGCTGGTGTTCTTGGCTTTGCCAGCTCCATTCTCTGCAGGTTTGTTGTTGTGGTTTCCCCCAGCAAGTCTCCAGGCACGTTGAATTCCTCCAGGCTGGATCTTTCTGCTTGAAGGGATGGGATTTTGGCAGAGTTTTCTCTTGGAGCTGGAGCCAGGCTGGCTGGAGTTGGCAGAAAGGACCACGTGTGCCACCCATGCTGCACCCTCCCGGAGTGGGAGCGACGTTCACCGGGATGGGGCTGCCCTGAGCTGTTTTTCTGCTCGTGGCAAACAGGGGTATCTGCCAGGCTGCCTCCTGCCTCCAGCCACTGCGTGCATTTGCTGGCTTTCAGCAAAGTTATTCCTGCTCCATGCTGCTCTGAGGTGATGAAAAATTGGCCCTTGTGGGAAACGAAATGTTTTCATTTCAGAGTGTTTGGAAAGCGGCGCCAAGGATGACAAAAGCAAACACCCACCCCGAGCAAAAAACATCCCAGGAGATCTCCAGGGTGCCTGAGAGGAGTGTGCTGGCATGGAACCACGGGGGAACGTGGGCTGGGGGAGCCCTGGGCAGCCTGAGCACAGCTGCTGGCTGGGTGCAGGTGGGCACTGCACTCTTTGGTAACCTGGGGTCACGGAATTGTGGAAAGGGTTGGGTCGGGAGGAACCTCAGAGATTGCCTTGTGCCAGTCCCTGCCTTGGGCAGGGACACCTTCCATGAGGCCAGGTCACTCCAACGTCCATCCCAGCCCCAGGGACCTTTCTGAAAGTTTTAATAGAATCTTCTCAAAGGAAAATTTCCATCTTGTCCCCTCCTTTAAAAATGAGCTTGTGCCCTAAAGCAGGAGGACTTCACCTCAGTTCCAACACTCAGCTGGACCAGAGATGTGGGGGCTGTGATTCTGTCTCTGGGGTTACAAAGACATGTGGGGACTCTGATTCTGATTCTGTCCCTGGGGTTACAAAGACAGACTCCTCTAACACACTTTGCTGAGCTATGCCACGCCTGGAAACACCTCCTCACTCGCCCCCTGCCTCAGTTTACCCTTTCTTCTACAAATTAGATAAACCCACCCCAATAAAGCCCTCCTATTGACTTCACCACGGTGTTTTGAGACTTAATTAACAGTCTGCAGAACGCTCTGAGATCATGGGATGAAAGCAGCTATAGATATGCAAAGCAGCATCATTATGCAAAGATAAAATTTAGACCCTTTGTAAAATAAGTGTTGAAATGAATGTATGGCAGCGTGTGCCTGCTCTGCTCAGCTCTGGGCCCTCCTGCTCCTTCACCTGAAAATCCCACGGGAAACAGGACAAAAATGAGATTTATGAGGGAAGTGTGAAAATGCACAGGCAAGGTCTTAAAATCAGATTAATGAAAAAAGAGAAGCTCTGAAAGAAAAGAAAGATCTTTTCCTCCTTATCTCTTGGAGGTCTCTAAACTCCTGTGTACACATTACAAGCTGCAAACTAAGGGAGAGCCAGAATCAGGTTTCAGATTACTCATGCCTTATTTATTTCCTTTATTATTTTGCACTGGGAAAAAAGAAAGTGTGGGGGGGGGACAAGGAATGAATTTCAGCTAAAATTTTAAAAGAAAACTGTCTGAGAAGGGACACACTCCATCAGCTAATTAGACATGTATCAGAGGTGCAATATTCCCAATTAACTACAAAGTTGTGCTTCCACTTCTAATTGCTGGCAGTTTCTTTTGGTGACTGTGCAGATTAATTGTCTTCAATGGGGAGCTGGTTGGCTGATAATGTAATGTTTGAAGTGGAGGTAGTAATTGCTTTGATTACATTTGTGGTTTATTTTCTAAATGGCAGCTGGAGGTTGGGCCTGAGGTTTAAAGAGGCAGCTAAAAAATTGAGAGATGAGGGGAACAAAGTAAAGTTTCTTTAAGGAGTCTAAACCTGGTGGAGCAAACCTTGGGGGGTTTGGACTGGATGACCTTGGAAGGTCCCTTCCAAACCAAACTGTTGTGAGTTTGCCCATGAGCTTCGTTCAGCAGGGAATGTACTGAGCCAAGGAGGGAAGTGGAACTGGGCAGGGGCTGGAGCCCCAGGAGGGGCTGGGGGAGCTGGGCAGGGGCTGGCAGGGAGGGAAGCAGCCCTTCCCAGGCATCCTGCCCATCACTTGGGTCACTCCTTTGATTTTCCTCACTGGCGTGGGAAAGCCCAGGGCAGGAGCTGAGCCTGGAATTCAAACCCTGGCTCCTGCCCTGCTTCTGGCAGCTGAGAGATCTCCTCCTGGAGCCCAGGGACTGCCAGGCTTTCATCCTCTGCTGGCTGTCAGCTCTCTGGTATGAGATGAAGTCACCTCCTTCCTCCTCCTCCTCCTCCTCCTCCCAGCCCTGCTCACAGCAGCCCTCACAGCCCCCCTGCCCCTTCATCTCTGCCTTCTCTCCAGCTCTGGAGAGCCACTTTCCAGCCCTGGAGCCGTCAGCAGAGCTGAGCCTGGCCCAGGAGGAGCATGTGCAGGAGGTGGATGAGGAAGAGCATCCAGTGGCCTGTGAGGAATGCGGGCAGTGCCTGTGCCAAGTGTGTCACTCAGGCGGAATGGGCAGCGGGGCAGCAGCTGTGCCCATCCCTGCAGCCCCACTGCCTCCCCTGCCTTTGCATTTGCAATCAGTGTTTGCCAACTAGAACCTTCTCTGGTGAAATCTTCCCTGAGTTTTCCTTTTCCTACGCTGCTTTCTTGGGCAGTAGGAGCACATCAGGACATTTTCTCCATGTGCTTTGCCACAGCCTTCCTGTCCCTGCAGGTGTGCCGTGCCCTGCTGGACCCACCCCCCTGGGATGGGGGCTGTGACCTGCACGGGCACCCCAAGCACAGCACGGCCTGTGCTTCATGGAGGGAACACCAACAAAACCCCCTCCAGCCCTGCATCTTGGTGCATGTTTTCCTGTCACACTTGGGAAGATGATTAGATTCTGTGGTTGGTGGTAGTGCTCCTGTATCCCTCTTCCCGAGTTTCCGTGGTTACCAGGTCCAGGGCTCTGAGCAGCAGAAAAATTAGAATCATTAAAAAGAGGGGGGGAAAAGCCTGATCATAATGATTTGAAATATCTCCTTCTGGAAATCAGGCACTCCCAGTTTTAAGGTCTTCAAAAAAATCTGTCAGTGAGGTGTCATCCCAGAGCCCTTAGCAGCAAGGCTGAGCTTACAGGGAATTTCCTCCATCCCTGACACTGTGATGGTGTCACCACCTCTGAGCAGGGTTTCTCATCAACTGGGAGACTCTATATATATATATATATAATTTTTTTTACATGTTACTTTTACTTGTTTTATTTATTTTATCTCATTTTTATTTTATCAAAGGTTGGACTCGATGATCTCGGAGGTGTGTTCCAGCTTTAATGATTCTGTGATCTACTTCTTAAAGGGAAACTCCTTGTGGCAGATGGAACAGGGGAGAGCTCCCACTCCCAGAGAGCTGGGAGGGTTTTGTGGGGGATTCTGGAGAGAGGCAAGTGCAATCTGAAGTGGGATTTTATACAAGGAGATGGAGTGATGGGACAAGGGGGAATGGCTCCCACTGCCAGAGGCAGGGATGGATGGGATGTGGGGCAGGAATTGTCACCTGGCAGGGTGGGCAGGCCCTGGCACAGGGTGCCCAGAGCAGCTGGGGTTGCCCCTGGGTCCCTGGCAGTGCCCAAGGCCAGGCTGGACAGGGCTGGGAGCAGCCTGGGACAGTGGGAGGTGTCCCTGCCTCTGTCCCTGTCCCTGTCCCCGCCTCTGTCCCTGTCCCTGTCCCTGCCAGGGGTTTGGAACTGTGTGGCTTTAAGGTCCCTCCAGCCCAAACCATTTTGTGATTCCATGTAGGCCAGGTTTGGACCCAGCAGCTGGGCTAAAGCCCAGGAGGAGGAGGAGGAGCTGCCTGGGTGTGGGGAGCACCTGCAGCCCTTCCATTGCAGAGGTCAGCCCCTCCTCAGGCAGCCCTGGAGGGAGCAGGGCAGAGCTGCTCCCCTGGCAGAGAGAGAAGAGCTCCAGCCCAGCAGGCAGGACGCAGGACCCGGCTGCCCCGTGCCCCTGACCTGCCAAGGGCTGGGCTGTGGGTGCCAGGGCCAGCAGCCCTGTGCCCTCTCTGACTCGGGTGACATCCCCAGGCAGGAGCTCTGCAGCTCCTCACCATTGCCATGGTTTCCTGGAGCATCCTCTCCCCCTGCTCCGGGAGCTGCAGAAGAGGGATCTCCTCACTACAGGAGCCCTGCTCGGTGTTTTTCTTCTGTTAAGAAGCAAAAAAAGAGGCTTTTTTATTATTATTTTGGTGACATCTGCAGTCATGAATTGGGCCTATAAAACACTGTGTAGGAGACTGTTCCTCCTTCACTTGATCTCCTTTCATTCCCAAGAACATTTTTCTCATCAAAGCTTGCAGATTTCAGACACGCCATAAGATATTTTTAATCATCTTCTGTCACGAAGTTTCCAAGTTAAAGGAGCCTGTGCCATGCAGAGAAAAGTCTATTTATTCTCCCTTGTTTAAAATACCCTGGCAGTCATTTTAATTACAATGCCTTTTCCCTGCCCCTCCCGGGACGTGCAAGTGTATTTACACAATTTACAGTAGAGGTGGTTTCCTTCCCCCATCCCCTCACGCCTTCCCCGTCACCTCCCTCCTTCCCCCATGTGTGTAACGTGCACAGTTCCAAATATCACAACTTGGCAAATAAATATTACAAGATTCAATAAGAGGGAGCTGCATTTGCAAGTCTGAGGCTAATTTAATAAATGATGGCAGCAGCTTTAAAACATGTCTCCTATTTAAAGAGCACAACACCGATCTTTGGAAGGAGCTGTGAAGTGGGCTAAATGTTTTAAAGGCTTTAAATGAATCCTTTTCATCTAAAGCTCGGGAAATTAAAGCCTCCCAAGCTGGTTTTTGTGCAGCTCTGTAGAGCAGGAGTGAAGCAAAGCCACGCCTGCAGCGAGCTCTGGGCGTGGGACAGCGAGGGACGCCCCAGGCTGAGCCTTTTGAGGGAAAGGAACTCGAACTGGGGCGGAGGAAGATGTGAACAGCCTTGATATTTACAGGAGAAAGGAGGCTGAAGGATGCCCTGCTGCTGGCTGAGCTGGGCTGGGCTGGGTGCTCCTTGCTGGGTCCCAGTTTGTACTGGCACAAAGCACTGGGACAAGGACAGACAGCTGGGACCAGCTGGTGAGGACAATGGGCTGCTGAGTGATGGAAGCCCGTGCAGAGGTCAGGGCTCAGCCAGGTGTCCCCATCTCCTCAGCATTCCTACATCCCACGTGTCACTGCCCATGCTGCCGTGATCTCCTGAGCCTGCCTGCTCCCACGGGGCTCCTCAGGGACCCCCAGCCACCTTCAATCCCTCCCTGCATGCAGAAACACAGCTTAAGGAGATTATAATGGAGCCTCCTGGCCTTGAACTCTGTGAAACAAACTGTGCAAGCAGGAGAAGATTTGGCAGGCTGGGTTGGGTTGGATTACCTCTCTTCAGATCTTTTGCTTGTGAGAAATTTCAAAGACCCCCTTTAACCAGAGCTTGCTTCCTCCAGAAGCCTGAGTTTGTCCAGCTAGGATCTTGGCAGGATTTGATCAGAGGTAACCAGTTCTCAGCAGCAGAGAAATAAACAAAAACAGGTAACCAGCTTGGTATGTTTACATGTCACCCAAGGCCCTCCAAGCTGTGGCCGAAGTTTTCCTGGTGTGATTCCCTCACTCAGGAGCCTCACTCAGTGTCCTTGGAGATGCTGAGACCCACACTGGGCCCTGGGCTGGCTCTGCCCAAGCAGGAGAGAGCAAAGCAGCTCCCGGTGCCAGGGAGGGCACAGAGGGGACGATTCTCTGAAAAGCCTGGTGAGCTCTGAGCTCTCCGTCCCTGGAGAGTGCCCAGAGGAGCCCTGACGGCCACCACGGCACCCCCTCATTCTCCTGGGAAGGCAGCAGAGTCCTTAAACAGCTCCCTTCTTGGGAAATCTTGGATTTCAAACTCGTCTCTTTGCTCAGCAGGGTGTAATGAACTCAAAGCTCTGCTTTGAGCAGTTGGAGCTTGGAGGGGGTAGTGGGGTAAGAGAGGACAGAAAAATATATATAAATCCTTCTTCTGCGGGCTCTTATCCACAGTGACAGGTACAAAAAAAGCACTTTATGGCTCCAGTCACATCTCATGTCAGCGTGATGTGCACCACAGGGAAACCCTCCACAGGATGGCTTGGCAGTGGCAGAGTCTCTTAAAACTTTTAGGGTGATAACCAAAAAGGAAATGGGAAAAAGGCTCAGAAAAGGCCTAACAGACTGATGTGATTCCCTTGAAGAGAGAGGGCACTGGAGAAACAAGAATGGCCTGCTCTGGACAGGGTGGGAATGCTGGGAAGCTCGTGCAGCTCCATCCTGAGCCTGCTGTGCTCCCCCTCGGCTGCTCCCAAACCAAACCAAACCAAACTCGTGCAGGGAAATACCCACAGTTATTTATTCTCTCCCTCCAGCAAGGTCACAGCTCAGGAAAACCTTCCACACAGCAGGTGAGAGGGGAGGGGAAGGGCTCCAACAAAGCCAAGGTGCTTTGTGCTGGTGGTGCTGGTGAACAACAACGGCCCCGCTCCGCAGGGCTGGGAGGTGCCTGCAGGCTCTGCCCGAGCTGCTGCTGGCTGAGAGGCTGAAGAACCCCCCCGAGGTGGCTGCTGACCAGAGGTGAGGAATGAGCAGCTCCTTTGCCTGAGCTTGGAAATTAGAATGACACAACTGGGAAAGAAAATAATAGTTGAGAGGGAGCTTGTAAGGAAAAGCAAATCAAAGTACACCAAGGATCTGTCAGTAAAGAAGTCCTTTCATGCCATGTTTTAAAATGTATTTCTTCTTTTGAATTATGCTTTGTATTTTTCATTACATAAAATGAGGAATAGGAGCCCCTGCAGCACATGGTCTGGTTGGATGTCTAAGATATTAACTGAATATTTTCCTGCCTTAAGGGTCCAGCAGGAACTTCAGCCGTTACCTCCCGTGTTTCCCAGGTATTTGAATAAAATTAATGTTACTCAGAAGAATTGTAACAGCTTGCACAAAAATCAGGTTCCTGGAAGGGCTGTGCTGATTTTGGGGTATTATTGGTGTGATAAGCCTTGCAGTGAGAGCAGGGACAGAGCAATCTACTCGTTCATCATGGGTTTGCAGCCTGGGTTAGGTCAGGGCTGCTCTAGGAGGAGGTTATGGAAGAACACTGGGATATCAGGGTCTGCACTGCACAGATGGGAAAGAAGGGGTGTTTACCTTGTGAAGGTGTCACAAAGGCCTGTTCCCCTTTGTGGCTGGTCAGGACCTCTCCACCAACAGGGAACCTTCATCAGATGTGGGGGTTTGCTGCAGCTTTAATTCATGTTTGCATAAATGCTGGAAGAGTTTGGGTTGGAAGGGACATCCAGACCCCAGGCCTGCAATGAGCAGGGACAGTGCCTGGAATCCCCAGCGAGGAGAGGGCTTTGAGAAGATGGTTTGGTTTTGGTGGGGTCACTTTTGTGTTTTGGTGACTCTTTTCTCTCCATGGCCGGGAGGCAGGGGGAGCCCCCAGTGAAAAGCTGAGCCCAAAATGGGCATTTTCACAGGACCCTGTGTTGCACAAGCTTTTACAAGGCCCTGGCCTGTGGAAGGAAACCAAGGCAATGGTGAGAAGTTCTGGGAGCCAGCTGAGCTCCCCTGAGCTGCTCTGGCTGTGGAGGGCCAGAGGCAGATGCCACATTTGTGCTGTTCTTGGATCACATTTCCAAGCAGGCTCTTTCCCACGGTGTCACTTTCTGCGCCCTCCCCAGGAAGCAGGATTCCCCTTTCTGCCAGCAAAGCCCAGCAATAAAACAAACAGCCCTGGTTTTGCTGCTGGGGGTTGGTGCAGCCAGCACCCAGCGTGCCTGGGGAGCTCAGCTCAGCTCCCCTCTGCTCCTGCTGGCTCTGCCCTGCACCACCAGTGCAGAAATCAGATTTTCACCTGATCCTGTATCGTGCACCCCATCTGCAGGAACCTGCTGCTCAGAGAACACCTCCCTTCTGAGCCCAGGAGATGGGACTGCAGCAGTTCCCAGGTGCCCCCAGTTTGTGCCATGGCCCCGGGGTGGGAGGTGTGGGGTGGCCTTTGCCAGGCTCCCACAGGAGCTGGAGCAGGGAGGGCTGTGCTGGTGCATCCCTTAGAAAGGTTGGGAATCTGCTCCTGCTCTCCAAGAGAGCTCGGTGGGGCTGGCAGAGCAGAGAATCCCGGAGAAACAGCACCCAGCTGCAGCTGGAGGAGGATTCTCTGCAGGGAGATTGGAAGCACCATTCCACAGGGAGCCCCCGCCTGTCTGGCAGCTCCTGCCTGCTGTACCTGCTGCTCTGATTCAGCACCTCTCACCTGATTTAGACAATGACCCCGTGGGTGCAAAGAGCCAGCAGAGCCTCCTGGTGAGACTCTCCTGCTCCAGTTCCACTCCTGAGAGCAGCTGGAGCTTGGCTGGCAGGGCAAAGTGCAGATCCTCCTCTCCTAGGTACCAAGGCAGGAGAGGCCAGCCCCAAGGCTCTTCACGGTGTTTGTTCAATGCTCTGAGCAGTGAAAGAGAGATCAGGGCTGGCCAGAGGCTGTGAAAACAACAGACTGTTAATGATCCGTGGGTGCATTCATTAAATACATTTATTTTGTGTGGGCAAAGGCACCCGCTGTCCACTGCTGCTCCAAAGAGCGGTGACATCACCCTAATCCTGGTGGCCCCAGGGCATATCTGGGTTTGAACAAGTTGTTTTGTCCCTCCAGTCAAAAGTTTTGTCAGGGAGGATGTGGGGATCCCGCGTGTCTGTGGGATTTCTGCCCAGGGTGTCAGACTTGCTGCAGGACTGCAGTGGGACTCACCTCCACAGACCATCTGCTTCCCAGGCGAGCTGAGCTGCATTCCGTGCTGCCGGCTCCCTGGTGGGAAAGCCTTGGCCACAAATAGAACAGCCTTCCCCAGGCTCCTGCCTCGCCGCTACCCTGAGATCCCTGGGTGCTGGGAGATCCCTGCAGAAACCCAGGGGTTCCCTCTCCTCTCTCAGCCTTTGTTGCTGTCCTGGTTTGAACACACAGGTGCCTGCTGAGGAAGGCAGGAGCCTCCCCTGAAATGGAGAGTGCAAACCCCCTCCCTCTGAATTGTTATCATTTTGAAATTAAGGGGCTCTCAGGCAAAGATATGGGAGCAGGAATAAGAGTTCTTTACTAGGAAAATTAAAAATACAAATGCAACAGTACAAACAAACCCCTGCCCATCAGCAGCCACACCAAGGGCAGGTTGGGCCCAGGGGACCTGTGTGCTGAGCAGAGATTAAAAGCCCAATCAGAACCTTTTCATCTGCTCCTGGATTGCTGCTGTGACCCGACCAGTCACTCTGCATCTCCTCCCAGACCTCCCCTCCACCTCCTCCCAAAGCCCTGCGTGGGCTGTTGTTATATTTTTATTGATCTCTTCTATGTAAAGCTCATCCCTGCCGTTCACTCCGGAGTAGCATCCAGGGCTCTTTGTTCGCAGCACAATGGAGTGTCCCTGGACAGCCCCGGGGACACCGGGACATGCTTTCAGAGGTTAATGTCTCTGTTAGACTGCAAATCACTCCACAACATCTGCTGTCACTCACGGCAGGTGAGAAATAATCACCTGCATCCTTGGACTAAGAACTGAGCCTGAACCGATGCTCTTCCAGCCCTGGGAGGAGGCTGTGCCAGGCTCTGGCTGCAGAGGGAGAGAGGGATCTCCTGCCCTGGGAAGGGACACAGGGAGCAATGGAGGTGACCTCTGAGCTTGGCTTGGCTCTGTTCACTCTGGGGGACAGCAGGTGGGGGTCGGAGCTGACAGAGCCAGGTCCAGCATGGGGACAGACGCCTGAACCTGACACGAGGCTTCCCTCCCCTGGCACTGGCACCCGTGTCCCCACCGAGCCCAGGGCCAGCTGCCAGCCCAGCTCCCTCTCCCTCTGTCCTTTACTGGGTGTGCTGGCTGTGGGAGGTGGTGAGTTGGGTTTTCTCTTTGGTTTTTTTTTTCCTTTTTTTTTCCCCGGATGCACCCAGCGCAGCGGTCTCTGCACGACACCAAATTAATTAATGCTGGGCAGGCAGAATGCAATTAACTACCCTGGAGCCTGGCCAAGGCAGGGGCAGCATTCCCTGCTCCTCTGAGGAACAGCCCAGGAGCCTTCCTGGGCAGGACCTGGCTCTTTGCTGCAGGGCAGAGGCTCCGACAGGAGCAGATCCTTCTGGAAATGCCTCCTCCAGGCCCCTGGCTGCCTGCACTCAGATCCCACTCCATGTCTGATCCCAGACTGGAATCTTCCCTCCTTCCCTGCCTCTTCCTCCCCCAGCCCGGGGAGGTGGCAGGCAGAGGGAGGCAGCATCTGCAGGAGGCTGCAGCACAGTTGGCAAAGTCCTGGGCAAAAGTAATCAAGCCATGGTAGCGTTTCAAGGACCAACTGGCTGGATTTTATTTATTGCTGCCACTCACTGAGAAAATGGACTCGGGAGGAGATTCCTGGGCAGCTTCTGTTAAATAGAGCATCGCCTGACAGAGCTGTGATTGAGCTGGGGCTCTTTAAAGGGGTTTGGAGGCCGCCAATGCAGAGCATCTGCAGGCAAAACGGGCAGGTCAGCCGCCCTGAAAGTCAACTGAAAAACCAAAAACCTCCTGCAGAAACACACAGAGGCTGAGGGGGTGGCTGTGGCAGGGGGCTGAGGGGTTTGGGGTTCAGCTGAGCCCCACTGCCTGTCCATGCCCCTGCACTCCCAGCCCTGCTGTGCCTGCACCATCACCTCCTCTTCCTTTTGGCCTTCCCCTTTCCCTGCTGTCCCTCTGTCCCTCTGGCTGTGGGAACAGCTTTTCCCTGCTGTCCCTCTGGCTGTGAGGGCTCCCTGAGCCCTCCCTGCTCCCTGCAGGGGATGCTGAATCCCGGGGGCTCTGCATAACTAAATCCTTGGTGAATGGGGTGGGTGCCACCCCTGGGGCAGGGCCTGGCAGGACATCTCCCCATCCCCCCAGAAGAGGACCACCCTCTCCTTCCCCAAAGGGGTTTGGGAGCCAGCGCCAGGGGTGGATCTTGTTGGATCTGAATTCCCAGCCTGGCTGAGCAGCAGGCTCCCTCCAAGGATGAAACCCAAGCTGGGCAGTTACCAGTGCTCAGCTCAATCCCTGGGCCAGTTCTTCCACAACCCATGGTCTCCTTGGGTGATCCAAATCCTGGATCTGTGGCCCTTGGTTCCATCAGGATGTCAGAATTCCCTGGGCTGGGCATCCCCAGGAGCAGCCCTGCACTCCACACCTTACCTTCCTCCTCCAAAGGGCAATTTAGGAGTGGAAGGATGGAGACTGAAATGACAAATCCACCTTTCCTTGTTCCTGTGGTTAAATGCCTTGCTCCACTGAGGCCAGCCTGTCTCTGGTCCCAGGTGTGGATTGCTCCATCAGCCCCTGGTGCAGTGACACAGCTTCTCCCACTCTCTTGTGATGAAACCATTTCAGAACCAAAAATGCTGGATCTGCACCTATTTCAGACAGGGCTGAGCTGTCCTCCCACAGCAGCAGTGCCTCAGCCAGAGCCACCTGGCTGTTCCCCCAAGGATGGTGATTCTCCACCCGTGGCACAGGGAGCTGCTGGAAGCTGCTCTCTCTTGCATTTCGGCCAAAATTTTGTCGTTGAGAAGCTATAGATAGCAAGGGCTGGATCAGATTGTTAAAGCATCATATTTCTGGGAATATTCCCATCAAAGAGTTTGTTGGCAAGGCAAGCTGGGCAGGAGTCTCTGGCTGGCGACAGTTTATATCCATTCAGGCTCCTGTGCTAGCCAGAGTCCTCCAGACAGTTGCAGAGAACGTGCAGAGAGGTTTTCCTTGAAATCCCCATGATTTTAGACAATAAAAGGAGCACCTGTGTGATCAGCCTTCCCCAGAGGAAGGCACCCAGGGAGCCCCAGCCCTGGCCAAGCTGTGCTGGCAGCACGGGGAGCAGAGCTGGGGTAAATCCCTTCCTCCACATGGCCACGAAGCTGCCAGAGCTGCTGTGAGCATCTGTGCCACAAAGGCAGCACGAAACAACAGGGCACGTGGCCCCACAAACAGGGCACGTGGCCCAACCCTCCTCCATCCTGCCAGGCTCTCCTGGCAGAGCAGGGGTCCCCCAAACCCCACTCAGGAGTCCCCTCCATCCCTGGAATTGTGGACACCCAGGTTTACCCTGGAAGCCCAGGCTTCTGCCTAATGCCAAAGAAATTTTTTATGTGCTGTTCTTCCCCAACATGACACAAGATTAATTACAGCCATAAAAACATTAGGAGCTTTCTAAATATTTTATGTGAATAAGCACACACAATATGAAGGTTTTACTTGTTGCATTTTGGTAAAGGACGTTTTGTTTGTAATAACCAGGGAACCTGACAGGTGGTTTTATTTTTAGTGCTTCTGTCTGCTCTGAAGGACTCTGAACACGGAGAGGAGACAAGGGCAATGCAAACCAGCTCAGAGTCCCAGGGAGGGGGATACAGAGCTGAATGAGTCCTGGAGCAGGACCTGGCCCAGCCAGCTGGGGCTCAATTCTGCCTGGATTGCTCAGAACTTGCTGCTTCTTCCTCCCTGCTCATGCCTGGCTGCAGTTCAGGCAGAGCAGACCTGGGCACCCAGCAATCCCAGCACAGAGCTCCCCTCTCCTCACCTCCCTGGCTCTCTGCAGCATCCCAGCAAGATTTCCAATTTCCTGGGGCTGCCGTGGCAGCAAAGGCAAGGAGCCATAAGCAGCGAGGTCTCAGTGTGTCTCATTCTCACTTCAGATACTGAAGAGCTTCCAAACACCTCTCCATCCTGGCAGCTGACCTGCAGTGGTGTGGGCTCTGTGCTGCAGCTGCTCCTTTTGCTGGGAGCTGCTGTGGCTCCTGATTGTGGAGCTCAGCCCTGAGCCCTGACACACAGCAGGGCTGGGCTTGTGCTGAATATTTCATACAGACACTTGCAGACAGAGGCACCAGCCTGTTTTCAGTTCTGATTTTCTCTGCTTCTCAAGGTGCATAAATGATGCACATTGTTTAAGCTTCCTGGTTTTGGAGGGGGAAGAGTGACAAATGCCTTTGCTGCTGGCTGCCTGCGTTTGGGGTGAAGCAGAGCTCACCTCCTCAGCTGCCTGCACAGGTTTAAAAGCAAAGCAGTTTGCTGGCTGAGCCCTGGGCAGCCAGTGGTGACACCAGGACAGTGGCTCAGGGAGCCAAAGGGTGACCAGAAGGGGTCAGATGGTGACCAAGTGCCTCTCTCCACCTTCCCGAGCCCCCCAACGCTCTCCTCAGAGCTCTGTGCTCTCCCACAGGGGTTTATCCAGGTTTATCCACTGAGCCCCGGGTGCCCTTGGAGATGGGAACTGGCACTTTCCAGACAAGCAGGGCCTATTTTTATTTATTTCCTTGATTCTGTAAATAATCATCCATGTCTTCAATTTCTGTTTTACATAATCCCCCTCTCCCCCCACCAGTACTCTTCTCTGGAAAGGGTTGGGATTCAGTGACTTTAATTATGAAGAAATTTATGAAGAAAAGTCTTATTAAATAGTTATATTAATTAGGAAGAAAAATGTTAGTATTAATTACTAAGAATTAATTATTATTCTTTGTAAATTACTGAGAAATTCTGAGTTAATTAATGCTAGCAAAGGCCCTTTAGAGCTGGGGAGACCAACTCATGTCAGCCTGTCCCTGCACAGAGCTAATGGCCTCTTGGTGTCTCTTAGCAGATCAATTTTTGCTTTAAATGATTGTGCAAGTTAATAAAAAAACCTGTCAGAGTAAAAATGAAACATCTTGGCCAATATTTCTCCCAATTGTTTTGAGGACTTTGACCTTTCCTTCTTTGTCCCAGTTCCAGGCTTGAAAAGCCTTGCAATACCTTGACATTTTAGGCAGGAGAGGGGAAAAAAACCCAAATTTGCACCTAAATTAGGGAATGAAGCAGTAAAAATGTAGATTTAGTCCCTGGGACAAGCTCTGTGGTTCAGCCTTACCTCCTTTTTTCCTTAGGTCATATCTACTGCTACGTTCTCCATAAATAATCTTCAGACTTCCTGGGGCTTTTAATACTAATTAAGTCTTCAAGTAGGCAGAAACGAGCTGGGGGACGTTTCTATCACAGGTTTCTCAGTCAGTTTATATCACAGTTTCTCAGCCTTGTGAGCACTTTCCTTCCTGGCTTCAAAGGATTTTCAGGGAAGGTTTTGCAGCATTTTGTAGGGACCAGGTTTGGAGTTTGGAGCTGCTCCTCCCCAGAGCCTGTGTAATCTGTAATTACTGGTTTGGGGAAACTTCACTGCTGCTTCTCCTCATTTTAAATAATGGGATTTGACTGGGGGATTGGGGTTTTTCTGAAACCCTGAAGGAGGGCTGGAGGACACAACCTTTGAGTTACAGCCCTCAAATGCTCTGGCTGCACAAACTGCTCCCAGAGGAGAGGGCAGAATGCTCTCTCAGGGGGCATCTGTCCAGTGGCAGCACTGCAGCAGGTTCAGGGACTTGTGGCTGGAAAACAACACTTCCAGCATGGAATTATTCTTACTCTTCCCAAAATCCCCTCAAGAGCTGGGGGGTGTAAACGCCTGAGGAGAGGCTCTGTGTGTGAGCAGGGGAGAGCACCCTGAGACCTTTTCCTGTTCTTCCTCCTTGCTTTCAACCCCTTCAGTGCTGCAAGCCCTCATTAAAGTTTAATCCTCTACACCAGCTCCTTACATCCATGGTGCTGCTGCCAGTCTCCCATCTGGACTCCCAGGGCTGCCATCCTGGCTGGGTTTGCTGCAGTGACCACCTTCCCAGCAGCATTTCCCTTCTTCCTCCAAACAAACTCTGCTTTTATCTGTCACCCCGAGTTCAGCTGCAGAGCTTGAATTGTGCTCTGGAGAAGATAGCTTCTCTCTGTTGGCTGAAGGGAGAAGTAGAGAAAATAAGCAGTCAATTTAGAAGAGTCGGTGCTGGGAGAGCCTCAGGGAAATGCCTGGGGAGAGGGAGGGGGTGGCAGGTCTGGAGGGACAGGCTGAGCCTTCAGATCAGGGTCAGGCTGGGAAATAAAAGCTGACGTTGCCTAACCAACGTCTAGGTTGCACCAGTGCACAGGAAAACACAGTTCCAAACAGACCTGAGGTGTATCTTCTTGGTGAGTTGGAGAAAACCAAAATAACTTCCTCTCCGTGCTCTTTTGAAGGCACTTCACAAATGGATGTAATTAATTTCTACATTAAACTTTTCACAGAAACTTTGCATAGGAAACGTTGGGTTTTGAAATGCTGAGGAAGAATTTTGACTTCTGAAGGAACTTTGGTATGTTCCCATCACTGTTTAACCAAGCTGTGATTTGTGCTTTTTCTGGTCAATTGGATGCAGAAAATAACCTGGGCCAGGCCTGGTGAGAGGATAAACAACAGGTGACAGAGGTGAAGAGGGGAAGGGAAAATAACTGGCTGGCTTCATCCAAAATCTCAAGCAATCAATGCAGAGTCTCCAGTGGGCTCAGGGCCACGGCCCGGTGAGGTGCAGGAGATAAATAGGACAGGCAGATCAATGTGGGCAAGAGGAAGGAGAACAAACGTCACAAATCCAATACTGAAAAAAAAGAACAATCCAGAGTTAAAAGCTTTGGCTTGATGGGTCTGGCATTACAATATCAAAGCTTTTGTCAGCACTGGACGATATTTCACCTCAAGTTGATGCTCTTTGGCAAAAATAAGAAAGCAGGGGAAAGAGATGGGAAAAAGGGGAAAAAAGCAGCTTTTTTTTTTTTTAATCCTGTGCAAAGAAAAAAGCTCCTCCAGGGAGAGATTGCTTCGATCACAAAGCTGTGCACCGTGGTGTGTCCTCCCCAGGAGACCATGGCAAGCACAGCCCAGGCAGTAACTTGAACAGAGCAGCAGACACAGATCCTGTAAATTCCAGGCATGGAACGGGGACTGTGGTGAGTCAGAGCTGGAGCAGCTCTGGCTGAGAAAGGCCGAGGCACAGGCAGGGGTGCAGCCCCCAGCTCCCACCCTGCTTCTCCCCAGCTTCATCCCCAGGCTGAGCAGAGCTGGGTCTCGTGCTGGGAACGGGTCTGAAGGATGTGCAAGGACCCATTTCACTCATGTCTCTGCTGTCTCTCTGCTTCCCCCAGTCTGGGAGGCTTTCCCCAAATTCCACAGCTCTCCTGAAGATCTTTACCCAATTTGGGAGGTTTTCCCCATGTTCCACAGCTCTCCTGCAGGTTTTTACCCAATTTGGGAGGTTTTCCCCATGTTCCACAGCTCTCCTGCAGGTTTTTACCCAGTCTGGGAGGTTTTCCCCAAATTCCACAGCTCTCCTGCAGACCTGAGCCAGCAGATTTTGGGCACAAGCTCGCAGGAGGAGGCACAGCAGGTGTGATCACAGAACCAGGGAATGTTCTGGGTTGGAAGGGACTTTGGGGATCATTTTGCTGCACCCCACTGCTGTGGGCAGGGACACCTTTCCCAAGGTCAGGTTACTCCCAGCCCCATTGGGATGACCAGCCCAGTGTTCTCTTGCTGCTCTGAGCTTTCCAAAGTGGCCCAGTTGAGCTCCATGGTTGTTATAGATATTAATGAAGGGGAAAAGCTGGCCTCTGAGGGCCCAGCTAAATTCCATGCTGGGTCCTTGTGTGGTTTGAATATTTTTGGATCTTTACTAAATTCTTTAAAAAACAAATAAAGACATCAAGGTTGCTTTAGCTCTCAGTCAGAAGGTGCATGTAGTGGCCAGGATGAGGGGAAGTGATCCCTCCTTGGCTATCCCTACCAGGAAAACAAGCCAGCCACTCAGATGTAGCAGGGGATCTGCTTTAAAGCACGAGTGATTTTAATTTTGGGGATGGCCAAGGAAGCCCCTGACAACATGCCCTGCTAAGGCTGGTGGATCCTGAGCAGGACTGGGTATAAAACACTTGTGAAGTGCATCCCCTCCGAGTACCAGCTCTGGCTCCAAACCCAAGTGAAAAAGCCCTTGACCCAAATTTCTGAGGGGATGGGATGGGTGGGTACGAGCCTGACAATTCTGCTAAAAGCCTGCTCTGCTCAGCCAGGCAGCGAGATGCCAAACCAGGGCACAGCTCAGCTCGGTTTGGGACACAGGAACAGCGAAGGAGACTAATGCTGGCATATTTTATTTATTTAGCAGCAAAGGGATGTGTTTTCTCTGCTGCTGCTGCTGCTGCTGAGGATGGTGGAGGCTCTCCCAATTAGCTCCCAGCACGCTCGCACCTCTCCCGCGAGGCTCCTGCTTAGGTTATCTGGCAGGGGTTTTCTCTTTTCCAGCTTGTCAGAGGTGAAAGGTGCTGGTTTTTCTCCCTATAATGAGCTGTTTTGTGCATGTCAGCACTGGCCCTGCATTGTGTCCTCGTTCACGCCTTCATGGAGCATTTCCAGAGGCCACGTCTGGCTCCTGCTCGGGCTTTCAGGAGATTTTAATCCCTGCACGCTCACAATGAGCAGCAACAGGAATTGCTTGTTAAATGGGGGAGGGAAAAGCAGATTTTCTTCAGAGAACATGTTTGCAAATGGCTTCTGTCCCCTGTCACCGAGCTGGGTCTGAGCAGCAGCAGGAAAGGAGCAGTGTGAGGAGGGGAAGGCGCACAGAGCCGGGGATGGGGCGGCCTCGCTGCACTCACTGTCCAGAGCCAGGCCCTCCAAGTCTCACTGGTATTTCTTCTGGTTAAAATAGGAAAGAAAAAGGTGTTCTAAGTATCTTTCCTTATTTCAGGGCAGTATATTTGGAGTTTGGAAGGACTGGAAGGGGGGATTTGGGAAGCTGGTGGCAAAGCTGGGCCTGTTCTCCTGACTCTTGGCTGCTCATGAAGTTCAGGGCCTGCTCTGAAGCGAGGATTTCATACCTTGGGCTGAGGGAACAGTTCCTTCTACAGCAGCCAACAGCACTTCCCTCTGACTTCAGGGTAGGACGACAGGGGAAGGTTTCAAAGCACCATTTCAGCAGAAGCTCTCTTTGTTCCTGCTGAGCGCTCCCTCCCAGAGGGGCTCCCACAGCTGAGGCCTGCTGGGCTCCCCTCTCTGACAAGCAGCTCCACAGGGATGTGTGCCCTGGCAGAGGGCTCAGCCTGGGGAGGACGTGCTGGCCATGGCTCTGCAGCTCCCCTGGGCCCGTGGCTCTGCTGCCATCTCCACCCTTGGGTGCTCCTGCAGACCAGGCCAAGCCCAAACAGAGGGAGGGATTTCTGCAGGAGACGCCAGCTGAGCTCCCCAAGAACAGCAAGGCCAGGCTGGCCAGGGCATTGGGGAGAAGCTGTTCCTGCCTATGGAAGGCCTTGGGAATCCTTCCCAGCCCATCCCAGTTTGATTCCAGGTCACCCAGGCACTGGGGAGCCCCCAGGCACGGCCAGCTCTGGGGCACCCACCAGGGTTGGCCAGGACTACTCCCACTTTCTGCAGCCATGCTCCTTCAAATGGACCACCTTAAACCTTCCACCTTCACACGAAGAAGCATTTCAGCAGGGTGCACCAGGGGGACAAAAAGGGCCAGCTCCTTCCTCCCCCTTCCTTCCTGATTTGCACCAACTTTGCATGGTATAAAGGCTCTAGAACCTCACCTGGGGATTTACTGAGCAGCCCCTCAGTGAGCCAGCAAGGACCTGGCTGTGCAGTCTTGGCTCTAGTCACAAAGCCTCAGCCACTTTCCTTTAAAGAGGCAGGATTTGTCTTGGAACGAAGCCTGAAATTAGCCTTTTCCCTGGAACGGTGGTGGATGGTCGCTGCAGATCTCTCTGAGCCTGTGGGAAGTGCTCCAATCTCCCAGCTCACAGCACCATCCCAGAATGCCTTTAAAAGCACAAAAAGTCAAACTTCATCTTAGCAGCTCAGCTGCTTCAAATAACACAGAAGGAGATGGGGAAAAAAAATAAACAAACCCAGATTTTAACAAACATCTTCTGCTTCGAGCCCGTTCTGGATTTGTTGGCAAGGTGAGGGCACTTTCCAAAAAGCCATTTAGATTTTTGACTATGAATTCAGATCTTGTGTTCCCTTGAGGGGGAAATGACAGAAAACAGGAATGGGGCAACAACACAACCCCCCTGCTCCCCCATTTTAAATAAATCGAATCATCAGCCTGAAAGTAGACATCAAAATTACAATATGGCTCTTGACTTTCGGCAATTAAAAGCATTTTGTGATGACTCACTTGATTAAAACAAGATCATCCATTTAAAATGAAAATTCAGAATGAAAATTGCTTTTGTTGCACCGATTATTCTATTTTAAAACTCCTTGCTGTTATCACCCTAATAAAAAGCTGTCACTTCTTCTGTCAAGCAATTCACAACATGAGGCATTTGCATTTCTCTCCAACTTGTGTTTATTTCAGTAATTACAAATCCTAGCTCCCCTCTCCCTCCATCCTTCCCCCTGCCCTCTCCTCCCTCCCCACCCCAGGGTGGGCTGCTGCCCTTCCTCTGGGCTGTGCACAGAGAAATCCCATGCTGGGAAATTAGGAAAGGAGGAAAAATAGAAATTCCCAGCAGGGTCAGTGCTTGGTACCTATGAAAAGCAGCAGTGGGTTTGAGCTGTGCAGGCAGGGAGGCCAGGAGCCCCCAGCACCTCAGGGTGGCTGACAGAGCTGCTGCAGGAGGCTGCCAGAGCTTGAACCAGCAACAGCACACACACTTTGAAATGGATTAAAAAAATAAAAAAATCCCACAACAAAACCCTCTTTGTGCTGAACGGAATGATAATTCCCTGCCATTAATTGAAATTTTGATTGACTAGATGGAGCAATAATGATAAGAGCCAGTTTCACTCCAAGATCACGGGCTGGATTGTGGGTGGGTGAGAGCAAGCCAGCCAGGCTGGGGAAGATGGGCAATAATTTCATTCTGCTGTTGGCTTGGGGAGGATGGGGAATAATTTCATCCTGCTGTTGGCCCTTCCCTGCCCTGATTCAATCCCAAAGCACAAACACAGCCAGAAGTCATCCTCCTGCCAGGTGAGGAGCTGCTCCTGCTGCCCCCATCCCCAGCACCTTCCCTCCAGGGAATGCTGAAGAGGCCCTGGGGACTGTCACTGGCAAAATCTGAAAGGACAGTGGTACCTCAGGTTTAGATTTTGTATTTTTCACATTCTGTGCTGCTTTAGAGGCTGGGTCTGGGTTCACATCAGGGGATGCTGAGCTCTGCACAGAGCCGGGACACAAAACAATTCCTGCTCCAGCTGGGCACCAAGGACAAATGACCCAAATCTCAGCCCAGGAGCACAAACCCCGTGGGCTGGAGAGAGAAAAACAAGGCTGGGACTGGATGGGCTGGGGCTGGGATGGGACAGTGAACTGCAAGGGGCAAATGGAGCAGAGCTGATCCCAGGGAGAGACCCCGGGACCTGGTGTCCATTTTGGGACCATTTTGGGTTGTGCTGCCCAAGGTGGATCTATTTGAGGCCTCTTAATAAATCCCTACTTTACTTATTTATTATTTAATTTGATTGATTGATTGATTGATTGATCCCTACTAGCTCTGTCTAGTCTCTGTTCTAGCTCAGCCTTCACAAGGAGTTAATTGGAAAGGCTAATTAGTGAAATGGCCCCCGGGGGAGGGTCGGGGTGCAGGCAGCTGGGCCAGTGGGGGTACAGGAGTGTGCCCACCCCATCACCCTGCTCCTGCCCAGCTTGCCCTGGCTCCAGCTCCTCCTTGGCTTTTTCTGCTGGCCCAGAAGTGGAGGAGCAGCTGCAGCCAAGCTCACACAGGGCTGCAGTGCCCAGGGGGATCCTGCTCTGAGCCAGCCCAGGCTGGCCCTGGGCAGGCAGAGCAGGAGCTGGAGCCCCTGAGTCCTGCCAGCACTCTCCTCTTAAAACCATCAGACTAGTCTGGGATAAATTCCCACAATTACAAACTGCATCATTGTAACAAAAGATACAGCTCCTTTTCAATCTAGTACTGAATGGTAATTTTTATTTTTTTCAAAGAGTAGAGGGGGTTTGCCCTGTGTCTGTGTCTGTGTGTGCATTTGTGTGCACACCTGGAAAATAGTATTTGGGACACACCAAGTGCACATGGGGTGTGCAATATAAAAATAAATACCTGTAATATAAAAATAAATACCTGTGTTGCAAAGTTCTGCATTTTCCTGTCCCAAAGCCATCTCGGGCTTACAGTTCAAGACATAAAGGCACACCAGTCTCTCTCTCAGCTTTTAATCTCTCTTTCCATGGGCAGCTGCTCTCTCTCTGCCTCTCGAACCTGACAGTGCTGTTCCAGGGCCGAGGGTTTTCAATTTATCTGCACAAAGCACTTGTGCTTAATCTGGAGGCCACAGGGACGTCCTCAGCCCCTCACCAGGCTGTGCCAGCCAGCCCCAGCAGGACAGCACTGCCACCTTTTTTCCCTTTCTTCTTTTTGGGTAAACTGGAGCCAAGAGCTTAAAGGGAAAAAAAAAAAAAAAAGAAAGAAAAGAAAAGAAAACCAGCCAGGTTTTCAAGGACAGTGCACAACTGGTAACCATTTTTCCTCTTCTCTTTCAGTGTATTTTGCCCTAATATTCTGAATTCCAAGCATGGCATAACCCTCCTCTCTCAGCCATTCTCTCCTGTGTGGGGGTGTGGGTTGGTGGTGGGCTGGCAGAGCTGCTCTCAGAAGCCTGGAGGGCTTTTCCAACCCTAATGATTCCTTGATCCTCCCTGTGTCTCCTGGGTGCAGGCTCGTGCCCAGGGCTGTGCCCTCAGCCTGGGGCTCCTCTGAGCCGGAGGAGAAATCCTTTGGTCACTTGGTGCTCCCCAGGTGTCCAGAGAGCTCCTGTCCCTTCCCAGCTCCTCCCTGCAGGAGCATCCCAAACCACCCCAGCTCCTTGGCCACATCCTGAGCTTTCCTCCCAGGCACCACCAGCCAGGGCAGGTTTGGGAGGAGCCAGGTCTGAACACTGAAACCCTGGAGAAAAATTCCTGGGGCTCTTGGGTCCCCAGCATTTCCATTTCAACAGGAAATGGAATGTGCTGAATTTGGAGAAAAGGCTCTTTTTGGGGCCCTTTTTTTTCTGTTTTCCTGGGCACACATCTCTGAGTGGTGGAAACAAGAAAGAGCAATAAAAACACCACGAGCCTCACCTGTCCAGGTTAATAACCAGGCTGGAGAAGAGGCAGCAGAGGCCCTGCTCTGCCTCGTGTTGTGGGAAACAGGAGCACACAGTGCCTTGAGTGTGTTCCTGGAGAACAAAATCAAGATGTAAGGGAGCAGTGAGGAGGATGAAGGGCCACTGAGCAGGGATGATTAATCTGCAACCTGCCTAATCGGCCTCAGGATAACTGAGAGTTGTCCCTGGATAATTGAGATCAATGGAGTATCATCAGCCACTGCTCTGAGGAGCAGCCAGCTCAGAGCAGGGCAGAGCACTCAGGGGAGTGGGCAGAGCCTGGGGGCAGGGGAGGATGGGGGAAATGGCCCTGGAGCTGCACAGGGACGCTCAGGTTTGGGGTGAGTTTGTGCAAGACCAGGACTGTGACTTTTCCCCCCCTGATCTCTGCCAGGGGGGTTTGGGAAGGTGATTCTCTTGCTGAGCAAGGCTGCAGTTCGTGCCCATGCTGAGAGGACAGTGCAGCTCAGATTTGCTGCTGAGTGTGAGCTGTGTGCCCCACGCTCACGGAGGGCACAAATCTTTAAATGCTTCCAGCTACTGAGCTGTGCTGCCCAGGGCAGCTGGGGCTGCCCTGATCCCTGGCAGTGCCCAGGGCCAGGCTGGATGGGGCTGGGAGCACCTGGGACAGGGGGAGGTGTCCCTGCCATGGCAGGGGTGGCACTGGCTGGATTTAAGGTCCTTGCCACCCAAACCTTGATTCTGTGAAAGCCACCCCTGATGGGAACACCAAAACTGCACCTCAGGTACCAAATCTCCAGGTTGTGCCCATCCTCTGGAAGGGGTTGGATCAGGCAGTCCTCTGAAGGGTTTGATTTCCTTCTGCCTAAACTCTCTGAAAAGGGAAAATGTGTCTGGGTTGGTTTTTTTACCCCACTGTGCTGATGAGGTCAGGGAAAGAAGGTTGTTAATTCCAGAGTCTATAAGAGGAAGCTTTTAGCCATTGGTTTCTGTCCAAGCCCTGGCACAAGAATCAAATACCCAGAAAACAAGACCCCAGTGAGGGAGGGAAGTGTCATTTCAGATCAGGGCAGACCCAGGAGCTGCTGGGCACAAACAAAAGGGGATGTGGCAGCCGTGGGCCACGCAGCCTCCCCCTTTCTCCTCCCCAGTGGCTGTGGAAACAGCCTCGTTTGTCCTCCCTGCCGAGGCAGGTGGGAGTGCAGGGCTGCCAGGGAGCAAACAGAGGCAGCTCCGAGGACTGAGGGGCTGGGCAGGGGAGCAGGACAGGGACCTGCAGCAGGGGGGACAGGGGGACAGGGCACTGCTCTGCCCACAAACTGATTTATCCAACAGGAGCTGTCCCTGCCCAGGGCTGGGGGTAGGAATGAAGGGATCTGTCAGGGCTCTCCCAAGCCAAGCCACCCTGACCCCAGTGCTTTTCTGATTTTCTCTGCCCTGAGCCTGAGTGCCCACACTGCTGATCACCAGGCAGGTCATCTCCCTTCCCCATTTGATTAATTCTAGAGACTAAACTGGAGGGCTTTATATCTGATTTTTAGTAGCTGTTGTCAGCTTCCTTTGGCTCTGGGTGGTTGGGTTTTTTAAACCCAAAAGCCCTTTACAAACTGCTTTTCACAATCTCTCATCTATCCAGGACTTTTTTCAATGCAAATCCCTGGGATCCCGAAGCTCTGGTTTGAAAAAGGAAAAATAACTGTCGTGAGGTTTGAGAAGTTTGAGGTTTGCAGATTAAATATCAGGGAAGCTGCTGTGGCTTCAGGGTGCTTTCAGAAGAGTGTGCTCAGGATCAGCAGTGTTTACAGCAGAGACTCTCAGGAATTGCTCTCTGATTAGCAAAACAAGGAGCAGTTTGGGACCAGCCCTTCTCTTGCCCTCTGCAGCTCAGGTTATGAGAGGCTCCCTCCAGCCCTTGCTCAAAGGAAGTCGTTCCCCAGCTCTTCTGAGTGGTTTGCAAAGGTTAATGAATTAGGAATCAATTAATGCTTTCCTAGCCTTGCACTTTTTCTTTTCATTTAAAGGGTTCCCTTTTTGAAGATTAGTTTAATGTTAAGAATAATCTGGGTTTGCTGAGAGCTAATTAAATGTGGCACCATCTCTCCTCGCCCTGCTCTCCCCCTCCCAGCACTCTGGGGCTCCAGAGCAGCAGCCAGGAGCCCTTCCAGCCCCTGCCTGGGGCAGCAGGATTTGGGAATTTGGAATCTGGGGCCCCACAGCTTGTGCAGGGCAGCAGCCCAGAGTTTTGGGGTTTTCTGGCTGCAGTTTGCTGAGCTGGTGGCTGCAGCCCAGGGCAATGCCCCAGGGGAGCCTCGGACACCCCGAGCTCGAGGAGGGGCTGGGGCACCAGGAATTGGCCAGGACTAAACCCAGGGGGGTTTGGAGCAGCCAGGAGCAGATTTGATCCCTGTCTCAGGAGGGATCCAGGCTGGGGCACTCAGAGGAGCAGCTGGGCACTTGCTCAGAGAGACAGAGACAGAGCAGGAGCATCCTGGCATGTGGAGAAGTTCAGGCTGCTCCTGCAGCTGCACCCAGCAATGCTGCTCCTGTGCTGCTCCTGAGCTGCTCCTGTGCTGTCCTGCACCCAGCAGAGCTGCTCCTGTGCTGCACCCTGCAGAGCTGCTCCTGTGCTGCACCCTGCAGAGCTGCTCCTGTGCTGCACCCTGCAGAGCTGCTCCTGTGCTGTCCTGCACCCAGCAGTGCTGCTCCTGAGCTGCTCCTGTGCTGCACCCATCAGAGCTGCTCCTGTCAGCCCCAGCTGGGCTCAGCCCAGTGCAGAGCTCCAGCAGCCACAGCTCTCCTGGGACTGCTTTGCCCCAGCACCTGAATTCCCCTTTTCCCTAACAGCTTCCCAGAATTTCTCCCCATCCAGCAGAGCCTGAAGTCATCACACTCCTCTGTGAACCCAACGCCATCAAACGCTCAGGCAGGACCCACTGAGCTCAGCACACTTGGCTGAGTTTCTCCATTAATCTGGCCCGTTTTACAGGGCCAACCTTGAAATAAAACACTCAGCACACATTCGCAGTGCTATCAGTGGCTGCACCAGAAAAATCAGGGGCTCAACCTGGTGGCAGTATTTAATCAAGAAAGTGCTTTTATCTCCCCTCCTGCCCTGGGAGCCCACCACACCTGGGCAGAGCCTTTTGGTCTGCCTTGCTCCGCCGAGATTTTTGTCTGATTTATTGAAGTAGCTCCCCTATTACCAAAGAGCTGGAGCAGAAACACCCATCAAAGGTTTAAGAGCCTAAAATGGGTGTTAATTAGCCCAGCAGGGGAGGCAGAGTTTCAATGAAGTTTGCCTTTAAACTACTGTTTAGTTTGACAATGTAAAGAGATAAATTTGGTACTTAGTCCCAGCCTCACCTAATCAAATGGATTTTGGTTGTTACCCGTGCCCAAAATGTAAATAATCTTTAACTTCATGGGGTTTTTATGGAAAGTATCCTGTTGATGCTTGGGACAAAGCCCTGCTGGCCTCTCTCTTGTCCCCCAGAGAGCATCCACCACCAAACCCCCCAAACCCTTCTGGGATGAGGAACAGGAGGGATGGAGGGGCCAGGACAGCAGGGCCAGGGCAGTGTTTGCTCTGAGGGGTTTTGGCTCCTGTGTCCCTGTTTGCACCAACCTCCACTGGGAGCTTGCACTGCTTTGGCTACAGATCTCAGGGTACTTTTAAGGAAAAAAAGTCTGTTTAGTGATTTTTTTAAAAATGAGAGAAAAAATCCGCAGATGCCCAAACCCAGGGGAACCTCGCCCAAAATTCCCTTCCTGTCTCAAAACTCTGCACAAGGAGCAGATCTCTATCCTGCAAGGAAACTCAGCTTGAGCATTGTGTCAGAAGGAAAAGCCACTTTTCTAAAGCTCTGCTCCTTTTCCTTTTTCTTCTCTTTCCCCCACATTAATCCAATCACCTTGCACAGAAAAATCAGGGAAAAAGGCAGTGGGAATTTACATGCAGCAGGATTTTCACTGGGACTTTCAGATATTTACAATACCTCAGGGAATGGAGAGAACCATTCTGGATTATGGACTTGGAAACCAGGCTGTGCTCTGTGTGTGTGTGTGTGCATGTGTCTGGGCACTGAGATATTAGCCACAGACCCAGAAAAGGAGCCCACAACAAATTTATCTTTACAACTCTTAAATTATCTTTCAGTTGACACTTATTAACCTCCTGCCAAACTCATTATCTAGTGAATAAAGCCCAAGTTATCAAACAGAAATGGCTCATGAGGCTGCTGCCCATGCTTGGGAAAATCTGATTGTGAGCAGGCAAGCTGAAACAAGGCTTTATGTATTATTTTTATTTCTCTAAAAAGCTAAATCCTGGCCCTTGCTGAAAGAGGCTCCCAGCACGACGCAAGCAGAGTGCAAGTGCCAAATTACCCAGGGAGAGCTGTGAGACCCAAGCAGAGGAAGCACATCCCGGTCTGATTTGCACTTCCATGGCTCCGAGCAAGGAGTGCTTCCCTCCCTGCTCAGGCTGGGCTGGGGCTGCTTCCCTGGGCTGGTCCATGGCCGGCAGAGATGAGGAGGGCAGGGGATTTTCTTGGCTGACAAGGACAGTTTGGGTCTGGGATTTGCAACCTTTGCCGAGGGGGAATATCTGTTACTCCCTAACTTTTGATTTATCAATGGAAATGGGAATTTCCTGTGGCCACACAGCACAGCCTCCAGGACCAGCTCCTGGCTCTGGACCAGCACTTTCCATCCTGCTCTGACAGCTCCTGGGTGACTTCAGGGATAAAAACACGTTGCAGGTGTGTTTCAATGCAGTTCCCACCCAGGGCACAAGGAGTGTTAGTGCCTGTGAAGACTGAGAAATTCGGGTTTTTAGGAAAGGGTTTATTGTTGCTTAAAGGAAAGAAGGGATTTGCATACCCCCACCTTCTGGAGAGGCAGAAATCCCCCCACTCAGCAGCTGCTTGTTGAGCCTTGGTATTTGATGGCTCCAAATTAATCGAATAAACAAGGCATCTCCCTGCAAAGAGCAATTAGAGGCAGCCAAGTCCTGCTCCTTTCCCCAGCTGCCTCTGTGACAGGTTAAAGCCTTCCCTGAGCAGCCTCTGGAGCCTGCTAAGCGCAGCTCGGGGCTGACAGCCAGGCTGAGCTCTCCCCGCTAAGGCAGGGCCAATTAACCCGATGGAAAGGAGGGAGATGGATCAGACAGGGCTCCTGCAGGGGCGGGCAAGGCCTTCTCCGGTGGGGGAGAGGAGCAGGGAGAGATGGAGAGGATTCAGGGCTACAGCTGTTCTGTTTTCCTCTCCTTCTCTCCTCTGCGAGCTGCTGGAGGACAGAGTCTGGCACGGCACAAACAGGGAGCAGCCTGGGCTGAGCTGATCCCCCGCAGCCCCCGCTGGTTCCAGCTTGGAGCCCACATTTGAATTCCCTGCCCCACTGCTCCCTCCCTGCCCTGTGAGAGCCGCCGTCCCTCCCGAACAGCCGCTGCCCTTTCCAGCCAGAAAACGACGAGGATTCTTTGGTTCTCCTCGGGGTTCCACCTGCAGGAGCCTGATGCTGCTGCTGCTGCTGGCACCAAAGCACAAAGTTCCCTCTCCTCTTTCTTCCTTTTTCTCCCCCCTCCCTCTTTTTTAACTGCAGGATTGGTTTTATTTTTTTAATTTTTAGATATAAACTCTGCATTCTGTTCCGTTAGAGTGGAGGAATGGAAACGCTTGCAGAGCAGAAGCTGCTGGTAAAGCACCCTTGTGCCTCCTGGGGGGGTGGAAGGCAGGGCAGACCCACGCTGATTTAGGAGCAGAACGATGCTCCTGCATCCTCCCTCCCCAGCACACGACACAGGATTTGTGCCGGGAGGCAAACCTCACCTCGCCGGCAGTCCTGAAGTGCTCAGTGGATTGGTTCTGCAGGAGAAAAAAAACCCAAAACCTCCCTTTTTGGTAGGGGAGCGAGGGGAAAACGCGAACGTCACAGAGCAGGAGCGGCCACGTGGGGAGGAAGGATCAGAGGGAGCATCCTCGGCCCTGCAGCTCCCTCCGCTTCATTTCTGCTGCATTACAGCCAGACCTTTCCCTTCCCTTCCCTTCCCTTCCCTTCCCTTCCCTTCCCTTCCCTTCCCTTCCCTTCCCTTCCCTTCCCTTCCCTTCCCTTCCCTTCCCTTCCCTTCCCTTCCCTTCCCTTCCCTTCCCTTCCCTTCCCTTCCCTTCCCTTCCCTTCCCTTCCCTTCCCTTCCTTCCCTTCCCTTCCCTTCCCTTCCCTTCCCTTCCCTTCCCTTCCCTTCCCTTCCCTTCCCTTCCCTTCCCTTCCCTTCCCTTCCCTTCCCTTCCCTTCCCTTCCCTTCCCTTCCCTTCCCTTCCCTTCCCTTCCCTTCCCTTCCCTTCCCATGGGTGAATATTTCCCTGGTCCCATCTCAAACTCTGATCTTTAACAGATGGACAGACATCAGTGGATACCCTCCCTCTCTTCTTTCTTCTTCTGCTGGCTCATGAGTAAATTCAATAAAATTGTGGGAGATTTGTTAGGATTAAGGTCAAATAAAAAGTGAAAAGGCAATTGGATTTATTTTATGATTGATTATAGAAGGTGCAGATATTTATTAGCAGCCAACAGGATAACTGTCAAAATGATTCTTTATCAACAGAGAGAACCCCCAGCAGATGAGTCAAATGTTTTCAGCATTGTGGGAACAAGATTAAATCAAATACAATTGATGCAGCAAATAAAGATGCCAATGTTAACAGCAACTCTATAATTTCAACTGGTCAATCTCTATTTATTTATATATATAAATGTATTATGCTCTCTTTTTTTTTCACTTTTTAAGGAGTCTTTGCCGATTGCAAATGCTGTCAGTGCCTTGGTGAGAAGCTGAGTCCTCTTGCCTGTTCAGCATCCGACAGATGGGAGCAGCAGAGAGGCCCCAGGGGCTGGGAGACCTGCAGCTCTGCTCACTGCCAGCTGAACCTGGGCCAACCACACTCCTGTTTCTGGGCTCAATTTCCCCACTTTTTGTTTTTGAAGGAGGGCTTTGAACCTGCAGGGTGGGACAGAGCTTGGGGGAGCCCTGGAAGCCTCGGGTGGTGCCAGCTGCTGTGCCCACAGCAGCCCTGCCACTGCCACTGCCACCCCAGAGGGGTTTCCCCTCTGGCAGCTCCCCAAAGCCCATTGCTGTGGCCAGGGGTGGCACCGAGCTGCTGAGCCTGCTGTGCCCTGCAGCCCTCCCTCCCCCAGGCTGCTCTGGTCCTCCTCCTTCCACCTGGGAGTGGCTCCCATTAGTACAGAGCCATTAAAATTCAAGGTCGGATCTGATTCTCTATTGATCATTACCAGACAAATTAAAGACATCTTTCTGCTGCTGCTCCTGGGTTACAGAGCCAGGAGGCTCCCACTGGGGGCTTTCACAGGGGGCTGCTGCTGCTCAGAGTCTCTGGGGTGGGACCTGCTCCAGGCACCCTGGCTTCCTGTCTCCTCCTAAAGAGAGATTCTCCAGGTTTTATCAGAAGCAAGTGTGAAAACCTGGGGATGTTGGGGAAGGTCTCTGGGCTGCAGCTGAATGCAGGAATCCTTGTCAGAAAGGATGAGTGCAGCACCAGGCTGTGACAGCTCTCTCCTGTGCAGGGTTTTGGCCTTTCCCAGGCACAGCGTGGGACACCTTGAGATGGAGATTTCACCTTCTCCCCTCCCTGCTCCACCTGAAATAACCAGCACCCCCCTCCTTGCAGGCCCCAGGGTTTGCAGGGGATCTCTGGGCAGGGCTGGGAGCTGCTGCCCGGGCTGCAGACCCAGCAGAGCAATCTCCCAGCTAAGGGAGCCCGAGCCCTGCCTGGTGCTCTGGCTGTGCAGCTGGTGGCTCTGAGCTCTGGGCTGTGCCCAGCCTGCCTGCTGCTGGAGCTGCCCTGTCCCCTGGCCCAGCTCTGGGGACAAATGCCAGCTTTGACCTTACAGGAGCACTTGGAGGGGAGTCTTGACGCCAGTGTGAGATCAAAAGAGAAACTCTCTGACAAGTCCCTTTGTAAAGCATCAGGACAGCATCTTCCAAATTATTTCTGTTTATACTTTGCCAGTGACTCATGCGTTGATGTTCTGTCCTGTAGGTTACTCTAAAAACAGGAATAATTACACTGCTAATTATCATTTGAATTATTCATTTTGTTCCCTTCTTCCTTTCTCCTGGAAGAGGGAGATGTATTGTCAGTTGTGGCTGTCTTTGTACGGCGTGATTAGATCCTCTCTTGTGCAGTGACGGGAGAGATCTCATCAAAATCTGCTTCCAAAAACGGAACCAGGATGGGGAATTTCACAGCTTTCAGCCACTTCAACACCTCTCACAGCTTTCAGCCACTTAAACACCTCTCCCCTCCAGCCATGAAAATGTGAGCCCACATCCCCTGTGGGTGCACACACTCCTTCAGCCAGCACAAGCCCACATTCACTCAGCCCCTCCATCCAAACCCCTTCCCCAGCTGCAGAGGGAGGCTGGGAGCATGTGGCACGTGTGTTTGTGTGTGTTCCCCTAATTAATGCCTTGCAAGTCAGATTAAACATCTCTCAAAGCTGGACATCTTTCCAATAGGTGAATGAACTCCAGGGCTGATGGTAACATGAAAAATTTTCCCTGTCAGAGGCAGACAAACAAATTGTGGGGTGTTTTTTCCTCCTTAGGAGAAACATTGCAGTGAAATTGCTGTTCTCCTGCTGTTGCCACAAGTCCAGCTGGAGGGAGCCCAGTGTTCTCTCAGGCTGGGGCAGATCAGGACAGAGCCAAAGATGCTTGTGGCAGGAAGGAGGTGTGCAGCTGCTTGGAAAGGGAACGTTGGCATCTGATTCTTGTCCCAGATGGAAGATCTCAAGGTCAGGGCAAATCCCTGCTTTGTGGGCTGAGCGTGGGCTGAGGATGGGGCTGTTCAGTGGCACAGTCTGAGCAGGTATTCCTGAAAGATGCTCACCTGGAGGACGTGTGCTGGGGACAAACCCTGCCCCACCCCTCTTTTCCCTTCTCAAGGGCTCTGCTCACTTGAGGTGAGACCTGGGGAAAGCAGCCAGATCCCACCTTGGGGTGAGGTGTGCAAGGACACACAGAGCTGCTGCTCTCTGTGTAACTCCAGTGAAGCCTTTGTGTGCGCAGGGGTGATGATGATTACCTGCACAGGCATCCCTTTCTTCCCCAGGGGATGGACAGAGAGGAGGACAATGACCCAGCAGGTTGCTCTGTGATTTTTGGCTGCTTTGATTCAGTCTCCAGACCCCTCTGCAGGGTCCCTTGCCCCGTGACCCTTTCAGGACAGCAGCTGAGGTCTGCTGGGTCCAGCACCCCAAGAGCTGCTCTGCTGCCACTGCTGAGCAGGGCTGGGGCTGCTCCCGGTGCCTCACCCCCTGCCCCTCCTGCCTGAGCCTCTCCCGTGTGTGTGTGGGGAGGGACGAGCAGCAGCAGCACTGCCAGGACCCCCATTCCCCCCACGCTTCCTCTCCAGCAGCACCCGAGGATATCCATTAACCCCAACAGCCTCGTGCCTTTATCAAGGATTCCTTCAGAAGATCTGGCTGCTGGAGAGCCCAGCGTGTGCCTCAGACAATGTCTGCACTTCACAGCTTTATTTGTTTAACAGCTCTGATAACAGCACTGCCTACTGCACTGAGAGAGCCCCGTTCAGGCAACAGGTTCGTTCCTTTATCAGGCATCAATCGAAACTGATTTCACCCTGGGGACTCTAGAAAAAAGGTGCACAGTCAGGTTATTCCCCCAACAGCTTTATGTTGATATCAGGTCATTGTTTCATTATTTAAATAATCAGAAAAAAAAAGGACACCGTCTCTCTCTCTCTTCCTCTCCTATTATCCCTTGCTGAAACAAAGACAGAGGAATGTGTCAGGGAAAGGATTTATCAAAGCCAACAGTCCAATAGTTTTATTTCCTTCTTGTCAGACACAGGGCCCTTATTCAGCTCTTTTATAGGAACCCTGGATTTGCCAGTCTGGATCAAACCCAATCTCTGTCTAGGTCAGCAGACAGAGATGTTGGCACCCCCAACCCCTCCCCATCCCAGCACTGCCGACAGCAGGGATGGGGCCACTCAAGTTCCTCTCCTTGCCTTCCATGCCTGATGCTTGCCCAGACATCTCCACCCCTTGCCCTGCTCCAGCAGTGAGGGGCCCCTGGCCCTGGGGCACAGCTGATGGAGGCAGGAGCAGCTCCCTGAGCGTGGGCACAGCTCCAGGGCCTGGCCCCTGGCAGAGATTAGGTGCCCCTCTAAAGTAAATAATGCCAAAATGTCGATATTGGCGGCAGCAAATTCTTGATTAAATATGAACAAGCACAGAGAATTGCTTCTGTGGTTCACCCCACTGCTCTCAGTCCTCCATCTGTCTGCTTCTCTCCTCTTCCCCTATCTCTCCCCCAGCCGTCTGCTCAGGGCTCTCCCTCCTTCTCTGCCCTCCCTGTCCCTGCTGCCCGTCCCTCCCAGTTTGCTGCTTCCAGCTGGGCCCACCCTGCTCCTCCCAGCTCTGTGCTCTCAGCTGGGGGGCCAGGTGTGTTGTGCCAGCGCTGAAAAGCTGAGCTGAGATGGTTCAAAAGCTGAGATGGCTCCTGCTCCTCAGCTTCCCTGCTCAGGCAGGGCAGGGCAGGGCAGGGCAGGGCACTTCAGTGGCCCCGTCCCTGCTGTAGGCTGTGTGGGATGGGGAGGGGTTGGGATGGGGAAATGTTGGGGACTGGGGGTGTTTGGGATGGGAATGTTTGGGATGGGGAAGTGTTGGGGATTGGGGGATGTTTGGGATGGGGATGTTTGGGATGGGGATGTTTGGGATGGGGATGTTGGGATGGGGATGTTGGGATGGGGATGTTGGGATGGGCAGATCAGGGACAGGGATCACTGCTCCTGCTGTTGAGGGAATGAGGCTGAAGGGAGCAGCACCCTCAGCAGAAAATGTGTGGTTTTCTATCCAGCCAAGAACTCTGATTTTTAGGCAGAAATCCCAGCTTTTCCAGAGTCCCACACAAGCCATAATGTCTTGCCACTTTGACACATCTCCAGCTGATGATGCCTTAGACCAGTTCTAGGAGGAATAATAAGAGTAATCATTATTATTTGTCACATCTAATCCAACCTTATATCCTGTGGGATCTCAGAGCTTGTTAGCAGAGCACAGGGCTAATTCTGCTCATCTCTGCCACCTGCGCCCTGCTCCTCCAGGCACGGCTGAAAATACTTGGTGTAAGCCTGTAGCATTCTGGATAAAAATGCAAACATAGCCTCAGCTCCTGAGTGTCTTCCACTGCAAGTGGGAAACTGAGGCACAGGAACTTGCCTCTAGGGGCAATAGTGGTAGAATTAATTACCAGTCTAGTTTTGCACCTTCCTGAAGTTAATGTTGCCTGGTAATTTATCAAAAGGAAAAAAAATAGAGGGAGGAGGTGGTCTAAGGAAATAACAAGGGAGGATGGACTTTCAAAATGAAGCTTGGGCACGATGGTTTTTGCATAACAGTAAGATGAAACCACCCTCTCCTCTTGGTTTTAAAATATGTTTTAAAGCAATCCTTTAATTTCTGGGTGACAAAGACAAAAGCATCTGAAAACCTCTCCAGATTTCTCTGGCTCCAGTATTTTTTAAAATTGTAATTATGAAACTGTCCCATTATCATATTGTGATGTGGAGCCTTTCAAGTAATGAGAAATTCAAGTGAAGTCTTGATTACCTCCCTTGAGAACCAAATGTGATGGGGAGGACAGAGAAGGGGGAAGGGAAGACACAGACAAGTTTTATAACAATAAAATAAAGAAAAAAATTAATCACGGATCCATTAGTGTTAATACAAATGCTTTATGACTCACCTCAATCATTTCACATTATTTAATAACAGAAAGTCATTATTTCCCAGGAGAATTAGGATAAAGATTGTTTGGGTGGGGGTGTGTGGGTTTTGTGTGGTTTGGGGTTTTTTTACAATAACTGAGGATTGGGCTTTAGGTGCAGGCAGAGCAGGACAAGGTGTGTGGCAGGGAGATGTTCTGGCCCTAACAGCCACCCCCTTTCGAGCTCCTCGGGGGGCTGCCCTGCCCCTGAGCTGCTCAGGGCACAGGAGCTGTGCTCTGCAGGGCAGGCTCCAGCCAGATGGCTCTGTGCCACCTGCACACAGCCCGGGAACTCAGCTCATCTGCAACCACTCACTCCCCCGTGCCTCAGTTTCCCCATCTGTGAGATGGAGATAAGCAGATTGATCCAGGTGTATTCTTGTGTAAAATGTCACAGCACCTGACTGGAAAGCACTGCTTCTTGAAAATCTACCCTGCCACTTAAAAAGAAGGGTAAATTATATCTATTTTCTACCAAATCAGTTACAGCAGGATTTCTGTCTCATACCTGCAGGTTTGTGAGTGTTGACTTTCCAACAGCCTGAGATGACCTTGCTGCTGGGACTGAAGCTGATTACAGGATGAGCATCTTCCTGCCCCCTCAGGTGCTGCTGCTGTGGGGTCCTGGGTGCTCCGGTCAAATTCAGTGTGTGCCTTGAAATGCTCCCAGAAAGGAGGAATTATTCCTTTCACCCCACTGCGAGCAGCAGAAGCACAGAGGCAGAGGTAATTTTCTGGGGAGCTCAGCTCTGGTGCCAGGGAAGGTGCTGTGTGTCTCAGGCAGTGCTTCAAAGAAGACAAAATTCCACATTTTCTGTTAAGGAGAGACCAGCTGCTAAATCCAGCCATGGGAAACGTCATGGAACTGCTCAGGGAGGGCTGGGAGAGGATCCTGCCAGACTGAGGGCAGCCTGAGGACACCTTGCCAGGGTCTGTTCACCTGAGCTCTAATTGCTCGAGCTGTTTGCTACTCGAGGAGCTGAGAATGTGTCAGAGGCAAACAGGACACCCAATTTCCAGTGGAAAGTTAACTTTTCCGATTGCCATTGAAAGCTTGGTTCTTTTGACCTAATTTCACACTCCAAGGGTTAACTGCTCTCTGTGGTACAGCAGCCCTCCAGTGAGAGCAGCCAGACAATGCCATTTAAGTGAATATTCCTAGCCTACAGAAGTCCTGGAGATAGCTCCATCTTGCTCACAGTAGGTGTTACATTAGCTGCTCAAACCATATTCCAGTAAATTAGAGCTGGGCTGATTTAGACAATCACTGGGTCATTCCTTCCTCCAATTCCCTATCTCACACAGAGATAACAGCAGCTGGGGAAAGCAGGGCGGTGGACGAGTGGCAGTTTGTGCTTATTAGGGGTTGGAGGCAGTCCTGAGTCTGTGATTTGCAGTACACCACTGATACCAGCAACAAAAGCCTCCAAGTTAAATGATGTGGTGTTTGTTTCAGGTCTAATAAAGACACTTAAACAAGCACCAGGCACTTTCTTCCTCAGAGGCGAGTCAATGCATTAAAATGCCTTTAAAACCTGGGTGAAGCACGTGGTGAGCAGGAATTCAGAGGTGAGGGCTGGGCAGTCCCCGTGTGGAAGCGTGGCCAGAGCCCCAGACTGGGCTCAGACCCTCTAAATCCGTGGTGTTGGCTGGATGGCTCCAGATGTTTGTCCTCCTCTGCACAGCCTCGAGCTGCCACAAAGCTTTTGCAGAGGTTTTGGACCTCACCTAGAGCCAGAGGAGCCTGATTTTCATTTGGCCTCGAATCCAACAATAAACTGCTGCTGTTGGAGTGATCTGACCTGCTTGAGTCAGCTGGTGAGTAAGCAAGAGAGCTCACACCCCTTCTGCAGCCTGTGATGTGATTTGCTTTTTTCTCCAGGCAGAAGCTGTGCTGTGTTCCTTAGGAGCTGGGTGAGGTGGTACCAGGGAGTTCTGCAGGTGTTCACAGCCCTTTTTTGGCCCAGTTTCAGGCTCCAGCCCAATGAAATATTAAGCCAATGCTTGAGCAGCTCTCCCTCCGTGTCTGTGGCTGGATGGATTCCTGGAGCTGGGCTGCCCCAAAGGCACAGAGGGGCTGGTGCTGCTCCCCAGGGCAGCCCAGCCATGGCCTCTTTTTCTCAGGTTTAACCTCCCTGGCCATGGAAAAATGCAGCATAAATGCTGTGACAAGCAGTGACTGCAGGTGTGCAGCAGCTTCAAGGGATTAAGAAGTGGGAGGATGCAGCAGAAGACAGGAGCCAAGGTGAAGTATAAGTGCCTGTAATTTAAAGGGGGAAAGGCTGTTTCCTTAGCTCTGGAGGATTGGTTGCTGCTTACCTTGAATTTTTTCAGCTCTGGTGTGAAATGCTGTATTTCAGAAGGTGTGTCCAAGGCAGGGAACTGCTCTAAGCTTCAGCATACAAATAGAAAGGGCACCACGGAGAGAATTATTTATCTCTCCTATTCCCATTGCTCTCTTTAAAACTCACTGTAATGATGTTGCTGTGACCCAGGCCTCTGTAATATGTGCCTCAGGTAACACAGATTGATATATAAATACCTGAGTTTATTACGCTTGAAAGACCTTTTGAAAACTCAGGGGGAGAGAGAAATTGTGGGATCTAATCTGCTGTCCCTGAGGGAGAAAATTAGTCCATGGCCAGTGCTAAACGATGCAGCAGCACTTGGATGCTGGAGGAAAAGTGTTGTTTGTGAAGGGGTCAGTCCTGGCCTGGAGAGGGATCAGCTCTGGAGCCCCATTCCAGCCTTGGCAGCCTCCTGAGCAGGCACAGCCTCTCCTAAAGCCCTGCTGTGCTCAGGGGCTCCTGGGCTGGCTGCAGCCTGCTCTGCTGTCCAGGGGTGAGCACGAACATTTCCTCTGGCAGCAGGTAACCCAGGAGCAGAGGGGACCTGCAGCAGCAGAATCACACCAAGGTCTGAGGGGAATTAGGCACTCCCTCAGCTCCCCAGCTCCCCTGGGCACTCTCCCGTGTTCAGGGCAGAGGCTGAAGGTTGTCACCTTTGAGTCAGGGATGGCACCTGCTCAGATCACAGGGCAAAGGGGCAAGAAGCCTCTTTTGGTTCATCCTCCCTTCTTCTACAGCTTAGCTTGCTACAGGTAGACCTGATTGGTCATTTAATCAATACATTTCACATGACTGGCTAATTAACAAGACACCCCATTTGTAAACAATCTCATGAGAAAAACAGATTATTAGAAAAGCACCACCTGCAGGTTGTTTTAATATTTGGCTATTATTGCTTACCTCCAGCTCCCCTAAAGCTTCCCAGGCCGATTCTGGGAGAACTTTTCCAGCTTTCTCTCTCTCTGCCCAGGCTGTCACATCCCCAGAAGGTTCCTCCTTGCTCCCTTACACCATCCTGCAGAACCCATGGGCTGCAATGAGTGTGACAGTTCTCTGCAGCTGCCTCTTCTGCCTGGCTCTGGTGACCTCAGCTGCTCTGATGGATTTTTCACACATTTTAAATCATGTTGCACCCGTGATTATAAAGGTTCTTGCTACCACCAAGTCGTAAAGTTCTGAAGGATTTTTTGAGCCATGTTTAGAAGAGGCAAACACGACCCTGTGGTTTCCTTTTGAGCAGCAGCAGTTCCCCAGGGGCTGGCTGGGCTCTGAGCCCTCCTGCTCACACGCCTGTAAAACCCTCCTAGCCTGAGCTGGTGGCAGCTCCCACTCTGTTTCAGCAGTCCCAGGGCACAGGGCTGAGCAGGCACTGCCTGCAGAGCCCCTGGGAGCCCACCCAGGCAGGGTCCATCCAGGATCATCCCTTCCCTGGGCTCTGCACCCCCGGGCAGCTGCAGGGTCCATCCAGGATCATCCCTTCCCTGGGCTCCTCTGAGCCCTGCTGACCCCGGGGAGGGCACCAGGGCATCCTCGGGGCACAGCAGCTCTGACTGGGGACCAGACCTGCCAGCAGGAGCTGGAAGCACAGATGCAGCCAGAACTGCATTAACTGATTTCAAAAGTGCTCTTTAACACAGGACATAATTACCCTGAAGCTCATTGCCACAGGAAGCCACCGAGGCCAGGCTGAACAAGAGTCACCAAGGACAGGGGCACTGCTACAAAATGGCAAAAGTATAAAAAATATTTTAAAATATCGATAATATTTTTAATATATAAAATGTGATGATACATTTTGCTGCAGCCACAAATTTATTCCAGCGTCTCCCTGGCAGAGTCCAGGATGGCACTCAGTGTGAGGAGGAGAATGAGCACATCACACAGACCTGATCTCCTGTGCCTGGCTCACTGTCACAGCTCAGCCACTGCCTCCCCACACGGTGGCAAAGAAACCTCCATAGCTGCTGAACAATAAAAGTGGGAGCACAAAGTTGCAGCCAGTTTTCTTCCCCCTAAAGAGGAATACATTTCCCAGGTCATTACATTTTTGGTTCATGCGCTGAGGGTTTCTCTCCCTGGGAAGTTTTTACAGTAGATTGCATCTGATCATTGAAAAACTCATCTGGAAAACAGGTTAGATGCAAGAATAAAATGCCTCCCTCCTTTCCTGCTTCTCTCTTCTTTCTTCTTTGTACACCCAGAGAATAAAAATGATGGTAGATTTAGCAGGTTTTAATTATCATTTACTGCCTGGGTGAAATCTCAAGCCTCCATTCCTGGGTTCATCTCTAAAGAATGGGTCTTAACTTCTCATTACCTGCTTGAGGTGAGTGGGTGATTGAGGCACAGATTTTCCCACAGAGGCTGTGAGTTCCTCTCATTCCTCCTGAGCTTCTCCTTCAGTGTTGGAGGATTGATGGGCCTCCTTTTAATAGCCAGATTTTCCTTTGGTTGGGGATGGAGAACCTGAATTTATGCCTTCCTTCCTCTGTGCTTATCTTTCAAGAGAGTGAAATATCCACAGAGCCTGGAAGATTCCCATGCAGGAACAGAGCAGTGGAGTGGATTCCCATGCAGGAACAGAGCAGTGGAGAGGATTCCCATGCAGGAACAGAGCAGTGGAGTGGATTCCCATGCAGGAACAGAGCAGTGGAGTGGATTCCCATGCAGGAACAGAGCAGTGGAGAGGATTCCCATGCAGGAACAGAGCAGTGGAGTGGATTCCCATGCAGGAACAGAGCAGTGGAGAGGATTCCCATGCAGGAACAGAGCAGTGGAGAGGATTCCCATGCAGGAACAGAGCAGTGGAGAGGATTCCCATGCAGGAACAGAGCAGTGGAGTGGATTCCCATGCAGGAACAGAGCAGTGGAGTGGATTCCCATGCAGGAACAGAGCAGTGGAGTGAATTCCCATGCAGGAATACAAGTGAGTGTCCCCTCCTGGGCAGGTGCAGCCCTGCAGGGCCCTTTTCAGCCCCCAGCAGCCCTGGCTCGTGGCCCAGCAGGAGCAGCTCCCAGGCCAGGGCTGGCAGGTTTGCTGCCCCAGAGCAGGAGGGTGTTCCAGCTGAGCACAGACATTGCTCCTGCAAGGTGGATCCCACAGCGTTGCTCACTCCAAACCAGCCAAAGGCAATGTCACAAATTAAACTGATGAAGTTTGCAGCTGGAGATACAAATCAGGACTCCTGAGAGCCAGCAGAGCTCAGACACCTCGCCAGGGACAGGCAGAGGGCCCAGCGTGCCCGTGTGGGGCAGGTGCCTGCTGTCACCAGGGTGGGTTTGGCTGTGAGCTGGGAGGGCAGGTGAGTCCTGGGGGCAGGAGAAGTCACCTCACCTGGCAGCCCAAAGCAGCCTGAACCCCGCGGGGTCTGTGCTGAGGTGTGGCTGTGCAGGAGGAGCTGGTCCTGCCCAAGGGGGCCCTGGGCTGACGTGAGGCTTCCATGGCCATGGAGGAAGGTGAGCCCAGCCTTGGCAGGAGCTGCTGAACGCTGGTGGCTCACACAGCCAGGCCCAGCCTGCACCAAAGTGCTCTGAAGGAGTCCTGGAGGATGGGTAGAGTTAATGTGAAAGCTGCCCTGTCACTGCCTGCTTTTTCCCTGCTCTGCAAACACTTGTTCTGGTTATAAATGGATCCATGAAGAATTTATTTCTTTTGCTGTTTCTGGGTTCTGTATTCCTCCCTCATGTTTTGGAGCACAGAGGGACATCACTCTTGCTCTCTGCTTTGCTGTCCATCTCCTTCCTGTGCACTTTTCCCTTCTCTCCTACAGCAGAGCCATTTAGGCATCCATAAAACTCCCATAAAATTTTCTCTCCCACAACTTTTGCAGGAGCAGAAAAATGTCTGCTTCACTTCACAGACATTTTGATGTGGGGGGAACAGACTTTATGTTTAAAAAATGAGCAGTGAGTAAAATAACAAGCCCAGAGAAAAAGGGCAGCTTTGGCAGAGCTGACATACTCCCACCAGCTCACCCTCAGAGCAATTACCCCATGTAAATCTGCTTTTTTAAAGAGAGCCAAAACCATCACCAGTCACTGCAGCTTGTGTCCTGCGTGGGGAAATGGCCCTGGTGCTCACACAGCTGGGTGTGGGCCAGATGCCCGAGCATGGAAACATATTTAAACATTGAATGAGCAGGTTTAAACAAGAATTCCCAAAGTTTGGGGGTTTTGCAGCTCCGGGCAACACGAATTAGAGTCTACAGTTATTAAGTTCCCATCTGGTGGCTTCTTTATGAAGGAATGATATTTGCATGTTTCCAGCAGAGAAAAGCTGTTTTTAGTTCAGATAAAATGGAACATTTTGCGACAGTATGGGAAATAACAGACGATGCTGATTTTAGCAACTGGGGTTGTAGGTTTCACCAGCTGCCCTTTAAAAAAAATTATTTATCTTTAAGTAATGTTTTTCCAAGTGCTCTTAACACCCATTGATTTGGAAGACTTTGGTCAGAGGAAATGATGGCATCTTGCAGAGAAGGAAAGCAGCCCTTTGGGTCATCTGCTCTCAGTGCTGGACCTCAGTGCATTATTTTTTTCCCCTTTAATTTGAGCACTATTTGGTGCTGGTGTAGCCACAGGTTATCAAAATGCAAGAGGATCTGATAATTTTCTTTCTTGCCTGAGAGTGGTGAGCGGGAAGGGCTGGCAGCTGCAGCCCTGCATTGCAGCTGTGGGGACTGGGGACATTCCCAAACACGCGAGGCAGGAATTCAGGGATTAGCCCAGGAGGAAGGCAGGGCCTGGCTTGTTTGGAATACCCTGTTCCACCACTGCAAACTGAGTGTGGGACCAGGCACAGCTTCTGAACCAGCCTGCTCAGGCAGGCAGTGCCAGCCTGGAGCCCTGGAAACCATAAATACAGCCTGGCCACCAGCTGGGCCCCCCACCTCTGCTCTCACACCAGTGTCCCACCCAAAGAGCTGCTCTGCTGGCACAGCCAGGGGCACAGGGAGCAGCAGTGCCCAGCAGTGCCCAGCAGTGCCCAGCAGTGCCCAGCAGTGCCCAGGGCAGAGCCAGCACCACTGCCACCCTGGGCTCAGGGGAGAAGGGAAGGGCTCTGGGCTGGGCACACGGGCACAGCAGAGTGGAATCTGCAGCGAGGTTCAGCAGTGGCACCACAGACTCATTCAGGCTGGAAAACACCTCCAAGATCATCACCACACCCAGCTGTTTCCCTTCCCAGCTGTTCCCCCTGACAGGGCTCAGGCCTCACCCACGGCCCCAGGTGTCATATCTGCACATCTTTCCAATCCTTCCCAGGATGGTGACTTTACCAGAGCCTGGGCAGCCCGTGGCAGGGCTGGAGAACATTCTGGTGAAGAAATTTTCCCTGGCACTCAGTGTACACCTGCCCTGGCCCGTTCCCTCTCCTCCTGTCCCTGTTCCCCCCGGCTGTCCCCTCCTGGCAGGAGTTGTGCAGAGCCACAAGGGCCCCCCAAGCCTCCTTTGCTCCAGGCTGAGCCCCTGCCCAGCTCCCCCAGCTGCTCCTGGGGACCCTTCCCAGCTCTGTTTCTTTTCCTGGACATGCTGCAGCCCCTCCAGGTGGCACGAGGTGCCCAAAAGTGCCCCAGGTTTTGGGGCACAGCCTGAGCAGTACCCAGCACAGGGAGGTGACCTTTCCCAGGCCCTGCTGGCCGTGTCACTGCTGATAAAACCAACACAAGTCTCTGGCTGTGTTTGCACTCCCCTTTGGAAGCTTTTCAGCCCTGGTGTAACAGCTCCAGCACTGCCCTCCAGAGCTCTGCAAGGGAGCACATTTTTAGAGCAATTTCAGCTTTTTGCAGCCCTCTGATCGTGGAGTGTTTTAGGAGGCAGCAAGTCTGTTATTCCCAGAGGAATTCTGGCCTCCCTCCAAGTCTTATAAACTCTTTTGGGTATTGCTGGGTTTGAACAGGGGCCTTTGGGGGAAGGTTTGTCTCTGCCACACTCCTGCTCTCCTCTCCTGAAGGAGGGCACAGCCCATGCTGGCAGTAGTGTCCAGGAGAGCCCATGTCTGGAATTCCCTCAGCTCTTCTCCCTCACTCCTGTTCCAAAAACAATGTTTAATCCTTCCTGCAGCACTGAAGGAGCTTGGACTGGCTCTGTGTGCAGGGCTTGGCCTCCAGCTCTCCCCAGGACCTTCCTGGATTCACTCAGCTGCTGGTGCCAGCTCCTGCAGGGAGACTGGTGCTGCCATCCATGTGCAACAGAAGTCAGTGCCCTGCAGGGAACTCCTGAGGGCGTCCAGCTAAACTTTTCTCCTTCTTGCCTCTTTCAAGGATTTCTGCTCATGGAGAAACACGTGAGGCAACAGCTCGGAGTGGCCTGAGGCTGCTCCTTCCCCAGGTGTGAACAGCCAGGTGTGTGTGATCCTGATCCTGCTGCCTCCTCCCGGTCCTGGCAGAGCAGAGTCCTGAGCCACGGAGCTTCTTCCCTTTGCACCCCAGCCCAGCAGATCCCAGGCTTTGCTGGAGGCTGCCTGGGCTGCTCTGCAGATGATCTGGGCTGTTGTGACAGTCCAGAGAGCCATTATTGGGAGCTCTTGCCAATCACCAGGCTGCTGCCAGTCTGTGTCAAATGAAGCATCCCAGCCCTGTCACATTAAATCCAGCAGCTCTTTCATTTGCAGCAGAGCAGTTTGTTTATTTGTGTTCCCTCCTCTCCTTTTGGGATGCCACACTCAATCCCCTTGGGGTTTGCTCTGCTGTGCAGAGCCTGTGAGCCCAGAGAGGCTCAGTGCCCTCGCCCAGGGCTGTGGGGGTGTTTGGGGAAGGGGAGAGCCCAGAGCCCTGGCGTGGCTGAGAGTGAGGCCCCAGAGCAGCCACACATGGGGCCAAGGGCAGCCCGTGCCAGCTGAGGCCTCTGCTGTAAATGAGAATAAATGGTGCCCAGTCCTGGCACGTCTGGCTGCCCAGAAAGGCTGGGCAGCTCCCCTGTGCCTCTGTCCCTGTCCTGAGAACAGGAAAACAGAGAAAAACCAGACAGATTTCACAGGAGTTCTTCTGGGGAGTTTTGAGAAGGCTGAGAGAAAGAATTCCAACAGTCCTGCAGCTGGTGTTTTGAACAGCTGTTTTCTCATAAGATGTTACCAAAAGGTAAGCAATTAATTAATTACCCAAAGGCTGTGAAGTCTGGTCAGCTTCTCTGCAATTCTTAGCTTGGGAGAACTGGAAAAACTAAAGAGATTCTTTGGGTGTTTTTATTTACAATGCATCTACAATAAGACGTGGTTCATTTCTTGTCATTGCTTGCTTTGGTGTTTAATTTGCCTCCTGAAGGATTTGAACTGAAATATTGTGATGGGAATGTTTTTCTCTTTACAAGAACTAAAAGCAAATGCACACTTAGAAGACAGAATTCCAGGGCTTCCAATCGTTTGACAGAACGAAGTCTGTGAGCCAAATTAACTGAGCTTCCTCATTACTGGTGTCACTTTTTGTGCTGGCTGAATGCTCCCGAGTTCAGCCCTGATCCATTACAAGAAACACTCTCCTCACCTTTCTTGTGGGGGCCCTCAAGCTGATTAAAAGCCAAAGGGATTTCAACTTGAGTCCTTTTCCCTTTGAAGAGTGGCTTTTGTCTGTTGCTGCTTGTTTCACAAGAGAGTTTCTGGTTATTTCATGGTTACTGTGCAAATTCATGGGGAGAGCTTCCCCATGGATGGATGGAGATCTTCTCAAGGAGGAAAGACGTCTGCTGCTCTCAGGGAGTGCCATGGAACCAAAGCTCACACAATCCCCCTCTGGGGTGTGGTGTCCATGCCAGTGTCACTTTGGGAAGGAGCAGTGATGATCCAGCTGCACCACCCAGCACGTCCTGTGACATCCCTGCCTTTCCTGCACAGAGCAGGGATTGACTCTGCTTGCAGCTGAAGCCACATCCAGGAGCTGGAAACCCAGGGAGCCTCTGCAGTCTCCATGGAGACAGCACACTTACAACTTAATGTGATCAACAGATGCTGCAATAATCTTGAAAGATGGAGAAAATGTTCCAGAGCGAGTGTTGTTTATGGTGTTCAGTGGATGCTCAGATCTGCTGTGTTATGGCTGAGCTCCATGTAAACACACACTCTGACAACACAGATGTGAGTGAGCACCGGGGGAGAAGCTCTGCTGTGGCCAAGGCAGCAGGAAGGGGGCAAAGCACTCTTCTGTTCTCAGCTGGAAACCCCCCTGGGATGTCACCTCCCATCGGCCACCTCCCCTCGGTCACCTCCCCTCGGCCACCTCCCCTCGGTCACCTCCCCTCGGTCACCTCCCCTCGGCCACCTCCCCTCGGTCACCTCCCCCCGGTCCTGTCCCGGTCTGTCCCGAGTGGGGCAGTGCCCAGGGAGAGGTGCCGCTGCTCTGTGCTGGGTGCAGGGAGGTGAAGCCAGCCAGGCTCTGATGGATGAGCCTCTAATCTCAGAACTGAGCAGGGATCTCCCTCTGTGCTGCATGACCTCATGCTGGAGCTGACGTCAAGGTTTGCAGGGCAGATTTATACTCCTGCTTGATTTTCCTGTGAAATCTCTAATGAGTGATCATTTCCCACTGAATCTCATAAGCTGCTGGAAAGAAATGACCTGCTTTGTGTCTTCCCTGCTCTGATGTTGGTGCAGCCCCTGTTCCTGTCACATCTGGGCCCTCACACAGCCCCAGAGGGAGGGAGATGCCCTCCTCCAACAGCAAAGGCATCAGATGCTAGCTCCACATCAGAAAAATTCCTGGAGCATTACTGCCAGAAAGGATGTTCCAGATGCAAGAGCTGGCTCAGCCCTCCTTTCACTGACTTGCTGGTGAGATAAAAATTCATGCTGTACTTGTTTCTTACTCTTTCCCCAAGCATCCTCTGCTGGCCACTCCTGGAGGTGATGGGCTGCCAAAGCCACCTTGCCAGGCAGCCAGGGGGGCTCTCATCCAGTCACAGCTCCCAGGGGGTGTCCAGGCAGCCAGGGGGGCTCCTCATCCAGTCACAGCTCCCAGGGGTGTCCAGGCAGCCAGGGGGGCTCCTCATCCAGTCACTGCTCCCAGGGGTGTCCAGGCAGCCAGGGGGGCTCCTCATCCAGTCACTGCTCCCAGGGGTGTCCAGGCAGCCAGGGGGGCTCCCATCCAGTCACTGCTCCCAGGGGGTGTCCAGGAACTGCAACCCAGAGCAGCCATAAATATCAGGAGGAACTATTGATCAGGGTCTGTCTCCAAATAATACAGAAATGCCTCTCCTTTCCAAACAGACAGGAGACCTAATCCAGAGAAAGGAATTCCTTGCTGAAATCCCAGATAGGCCCATAAGATCAGCCTGATTATTTTTTGAAACCTTGGTTCCTCCAAATAAGACTGAAAATTGAATTAGCTCGGAGAGAGACAGCCCTGGCCAATCACTCAGGGAAGCTGAAGGACAGCTTATTGATTTTCATGTTTCAGAAAAATTAAATGATATCCCTTTTTGTTATTTAAAATGCTGCTTAAGCAATTTAGTAATGTGATGTTGGAGGCTCGGTTCCAGGCTTTGAATCAGCTGAAGGAGGGGGAGGAATTTCCCTTGACAAGAGAGCAAGGTGGAAGAAAGATTTAGTATAATTGCCTTCCCTTCCAAATAATTGATAGGGACCAAAAGAATGGCTATATTTGCTGGCTTCCTTTCCTGCATACCATTTATTAAAATATAGTAATTAATTATGTAAATAGTTGATTTATAATCAGCAACACTGGCGGTTAATTGATTTTTGTGCGTGAGAATTCATATGACAGAGAAATACTGATAAGGTGATTATTGTGTCCTGCCAGGCCAGGGAGGCAGGAGGAGGTCTGGCGAGCCTCAGCAGAGGGATTTTTGGTCCTTTCCTTGGGAATTTAAGTCTTCTCCAGCTGGCTCCTTACTCCGAGGGTGCGTGGGGAGAGAGCCCCTTCCAGGAGCTGCTGTCTCCTTGGGCTGGGAAGGAGCTCTGCCGAGCCGCCCCCGAGGGGTCTGTGGGGAGCGCAGCCCCTTCCCAGCCCTCTGCAGCCCTGCTGGGGCCAAACCGTGCTCCAGGATTTCTCTTCCCTGCTGCCCCACCCCTTCCCTCCACATTGTTCCAGAAACAGCTCTTAATCAAATGCATGTGCAGCTATAAATAAAATATCTTCTCCCTGTCCTCCAACTCCGATCGTGAACCTTTGCCTAGGCAGGAGACTGGGAAATGGAATGGGCCTGGGGGTTGTGGATGGGGAATTGGATGGGACTCTGTGATGGGCATGGGCCTTTTGTCCTGGTCTGGGCCTGGCCTGAGACCTGTGCATGGGGCTGGCCTGGGGCTTGGCCAGCTGGGCCTGCATGGTCCTGGGCAGGGCCTGGCCGGTGCCCTGGCCTCGGGCTGGCATGGTCGCCTGGCCTGCGCACTGGCCTGGGCTGGGATGGCCTGTGCCTGGTCCTGGGCCTGGGCCCTGTCCTGGGGCCTGGGCCTGGGTCGCCCTGGGGGTTTGCTGGGGGCTGGGCCTGGGCGGTGGGGCGGTGGCTGGGGCCTGCTGGTCTGGGCTGGTGCCTGGGCCTGGGCCTGGGCCCTGGGCCTGGGCCTGGGCCTAGGTGCCTGCCCTGGGCCTGGGCCTGGTCCTGGCCTGGGACCTGGGCCTGGGCCTGGCCTAGGCCTGGGCCCTGGGCCTGGGGATGGCCCTGGCCTGGGGCTGGGCCTCGTGGTGGGGCTGGCCTGGGCCTCGGGCCTGGGGCTGGGCCTGGGCCTGGTCCTGGGGCCTGGGCCTGTTCTGGGCTTGGCCATGGGCTGTGCCTGGTGGTGTGCCCGGGCCTGGGCCTGGCCTGGGCCTGGCCTGTGGCCTGGGCCTGGGCCCGGGCCTGGCCTGGGCCTGGGCCTGGGGCTGGTCCCTGGGCTGGGCTTGGGCCCATTTTCCTGGGCCTGGGCCTGCTGGTGCCTGTCCTGGGCCTGGCTGGGCCTGGGCCATGGGCCTGGGCCATTGGCCTGGGCCTGGTCCCTGTGGTGGCCCTGGGGGTGGGCTGGTCCTGGGCCTGGGGGGGGGGCTGGCCCGGGCCTAGTGCTTGGCCTGGGGCTGGCGCTGGGCCTGGCCTGGTGCTGGGCCTGGGGATGGAATATTTCCACATGCAGTGGTGGCTGTCAGGTGACCTTTGTGCTTTTCCAAGGGACTCATCTCAGGCAGGAGCAGCCTGAGGACACCGGGCTGGTCTTTGTCCTTCAGCACGGAGGGAGGGAAGGTGTGGGGTGAGCTGAGTGTCCTTGAGATTGCCTGGGTGCTGCTGCAGCTGTTTCCAGCCCCGGGGCAGGTGGGTTTGTGCCTTTCTTGGCTGCGGGTAGGAATGCTCCTCCGTCCCGGGGGCGGCCAGGCTGGAGAGGAGCTCTCCGTGTCCTCCTCCCTCTCCCACTCCCAGCTGGGAGTGCTGTAGGTTTAGGATCAGCCTTGAGCTCATCCAGAAAGCTCCATCCAGCCTTGGGCCTGGCCTCCCCTGTGTGCTGAGGGTGGCTGGGCAGTTGGGCGCTGTGTAAATCCACCCTGCAGTTCCTTGACCTTCAGCTGAGACCTGAGCTCCCTCTTTTCTGTGATGAGTCGACGCTATTAATTGGAAATCCAATTCTGGAGGAGAGCCAGGCTAATGCTGAGCCAGCATCACTTGGCTCTGCAGGCAGGATATAGGACATGCCTTGGTCTATCTATAGCCAGGGAAAGTCAGCTTGTTCTGCCTTATTGCAGGGGAAAGTGGGGTAAATAGGTCCCAGCTCCTCCCTCACCAGTCTGGCACCTCACACCATTTTACTTTTTCCTGTTTCTAGTTTGAAGCAATAAAAACTGTACAGCAGAGCTGCCAAGCAAAGATTTTTGATACTCAGACAGAAAACAGGACAAAATGACATCATGCCTTCCTCTGCAAGGAAAGCATCCCACTGAGGTCCCTCCAGCAGGGGTGAAAGCTCTCAGTGAAGGTCCTTCCACCCCAAACTGACCTTGGGGCCCATTGCCCTCAGAGGGGCTGGCCCTGCCCCCCTTGCCTGGCTCAGAGCACGGCTGGGAGCTGTGATGGGATGGAAAATGAGCTGCTCACACAGGTGGCACAGGAGCTCTCCCTGCACGTCCCAGAGCAGAACAGAAACAGCCCTGCACTGCCAGAGCACAGGGTGTGTGACCAGTGAGAACAGAAACAGCCCTGCACTGCCAGAGCACAGGGTGTGTGACCAGTGAGAACAGAAACAGCCCTGCACTGCCAGAGCACAGGGTGTGTGACCAGTGTGACCAGAAACAGCCCTGCACTGCCAGAGCACAGGGAGACACCAGAGTGACCAGAAACAGCCCTGCACTGCCAGAGCACAGGGTGTGTGACCAGAGCAGAACAGAAGGGGCTGCACCAGCCAGCAGCTGCCCAGGTGAGAGCACGAGGGTCCTGGGCAGGATGTGTGTGCCCCGAGGGCCCTGCAAACAATAACAGCAACATTTAAATGCCATAAAGCTCGTTTTATCAGGGAGGTGTTTCTGCTGGAGGAGGTTGTTGTGCACGGTTCGGTTGATGGGTCTCTGCAGATAGCACCAATTATAAAATTATTAACAAACCAATGTGCTCCTTCGCTCCAATTAAATGATAAGAGGCAAAGCAAAGGGGCAGATTTTTATCATTATCAGATTACAGGCCCATATTGTGCTGATAATAAAGCGGGCACTTCCTCCTGCCTTGCCTCCAGTGTGGCTCCTTAGATTATTGTTTGGCTGCAGAAGAAATAAAAAGAACTTGGCAAAAGCAATAATAACGTGGAAGTGTCTTTATCACAGGCCATTGCAGGGAGTGTAACAAAAGAGCCCTCAGTGGCTCAGGCCAATGACAATGAGGATAATGAGAGCATCAGGAGAGGGAGGGAGCCCACACAGCAGAGCTCTGGGCCAGAACACCTCGGGTCTGCTCCAGAGACCAACCCTGAGAGGGAGCTCACTTCAGTCGGGGAGGCAGCTCACTGCAGCCTCTGGAAAAGGGAAAAGAGCCACAGCAGGAGGAAGAAAGGAATATTAAAAGCTTTTCAGGGGGTGGAAGGAGTGTTTCTCTCCTATTCTTTTTCCCTTGTAAAGTCAGGGAGGATTCTGGATGCAGCTACAAATACTCAGCCCCTCTTTCACTGCCTGAAATCTGATGTTCCAGAGGTGATAAAATGTAATTAGGCAGTGTAGTACTAATTCAGCTGCCATGTGATACCTTGAAGGAGGAGAATACCCACTGCATGGGAGGAGAGACAGAATGAGTTTCCCCTTCCTGACCCTGAAGCAATCATACCTAGAAGCCTGAAAGCTGATTTTATTTTCCTCTCTGCAGGTGAGAGACAGCAGTTTGAAGGAGTCCTACTCTGCCTCTGCCTTGCTCTGTGTTAGGTTGTTAGGTGGTAAAATATGTAGGGGATGTGATTCCCTTCCTGCACTGCCATAAATCAGAAGTCCCTCTGGCTGTGCTGATTTACACCAGCTGAGGGTTTGCCTTACCAAAGTTATAACAGCAGAAAGCCAGGGAGGAGGAAAGGTCAAGCCTGTCATCTCTGCCTCAGAGCACGGAGATACCAGCCATGAGGCTGAGACCATGACTGACCAGGGAACCTCGTCACTACCTGATTAATTATTGTTAATTATTATTTATTGCTCTAGCGCCAGGGGGCCCTTGTCACATCCATGTTAAGTTCCCTTGAGCCTGGATCCCCTCCAAGTGTTCTCAAGTCCCTGAGCTTGCAAAGCAAAGCTGCTGACCTTGTGAGAGCAGGGCCTGGAGCTGCATGCTCCCAAAGGAGAAGTGCCAAAATGTGAGCCTTGCTTGGCGTGGGGGAGAGGGGTCCTGGAAGGAGCACAGCGAAATAGACCTGGGCAATCACAGGGCTGTGGAAATGCAGAGCTAAAGTCAGAGCTCTGCTCAGCTCAGGGCAGTTCCTGAGTGGGGCTGGGGAGGCTCCAGGCCCGTGTGCCTCTGGGTGTCCATCCCTGGTGACCAGATCAAAGCGGCTCCGAGCGCTCTCTCCAGCCAGGTCTGCTCTGGTTTGCACCAGGGTAAGTCACCTCTCTGCTGTCAGAGAGCTGGTTTGGATTTACACCCAGGGCAGCAGAGGCTGGGAAGCTCTGCACTGAATTCCTGCCAGCAGAGACCCCCAGAACAAGTGATATTGGCCTTCCTGGGCACCAGAGGGGCTGGTGAAAGGCACATTAATGTTATCTCTGAGCCACATCCAGGAGGTAAAGGGCTGTTGCCTTGTCCTGATGCAGCTCCAACACGGGCAGTTTTACAGCCCCAGCCTGGTGGCTGCTGATTCTGCTTTCACTACCTGTTATTTATAACCCTGCACACCAGCTAGCTCTGTTTGATTCATTTGTGTGTTTTTGCTTCCTGGGGAGATCTTCAGCCACGAGCTGAGTCAGCAGAACCTCTAATCCAACAGGGAGCTGCTGTCCCTGCAAGACATGGAGCCCTGTGGTGTTTTGCCTGATGGGAGAGAACTGTTTCCTCTCAGTGTGCCACGTCCCTCTGGTTTGTGTCCCATCTTTCCCTGCTAGCAGGAAGCAGCCCTCTTGAATGTAATTTCTATTGAAAGCAAATGGTGTCTCTGTCTGATTAGCTCTGGCTTGAGGCTGTATCAACAAGCTCGCTGTTGGTCCTGCCTTTGCAGCCTGGAATATTTTAGGGCTCTTGAGCCTGACAGATTCATGTTTATTGCATTAAAACCTTCTATCACTGACTCACCACAGTGTTGTTTGCCCAGATGGCAAGAGGCAGTGGGGGAAAAAACCACAAAGCAGCTCCATCCCTGGTGGCAAGGAGGGCAAACCCTGCAGCCTCACTTGGAACGCTGGGGGGTCTGGTTCTGATCCTGATCCTGGTTCTGATCCTGCTCCTGATCCTGCTCCTGATCCTGCTCCTATCCTGAATCTGATCCTGATCCTGCTCCTGATCCTGATCCTGATCCTGCTCCTGATTCTGACTCTGATCCTGATCCTGATCCTGGTTCTGATCCTGATCCTGACTCTGATCCTGATCCTGATCCTGATCCTGACCCTGACTCTGCTCCTGATCCTGATCCTGACTCTGATCCTGATCCTGCTCCTGATTCTGACTCTGATCCTGATCCTGCTCCTGGTTCTGACTCTGATCCTGATCCTGATCCTGATCCTGGTTCTGATCCTGCTCCTGCTCTTGGTGGAGAGGGATGTGTCTCAGAACGTTTCTCTCCCTCTGCTCCTGCAGCACAGCCCTCAGCTCCTTTATGGTCCTCGTGTCAAGTGCTGCTCTCTGCTCCATAGACCACCTCTGGATATTTCTGTCTTCAAAAACTGTTGCCATTGCAGAAAGTGAGCCAGAAATACACACACTGTGTTATCCTGGGCAAGAGAAGTTATTTCTGTTCTTTGTTCCTTCTTTGGTATGAGTCTTTGGAATGAGTGAGAGCAGGAGCAATTTGGGCTAATGGAACTTGCTGTTTGTGGGCAGGAAGGATGCACAGCACTGGAAGCACTGGGGGATGCAGCTGCTGTGGGATTTATCCTGGATTTATGATGCTGTGGAGCAACAAGTTCTGGATCTAGAGCAATTTCCCAAAGGTGGTTCCAAGACAAGGAGCCAAGCTGTGAAACCTGGTCACCATCCTCCCCAGGGTGACTCAGGAGATGTCCCAGGGTGGAATTCCACATTGTGCTCTCAGTGCCTTTTGACTGCAGCTTTTGTACACTGCTCTTGTGAGGAGGAAGCTAATGCTGAAGTCAAGAATCCTTGAGGCAAATTTCCTCACTTGGATGTACAAAGGTCTGGATTTCAGGTCAGGGGAGAAACCCCACTGGAGTAACAGCCTGAGCTTCCCGTTGGAGGTGGCTCTGCTGTGGATGCAGGAAATATTCCCAGAATGCTGCCAGTTACCCTCTGGCACATTCATCTCTCCGTGGGCACAATCAAAGCCCCAGCTATTGCTGCTCTACCATCTAGCACAGCTCCTCCTAATGATAATATTTTTCTCATCTTAAAGCAACTGGAAAAGCATGACCAAGCGCCCAGCAGGTCAGTGGGAGTAAGCAGGATTCTGCCTTTGTCTCTCTCAGAGCAGTGCCCGTGAGGCATCTCGGGGTCTCTGCACCACACTCGGCCAGGAGCGCTGGGAACGGGGCCTGGCTTTTATCACAATCTCTGATCACAAGATGAGCTAATGTCTGTGAAGCCCAGGAGGAATGGGCAGTGATAAGGGATCATCAGGAGAGAGGGAAAGATGAGAATTGTTCCCTAAGAAGCCAACAGGGTTTCCTGAGAAATAACTGTCTCCTGCTCTCTGCAAGGCTCCTCTCACACAGCCCCCAGCCCAGAGGGCTCCCCCACCTGTGCTGGGGCAGGCAGCACACGGGGGTTGGTGGGGAGATGGTGCTGGCTGGGGGTGAGCAGCCCACACACCCTGCTCAGCCCAGGCAGCCTCTGGCTCCAGGCTCCCCGTGTGCCTGGAGATCATCCTCCCTGTCTGGGGCACCATCAGCCCCTCTGGCAGAGGGGCATTTTTGCTTTTCCGAGCTCCACAGAGGGCTGGAGGAGCGGAGCAAACATCCTGCTGGGTGCCTGTGCCTGGCTCTGGAGCAGCTTGAGACATTCCTCTCTGTCAGCTGCTCATAACCTGTCTCATCTGAGACAGTCACCCACAGTGCCTGCACATTCCCAGCTGTTCCAGTGGAAAATGAGTCTGATTCCTCTCATCTGCCTCTCCCCACGACTGCAGCTCAGGCTCCCTGGGGCAACTCTTTCTTCAGGGCTGATGCTGTGGAGAAGAATCGTTCATACCCCACCAAGCAAGTGTCAGGTTTCCAGCAGAGCAGGAGGGGCAGGAGCAGCCATCCTAAAACAGCTGGAACTGAGGAATTGGAACTGAGGAATTGGAAATGGCTTCAAGATTTCCTTCACATTTTGGTGGTAGCAACACAAGCCACCAAGGAGAGAGGCTGGAAAAGCACTGACTCCCAAGCCACAGCATCCCTGGGGTTAGATTTGGGCAGTTCCCCTCTTCCAGGACTCCAGCACACTGAGATGAGGCCAGTCCTGCTGGTTCTCCTTCCTCCTGCTCCTCCTGCTGCCCTGGGCATGGTTACCTTGGATCCACTCTCTGCATTCACTCTCTGTGCTGCTGACTATCCACTTCATTATCTGCTTGTAATTGTTTTGTCTTCTCTGATCTTTTGTTCACCTGTGATGAGTGTACAATCAGATTTGCTCTGCTCTGACATGAGTTACAGGCCTTTTGAACCCTGACTGATTAAAGTTTCTTCCTTCTCCAAGTAAATTGGTTCCCATGGAGCTGTCCACCAGTGTGGCTCCCTTCACTGCCGGAATCACTCTTCCCAGCTGACAGATGGGCTGCTGAGGCTTTGTGGTCATTGTGCCAGCCCCAGCCTTGGGGCTCCTTTTCCCCTCTATGTATTAGTGACTGATGTCCAGCCTTCCCCCAACCCTCCTCATCCTGCTCTGAGGGGATATTCCTGTCACCTGTGAGCTGAGCTGCACTCCTGAGCCCTTTCCTGCCCAATATGAGAGTGAGGAGCTGCCCCAGCCTTCCCTGCAGCTCAGTCAGGGATGGATCCCTCAACAGGAGCTGAAACCTGCAAGGCACTGCCCCACTGATTGTTTTTATTGTTGTAGATAAATGAGCAGAGAGCACCCCAAAGGGGATGTGAAGGATTGTGCTCGAGAGGCTGTGCTGGAAGGGGCTGGGGGTGCAGCTGAGGTGAGCCCACCTGTGCCCTGTGCAGCCTGGAAATCCCTGCCTGGCACCCCCTGCAAGGGCTGGGCTCACATTTCAATGTGCACAGCTCAACCAGGGTGGATTAAACGCAGCTTTATTTTCAGAGGCTGCTGCAGCCCTTGCCTGGCTAGCAAAAATGCTTGGGAATTTGGCCAGTAACTGTGTTAATTGGCTAGTATGCTGAGTGTTTATTTGAATGTCAAGTTGAATCAATAAAAAAAAAATTCTTAGTATGAAACTGAATAATGAAGCTGTAGTAGAATCAGACATTTTTAGCAGAGAGAAACGCTTTTTTATTACTTAAAACAAGCTTAAATTAACAAGTGCAGATAATGATTCCCTGGAGCTAGATAAGGGGTTAAGGATCATTGCTCTCAGTGATGACAGGCTACTCACTGAATTTGGTGAGTTATGTTTGAGGTTTTATAGCTCAGATCTATTGTCTCCAAGTGAGCGAGACTGGGTTGACTGGCAAGCCAAATGCCTCAGCAGCTGACCTGAGGAATGGCTTTCCCCCTCAGCCTCCACTGGCTGAGTGATGTTTGGAAACCACCAGCTATGTGACAAATTATAATAATCATTTGATTTGAAGCAGTGGAAAAGGAAGTGGAGTGTGTTCTGGAGACAGGGCAGCAGAGTGCTGGTGTCACCGGGTGACACTGTCTGGGCAGGCAGGTGACAGAACAGACTGGGGGTGTCCCTGCTGATCCAGCTCCTCCCTGCCCTGCCAGGGCTCTGTGGGTGAGCCTGGAGCTGCTCTGGCTGAAATCCACCCAGCAAAACCAGAGTTTGCTTTCCTTCTCAGCTGATCCACTTCCCAGCCCTTCTCCCTGCCTGTGCACACACCTGGATGGGCCAGCAGGACAAGAGAGCAGAGCCTGGAGCTGGATCTGCCACAGAAGGGCCCCCCACGGGCTCAGCTCAGCTCTCTCCTTCCGGAGTGATGCTTTGCAGAGGGCTCAGTGTCAGTGGGTGAGACTGCCCTTAGATTAGAACTGGGATTTCAGGGCAGTTCTGCCTCCACAGTTCTGCAGCTTTGTGAGACGAGATGAGAGTCAGCTTGTGATGAAAAGCTAAAATATCAAACAACTCTGGCAAAATGAGGATGGCCAGTTACAGCAAAGCCTCGTGCAGACATTTGTCCCAGCACAGGGTGCCCGTGGCCAGCCCAGAACAGGTGCCAGAGTGCAGCTGCAGGGCACCAGAAATCCTGGAATCGTTTAGAATCAGTCACACTTTCATCCAAATGTCACAGAGGGAAAGTTTATTTCATGTTTCTGGTGCATTTAATGGTGTCTGAGCTCAAAATAAACCTACCAAAGGCTCAGCCTCACCTTGGATTGCAGCTGCCCTGTAACCATTGGCACTGGTTGGTGTCATTCAGTCACGTTTCCTTTGTGCCCACAGCACAGGCAGCAGCAGGGGAATGTGGCCTCTTTTCCCACAAGAAACTCTGATGTTTCCAGCTCCAAGTGTAATTGGACACTGTTGCAGGGTTTGGTGAGTCCTGTTTGCAATTCTTGGCTGAGTGAAACCAGCAGTGGAGCAGAGCAGGTGGCACTGCAGGGCAGTTAAAGCTGCTGTGCCCCTGGGCTGGGGCAGCTGGGCTGGGGGAGCACCCGGGGCTGCTGCTGACTCCTCTGTGCCCATGGGCTGCATCTCCTCTGTTCCTTGGCCTGGGAATGTTTGTGAGAGAGCCCTCGTCCCGCCAGGATCCACTGAGTCTGTCCCACTGTAAACATCCCCTGCCGATGCTGTCAGATAAAAACCAACCTGGGTAAATCCAGCGCAGACAAGGAGACACCAGAGAAATGCAGACTAAAGCCTGTCAGATTTATTTTTATTTATGTTGATTTCTGCACACATAAAGCAGCTCTGCAGGACTTTGAAGGAGCCAGGGAGATTCATGCTGTATCCCCCACGCCCTCAGGAGCTGCATGCAAAGCTGCACGCTGGGTTTTGACAGCAAGGATTGAGCCCACAGCCTCAGGTTAAAGCTAAATTATTTGAGCAAGAGGAACAATCCACAGACTGTGAAAAACAGCTTAAAGCCACTGAGATCTGAACTGCAGGAAGCTGGAGCCAGCTCTGGCTGAAGCAGGGGCTTGGCTGCCAGGAGGGGACCAGCTGTGGCAGCAGCTCTGGCCACAGAGGGAAGCACAACTGGCCCAGACATCATTCGCATCAGAAAAAAGAACAAAACCCAATTATTGTCTGAACTCAGTACACCTGGCATTGTGAGCACATAGAATGTGTTACAGAGATTTGTTTACCAAAGGGTGGTTTCCTAATTAACCAATAGTGAGAGTGTTTAGATTGGAGGAACAATTAAGTCCACCTGTAGCAAACTGAGATATAAAACAGCAATGGGTTTCTTAATAATTATTATTAATCAACCTTCTGTAATACAGGGAGTCTTGTAGCTCCCTACCTACCCAGCCAGGGACCTTTACAAAGACACCTCTGAGCTCTGCAGGTACCCAGGAGAAAGGTTCCTGCAGCTCCAGGTCCCCGTGCATGAGTGAGACTTTGGAGGTTAAAGTCTGCCAGGCCGGGATCAAGGTCAGGGGACCTGCTTTTGATTCTAAAGATTTTAATTAACTTTGCACCACATAGAACCCGGGTGTGCTTGAAAAGAAATATAGATAAATTTTACATTCAAATATTTGAATAGTGTCTATATATTATGGCAGAGGTAAAAAGCCCTGTTCAGGCAGGCTGCAGGAACAGAAGAGATTTGCATAGTAGAATAATTGGTTTTGCAAATAAATCTGGTTCTTGAAATTTGTAGATTAGCAATAATATGTCTCCAGATGAGAAGGAAAGGTCATGGATGAATAAAGCAACAATTAAACTTTCAGGAGATTATGAAACTAAACACAAACCTGGCTAAATGCATATGAGAGAATGTCAATAAAGGACAGGAGTGGCCTGTCAGGACTCGTGAGCCTCCAGGATATTAATGGTACTTGGAGATCTTTTCTTCCCATGCAGCTGCTCTTCTTGAGGTAACAGCCCTTGCAGATTCCTCCCTAATCTGGACAATCCATTAAATAACCCAGTTAATTTAAGCCATTCAAATCCAATAAGGCTGGTGTGTAATGCTATAAAACTCAAAACAAAATCCTTGGAGAATTACCACGTTGGCTGCTGCCCTGCAGGCTCCCTCCCTGCCTGGAGCTGCAGAGAAGGTGCTCCCAAGGTGAGGAGGGCTCGGCACGGGGGAGGGAATGCTGGGTTTGGGAAAGGTGGGGCTTGGTCCGAGTCTGGAAGGAAAAAGAACAAAACTAGAAAGGGTCCACAGAGAGAGCCCTTCCCCAGGAGCTGAGCCCAGACATGAAACAGCCCTGCCAAGACCAGAGACACCAGCACATCCTCAGTGTCCCTGGGGAGGATGAGGAGCTGCCTCTGACAGATGTGAGTCACAGCGCTGGGCCAGGTCTGGGAGATGCCCAGAAATTCTCTCCAGGAGGGCAAGGAAAGGATGAGAGGGAGCAGTGACTCTCTGTGATGCAGTGCTCCTCTCTGAGAGCTCCCAGGGTGCTTCACAAAGGAGGACAGGGTCAGGATCCCTGTTCTGAGAGGGGCATCAGTCCTGCAAGGCCACCAGGCTGCAGGGTCAGAGCAGGGTGGGAGCCCAGCCCTGCAGTGCCCAGGCTGCCCAGCCACCTGCTGACCTGACAAACCTGCAACCCCAGGCTCAGCCTGCAAAACCCTGCCTTTCTCTCCTCTGATCCTGCTCTCTGCAGGTCGGGGGACAGGACAGGAGTGTGGCCAGGTCCAGGCTCGTTCAGGGCATTCAGCTCCTTAAAAGGATTCTTTTGTATGTAAAATTTTATTAGCCTTTATTGGCTGTCTCCAGAGACCCTCCCAGCACAGACAGACCTAACCTTGGAGTGCCATTAATCTTTGGTGTGCTGCTGACCTTCAGCAGAGGATTTCTGCTCTTCTCCTTCCCCAGGAGCCCTGGCAGCACCTGCAGCAGCTGCTGCTGATCTTCCTGCAGTGGCAAAGAAAGGGGGCTCCAAGGCACCCTGGCAGCTGAACACTGAGCTGCTTCTCCCTGTGCAGGAGATAATCAAGCCCTGGCACAGAGGGGAGGGCCAGGAAGATTCCAGAGCTGCCAGGCAGGGGGGCAGTGTCTGCAGTGCCTGGCACAGGAGCTGCCTCTGCCCATGGGCCAGGGGCACCAAGGCAGCCAAAGGTGATGATAAGGTGAGGCTGAGAGCTGCCAGAAACTCAGTGATGGCTCTGCTGCAGATCTGTGATCTGAGGCTCAGGTGTGATAAAAGTCAATCCAAATTTATGTGTGTCAATAAATGGGTACATTCCCGTCGGGAGGCCCTGGCTCTTTGAAGGAGACAGAGGCAAAATCTGCTTCTCCCAAGGTTAAGGGGCCTTTTTGGGACTGGGGAGCCACAACCCCCCCCCCGGTGAGCAGTTTTCCCTGGCAGCACTGGAGACATCCAGGGAAAGAGGCAGACCCAGAGCAGGACTTGGGGCAGGCTGAGGCTCAGGGAGGGCTGAAGGATCCCTGGCTCAGCCCGTCTGGGGGTGCAGTAAGGTTTGAGATAGCATTTCAGATACTCCTGATCAAATATGGATCTTTGCCATTTCCCTGGGGATGCCTTTTTGAGACCTCTGCCTCTGTCAGATTAGAGTTGAATTGGCCAGTGGGTTAAAATTATGGGGGATAAGGAAAAAGGGAAAATATATAAATGCACACACGAGTGTGCACACACACTGATCATTTAAACTTGATAGGAGACCAGGCTGACATTGAATCTATTTGGCAATTTGCTGGCTCTGTTGAGAGCAGGTGAGGAGTTGGAAACTCTGTTTTTGGAAGGAGGAGAGCTGTATTGCTGCTGCTCATGTCAAAGCCCATCACGTCCCCCCTTGTGCTGGCAGGAGGACAGCAGGGGCCACTGGGGCTGTCTGCAGCCTGTCCTGCTCTGCTCCCTCCCTCCCTGCTCGTGGCTCTTGGCCTGCCCAGGGCTCCTGCGTCACAGGGAACCTTTGCAGGTGCCAGAGCTGTGGCACTGTGTGCAGAGAGGAGCGTGCTGTCTGCCTGAATCCATCCTCCCTGTGCCCTGGCAGGATCTTTGGGGGTACCACGGGAAGCAGGAAGGGGTGCTGGAGCCTCTTTCCATCTGCACCTGAGCAAAGCACAAGGCACGCTCAGAAATCTGCAGTGCCACCTCCAGCTGCCACTGCTGGGCAGGAACTGCCTCTGTCAGAGGCACTTTGAGGGAGATTGCAGGGACTAAGGGGGAAAGGACCCCCTGATAACACATTTGGGGTTTAACATCCATCATTACTTCCTGGTGGATGCAGGGACAGAACTCTCCATCCTGCCTGAGGAGCTCCTGGAGGAGCAACCCTGTGAATCAAACATGGCCTTTGCCCCCCTTTTCCTAAGCTACAGCAGCTCTGCTATAGGGACAGGGGGCCAGGAAGGGCTGGAGCTGGGCCAGGGCTTGGCATGGAGCTCAGGGCAAGGTTCTTCCCCCCGAGGGGGCTGGCACTGCCCAGGCTCCCCAGGGAATGGTCCCAGAGCTCCAGCAGCTCCCAGGGCTGCTCAGGGTGGGGGTGTTGGGGCAGCTGTGCAGGGACAGGGACTGGGCTGATCATCCCTGGGGGTCCCTCCCAACTCAGGGTACTCCATTAGGGTTAATTCCATGATTTTATGGCCCCCACACAGCCCCACAAAGCAGAGGCTGCTTTTACAAACGCTCACATGTGAATCAGGGCCTCTCACTGTTACTTTTGCATCAGCTGGGAAACCATAAGGAGGTTTTCATAACCATCATTAGGAATTTGCTTTAGGAAAAATATCCTGAGAGTGAGTGTGGCTCGTTAGATAGCCAGACTGTGAGACAGCTGGGCTGAGGGCAGCATGGAAATTGCTCTTCTGGCGAAGGACTGCAGCTGAGTGAGAAATCTCTAATTTGTTTTCTGGCTTTAAGGGGGGAAACTGAAGAGTGATGGGTATGGGGGGGGCACCTGAAACAGTTTTTTCCATCATCCCTTGCCCAAGTAGAAGTAATTGGACTCAAAGAATTGTGTTTGTTCCCCATCAAAACAAAAGATTCTGTTGCTTTCTTGGATGCATTTACCATGTTATTGCAGTTCCAAACAAAATGCCCTTTTTTCAAAGCAAAGTATTGAGAAGGTTTTGTTCTGGCCAGGAACTTTCCCACACTGCCATTTTGACCTAAGTGCAGGAACAGTTCCTGCTGACCTGCACACCAAAGTGCATTTTATTTTCAGTAACTGGGGACAAAACCCCAGGCAGTCTCTGAGGGATTAAAGGTTTGGCCAAGACGGAGCCGTTGTTCCATCCCAGCGTGGGGTGGGAGATGCTGTCAGAGACCCTCCCATTTCTCTGGCTGAGGGCCTTCCCTTCCCTTGGTTTTCTTGTTTGTGCCTGGCTGTGGGAGCAGGGCAGGCACGGCAGGGCCAGGCATTCCTTACAGCCAAGGAGCAGAGTCACCGTGTCCCCACCATCCCTCCCTGCAGTTCCTGGAATCCCGGGAGGTCTCGTGCCCCTGTCTGATGCTTTTGGGCTGGTTTCAGTGAATTTGTTACTTTCCTTGCCACGGCAGGTGGGAATCCATCGGGGCTCTCTGCTGGGCTCCTCCTTGCCTTCCTGCTTTCCTTCCTTTGGCCAGCCCCAGCCAAGGCCCAGCTGTGACCCCAGGGCTCTGCCTGGGCTGGTGGAGCAGAGGGCTGGAGCACACCTTGCTTCTGCTTGAGCTGCCGAGAGCAGGCAGAGACAGGGCTTTGAACAGCACCAGTCCTTCCAGGAGAGCCCTGGGCAGGGATCAGTGCTGCTTTGGGGGTGCTGCATTCCCCAGTGCACCTGCAGGAACATCTGGGCAAGCCCAGGGGCTGCACTGCCAAGGAGAGCTCCAAGCCAAGGCTCACCATCTAATTAGTCCACGCCACGCTTAGCAAGGCTATTTTTATCTCAAGCCCTTCAGAACACACATCATCATTCCACCTTAAGTCTCTCAAAACGGGGTCTCTATGGAAACCCTGATATAAACGACAGCTCTGTTTCCTTTCAGAGCCCGAGCTGTGCTGCAGCCTCCCCTGTGTGTGTGACCACACATCCCTGTGTGCCCATCCCTCGCTGATCTGCATCCTCTCCCACTGCTCCTCCTCTCCGCCCTTCAGGTAACCGTGCTCAGGGTTTATTTCTTCCAAGCACTGCATATTTAGATCTGCAAACCCCCAAGGAATCTTTCTTTCCAAACCAGAGGGAGGTGGGAATGAGAGGGAAGGTAAAATCTTTGTGATGCTCGAGCTGGTGTTCAGCTCTCTCTTGTGGGGTAGGATGCTGCTGGTGGCTCCCCGAGCCACCTAAACGGGGTTTGAGGCGTGGAAAAGCCACTTTTGCAAAGGTTTCACCTTTGGAATAAATACAGAGTGTTCCGCTGGTGAGCACCAGAGGGCCGCGTTCGGCGGAGAGAGGAGCCGGCGGCCCCGCGAGGTTTCTGTTGTGAGCACAAACGCCACTCATTGCTGCTGCAGAGATTAAACTCCAGAGCTTGGGCATAAAGTCCCTTCTTGGCTTCTGCTGCTGGGGCTGCTCGGTTCTCAGGCTGAAGGAGCTTTTCCAAGCTGCCGGAGCTCGCTGGGAGCTCCCGGGTCAGTGCACGGCGTGCAGCGAGTGGCTCACCCTCCTTTGTGCTGCAGGGCAAGGCAGCCGGCTGAGGCTCAAACCAGGGGCAGCTCCCAGCCTGCCAGGCCAGGGCTAAAACACTTTCCTGGCCCGGAGAAGGGGCACCCAGCACGACCCTTTGCTCTGGCTGCACAAGCATGCCCTAATCCCCCAAAAGCCCTGACAAGCCCAGCAGGATTTTCCATGCTGGTCTCCAGTGGGATGAATGCTCTCTCTGAATCTGGCTGGAAGGTTTTCCTTCCAAGAACCTTGTTCTGAGTCAGAAAAATGCCAAGGCAAGATCTCTTAATTTGATCTTTAATTAGAAGAGAGAGAAATTAAGGCAAGAAATGGTGAAAACTCTGGCAAATTAGAAGAGAAATGTCAGTGACAGGCAGCGGGGCTGCCCCAGCTGAGAGGCTGCTCTGCCCTGGGTCTGGGAGCAGAGCTCTGCCCTCCTTACAGACAGGAGGCACTTCCAAGGTGACTCACTCTCCTTGAACTGGAGGCAGCTCTCCTCACTGCTGTGCTGGAGAAATGTGTAAAGACCAGCGGCCTTCCCTTAACTGTTGAGATGATATCACTCGCCAGAAACAGCTTCCAATTTCCTGAGCCTTTGTTTGAACAACAAACAAATAAGATATGAGCACTGGAGCTACAGGCACATCTTCTTCATAAATATCAGGAGGCACGAGGCTCTGGCATTAAAAACCCAACTCTAAATAATGCCTCGAGCCAGAGTTGTTACCCACTACCTTGAATACAGCCCCACTCCATCAGCAGGTTACAATAATAACAAATAAAACACGGAATTATAGCTGTGCAATGCTTGAAAATGAGCCTGTCACTTTGTGTCTGGGCTGGAAATCAATCACCAAGTCTTGGAATCAGGTTCTGCTATTAAGGGCTGGAAGCAGGAAAGATTAAAGACATGTCCAGGAAAGTCTCTTTCCTCAGGTATGCTGATCTTCCACAATTCTGAATGGATGTTTTTTCTTTCCCTTGCTGTAATTTCTCTCATTGTCTGAGGGTTATCCTTTGGGGCTGTTATCATTAACTAGGACAAGTTCAAAGGATCTGCCTCATAGATGGGCAGGGAAGAGGGAGATTAAATTGATTTGACTTCATAGGCGGGGTAACAGGCACATGCAAGAGTCCTGCTCTCTTTCACTGCAGGAAAATGGAGGAGTTGATGGAACCCCAAAAGGTTTGCAAGACCCTTTCTACTGGCTGCAATCCCATTGCCTGCATCTCTTCTCTGCAATCCTCTTGGGCTTCAGAGCCAGCGCTACCAGAAGATTTCTGGAGAGCAGAGAGCAGCACAGGTCATTGGAACTCTGGAATCCATCTGAGATCCTTGGAACTCTGGAATCCATCTGAGATCCTTGGAACTCTGGAATCCATCTGAGATCCTTGGAACTCTGGAATCCATGCTCCAAACCCTGGATTTCTGCACAATGTCAGTGCACCCCTGTAAATGGCATTTTGTTTTCTGTCATGGGAAACAAGGCCCAGGGAAGGAGTAGAATATCTTTGTGCAGGAACTAAATTTGCAGGGACACAACACTCTTGGCACTTTCAAGGTTCCAAGGACACTTCCCCCTCTCACTTTCTTCTGATTCTTTAAAGAGGCTTTTCCCTGCACGCCCATCACCCCAGAGGGCTGGAGCAGGGGAGGGGGTGCTCTGGGGTGGGCAGGAGCCTGAGCAGCTCCGGGGGAAGGGGATCCCACCTCCCTGAGTGACAGCAATTCCCCTGGCTGTGCCAAGCAGGCAGGGCTCTGCACCACTCAACAGGTTCCTCTGTTTAAATCTCTTCTAAGCTTACAAAACAAGGTGCTTTTTGCCTTTTCTCTTCCCTCCCTCTTCCCCACTGAGTGCTTTGAAAGAGCTTTGTTTCAACTAATCAGCATTTTACATCTCTCACAGAACCGTCGTGTTCAGAGTGTTTGTTTTCCCTCCTCCCTGACAGGCTCTGACATTATTGTGATGAGAAGATTCTTCAGCATTTTGAAATGATGTTCAGTCTTCCCTTGCTTGGGGTTGCTTTTAAGCTGTCTGAGCTTCAGCAGCCCTGCAGCAGCTCCTGAGGGACCCTGGGGAGCTCCAGTGCCCAGCTCCCCTTTCCTCTGCGCTCAGCAGCCTGCAAGGGCCTGCAAGAATTTGTCCACCCAGGGAAATTCCCTCATGTGCCCGTGCTGGGTGGATTATTCTGCTGCAGATATGTGGGATTAGTGGCCTGTAGAGCTGAATTTTGATTGGAATAGTAAATCCTTGCCATACAGGCAAATCCTCGCGGAGAAACACTTCCTGACCACAGAAGATAGGAAGAAAGCTGCTTTGCCAAATACAAGGAAAACCTTCTCTGTCTTGGCAAAAGGCCACAAAATAAATGATTCCTTCCTGGCAGGGGCAAAGGTGTGGGTGGCTGTGAGGAGGGGAAGAAGGTCATGATTTCTCAGGTCTGATCAACAAGAGGCTCCCAGCAAAGCTGGCTTGAAAGTTCCTGTGCAGGGTCTGGTTTTGGGGCAATTTCAGCCTGGCTGCAGCTGATTTCATAGCCAGGTGCTGATTCTGTGCCATTTCCTCTGCAGCAGTTTCCCCCGTGGCTGAGGTTGTCTGGCAGAGCTGGGGCAGTGGGGAGGACTCCAGGGCACGTCCTGGAACACCTGAGGCTCGGTGCTTCTGCTCCCCTCTGCCAGCACCTGACTGGTCCAGGACACAAAGGTGCCCATCAGGGTCTTTAAACTGGTCCCAGTGGACCCCACAGTCAATACCAATCCCAGCCGTGGGTTCTTCAGCTTCACCAGACCCTTGGCTGTCCTGAAGACCAGTCTGGGGATGCAGGGAGGGTGTCCTGCAGCCAGCTGCCCTGCCCTGAGCTGTGGGAAGGTGAGTGCTGCCTCCCCCCAGGGCTGCCATCCATCCCATTCCCTTTGCTTTCATTGACAGCAGGAATTTAATTCTGTTTTCCTGTGGGGTGGGCAAAAAAATGGGGGAGGAAGAAAGGGAAGACAAGGAAGGTGCCTAAAGAGCAGCAGCTGTAATTTGTGCTTGAAACTGGAACCTTTTCCAAGGAGCTCAGAGGAGTCACAGGTAGGACATGCTTTTAAATTTCCTGGCATCTCTTAACCATTAGCTGCATCCAAGGGAATTAAGGAATGTCAATCAGCATAAGTTATTCTTCAAGGGAGCATCAGCAGGGTGGGCAGTTTTTATTGTGACCTAAGCAGGAAATTGAAATATCAGCATCAGACTGTGAAATGCCCCATTGCAGAGAACTCTCCTTCATAATGCAGGAGGAGGAATGGAAAGGAGATTACACACTCTTAGTCCCTCTAGAATTTTGTTCTTAATCTGCCTTAAATTGAAAAAAGTTGTTTGGAAGTGGTAACAGTTGTCTCGTGCCATAAAATGGGGGGGATCACAGGTGGCACCCAAAGTTTTGGGACCTGAGGGTCCCAGCCCAGAACAGCTGAGTTCACAGGTCCCAGGTGTGCTCACCTGCCCTGCTGTAGCACAGCAAGGTGGTCTTCAGTGGGTGACTGCAGCCCTCCTGGGGGCAGAACAGCAAACCCAGAGCAGGGACAGTGCTGGGATGGCACAAGACAGGGCTGGGCATCCTCGTGTCTCACCTTTCTGGCCATACTCTCTCTTCCCAGAGCTGCATCATACAGCAAGGTAAATCTTGAGCCACATTAGGGGTGTTTGTTTCAGCCTGAGGCACCTGAACACACTCTTCAATTGAATCCTTAATATTTTGAAGGCAGGGAGGGCTGTCCTTCCCTCAGCACAAAAGAATGACATTTGGTTAACACTCAGGAAAAGAAAATTACAAGAAAACATCTTCCCGGCCCTAATGGATTGTTTTGTTTCAATTGTGCACAATCATTTCACCCAATAACGTTGAAAGATTTCATTTGGGCTTTTATTGTATTAAGATATTAACTGCAGAATATAAAATTATAATAAAACCTTAGCATTAATATTTTAATCCAATCCAGAGGTTGAAAGAAAACATTAAAACTGCAGAGGAAGCCTAGGGTGGGGAGGGCAGAGTGCAGACAGGGAGATTTATGCACATCATCAGCCAGGTCTGCCTCCTCTGCATGCCAGGGATCCTGACTGTTCCTGGGCAGGCTGACTGTACCTGCTGCTCCCTCAGCTCCCCCTTGCTCTAGGTGTAGGAGGAGGCTCAGGCAAGAAGGAAAACAGTGTCCTCACTATTTTTGTAAATGAATGCCTCCTGATCTTTAGGTTCACACCAAGGAGACAGATGTGTGATGGACCCTGTGCTCCAGGGCCCTGTGAGGAATGTCACTGAGCTTGGAATGCATGGGAGAAGAAATTTCCTTCTGGGGAGAGAGTTTATATCTACAGTATGTCAAGAGGAAAAGGAAAGAGAGAGAAAGCTCTCTGAGGGATAATCTTTATAGCATGCACTGAGAGAAGAGACAAAGTTTGCTGGCTCCCAACAGCTGATGATCTGTTACTGCTGCACAATTGCTGTTGCCTTTCTGGCTGGAGGAATAGGAATGGTTCAGAGCAAATGAAGGCATAATGTTATTTACCAGCCCTGGCCTTATTAGGGACATTCATTCTCTCGCTCACAACCTGCCCTTTTATCCTGGAGGGAGTGAGGACGTGGACAGATGTTGGAGAGATTATTTACTGTGCCTCAGGTGCTCCCAGGGCTCAGATCTGGGGCCCTGCTCCTGGAGGGTCTGCAGACTCAGACAGAATAGCTGCAGACCAAAGCTGTGCCCCAGAGGAGTGCTGGTTTCAGTGGGAACTGCAGGAGCCAGGGCAAGGAAGGGCTCATCCATGGGGGTCCTGCTCAGGCACAACTGGGAACTGGCCCCACGGGGCAGAAGTGAAATATCCACTGAGGCTGTAAGCTAGCTGGGCTATTTGAACCAACAAGCCCTGAATTTGCCCCTCAAGGTGTCCACTGCTGACAGAACTAAGCCTTATTTTACTGGGCAGGAGATTAATGGGTTGGAGAAGCCTCAAGAAATCTGCCTTGTCCCTTTCTCTCAGGCACGGAATTTGTGGCCCTGGATTTTCTGGTCTTTGCTATCTGCTGTCCTTATGCCAGGTTCCCTGGTGTGGAAACCTGAGACTTTCTCTTGAATCTCCAGTCAAAGCCTGGGAGTTTTGTCCTCTGGTTTGCTCAGAGGTGAGCTCCAGCCATGGCAGCAGAGCTTTGGAGAGGCATTGTGCTTCCAGTGGAGTTTGATGCTGTGTTTAACTCCTGCTGAGGAGAAGACTTTGAACAGGGAACTTCTTTTGACCTTTGGTTTTGCCTCCAAAGCTTTGTTCTCCAGACAGTGACTGATGGGTGAATAAAACTCCTGCAAAGTGGCCAAGGCCTCAAAGAAAGCAAGGAGCTTTAAACCAGAGCTACAGACTCAGACCAGGAGATGCTGAGGGGCTTTGGGAGGGAGGGAGGGACAGCTGGGAGCAGGTGACACTGTGTGACACTGTCCAGCCTGGCCAGGGGCACTGGGCACTGCAGCCCCCAGCCCTCTTCCTCTTCCTCTTCCTCTTCCTCTTCCTCTTCCTCTTCCTCTTCCTCTTCCTCTTCCTCTTCCTCTTCCTCTTCCTCTTCCTCTTCCTCTTCCTCTTCCTCTTCCTCTTCCTCTTCCTCCTCACAGCTCAGGCCTGCTGCAGTGCAGGGTTTGGGGGCTGCTGTGGCTGTGGCTCTGCAGAGGCTGGGAATGCCCCTCAGACACCTCCCCAGGACTGGCCAGGGCCTCTCAAAGCCCCCGAGCTCATCCACTGCCAGCCTGGAAAACCCACTTTTCCCAGCCTGGAAAACCTACTTTTCCCAGCCTAGAAAGTCCATTTTTCCCAGCCTGGAAAACCCACTTTTCCCAGCCTGGAAAATCCACTTTTCCCAGCCTGGAAAACCCACTTTTCCCAGCCTGGAAAACCTACTTTTCCCAGCCTGGAAAGTCCATTTTTCCCAGCCTGGAAAACCCACTTTTCCCAGCCTGGAAAATCCACTTTTCCCAGCCTGGAAAACCCACTTTTCCCAGCCTGGAAAATCCACTTTTCCTGCTTTCCATCAGAACTCCTCACCAGCAGCTGCTGGGCTGTGCTGGAGCAGCTGAGCAGCCTGGTGATTTCTTCTGCTGGCAACCACAAGAGGGAAAGGCACAGGAGGTGAAGGAAGTAGAGCTGAGTAGAAGAGGCTCTGCCTTCGAATCTTTATCACCCATTTCATGCCTTTCCTTGGGCATCCAGTGCTGGATCTGTGGCAGCAGATTCCTGGAGCAGCAGCGTGGCTGTGGCTGTTTCACTCAGCAGTTGCCCATCTCAGGCAGTTTGAGGCACACAGCCCTTGTGCCCTGGGTCCCTCTGGGGTGGTGCTGGACCTTGCAGAGCTCCCCAGGAGCAGGCTGAGCCCCCACCCAGCCCAGCTCACACCGAGTGAGTCAGCTGGAGCCATTTGTTGCTCTCCTCTGGTGCCTCAGGAGCTTGGGAGGAGCAGATCAGTCACAGATAACTGGGATCTCCGAACATTTGTGCCAGAAATCTGCCAGCTTATAATTAGCCTCTATGAATAATTCATGGCAGACACTGCATCCATCAGACCTGACAGCCATAATCGTTTTGCCAGCAAAATATGGGGTTTGTCTTATTTGTGCAAATGATTCAAGCAGTGTTATTTTGGTTTTTGTAATAGAAAAGGGAGCGTACGTGTGTCCATGCCTGTATACAAATTTGTACATATATATATATATGATGTACAAATATGCAAAAACAGATATATCCCCAGGCACACACTTAGGTATGTGCTCCCCATGCTCACTCTGTTACAGAATCTCTGTTTGGATGCCATGGATCAAACCTATCAGTGATGTAATTGATTAAGCCAATGGGATTGCAGCAGGAATGAAGACATATTTATATCTGCTCTCTTTTACAGTCTAAAAATACCCTGTAATTCTGAATGGGTGTGTTTTAGGCAGATGGGTGAGTTTTTAGGGAGCTGCATTTAGAAATACCTCCAGTCTCATATTTTGGTGTTGTTTTTGGAAAGCAGGGAAGGAGATCAGAATCTTGGGGTCCTGTCAGGAGCCTTCAGATGTTCTGTCTCTTCAATGCTCCATCACTCTCTGTCTGTGCTTTCATTCTCAAATACGGGATGTGTCCAGGCTTTATTAATTTATAACAATAGCTGGTGGTGCTGGGGGATGAATGGGGCTAGGAAATATCTGACATGGCAATTAGGACTGCTATCACAGGAGGCCTGATTTTTGCTAGAAGGCAATTTACAGTAAACCACCAAGGTTAATTAATTGCCGGGGTGGGGACGGTGGGAGGGAGAGGAAGGAAATAAAAGAAGAATCCCCCACAAATGATTTGGGCAACAATTCTCTTCCTGCCAGGATGTGAATGTGGAGCAGATCCCCTGATGGTTATCTGCATGGTTATCTGCTGTCTGGGACAAAGCCCTTTGAGGCAGCTGAGGATGGTGGTGGGTGCAAGGGTGGGTGTCACAGACCAGCAGTTTGCTCAAAGCTCAGCCTCTATTTATTGCTGCACAGCCAATTCCAGAGGCACATCTCAGGGCCAGTGGTGTTTCTCTGCACTGGTGCAGCCCAAGAGGCTCTCTGCAGGTGTCCCAGGTGTGTCAGGAGGTGAAAAATCCTCTCCATGTTTTTCCCTCTTGCTGTCTGGCATGACCATTCCCAGGGTCTCTGCTCCATTTGCATGTTGTAGTCAATTGTCCAGTTCCAGCTTTAGCCCATCAAGTCCCATCCCGCTTGTTTTCCTCTCTTCAGCCCACTGAAGCTGAGGCACCAGCTGGCCCCCGGGACGGGAGCAGACACGCTGGCCCAGGGCAGGGGGCTGGCTGTGACCCCAGCCCCTCTGGCCTCTGCCTGCCAGCAGCTCTAAGGGAAGGCAGTGGAGGGTGACTTCAGCAAAGCTCTGCAGTGACAAACTGCAGCAGGAGAGGCCCTGCCAGGAGGTCACTCGTGTCCCCAGCTCCTCTCCCCATCTCTGCTCACTGATCCCAGGCAGAGGTGTGACACCACCTGCTAACACACTGCTCAAATGACTGATCCAAGTAGAAGTGACAGCTCTTGGCAACACATCACCAGCCTGAAAATTCAACCCAGGTGCTCCAAAATGTTCAGCTGGTTGTTAGAAAGGTGAATTCTTGCTGCTGCCCCTCTCTCCTCATGCACAGCATGATGGTGGAGGAGGACGGAGCACAGCACCCTCTGAGTGCTCTTGCTCTAGCAGGGGACATGGCTGTGGGGCTGGGAAAGGTCTGTTCCTCTCAGGGAACCCCTGTCCCAGCCTGGATTTGGTGCACAAACCCTCCTCCTCCTGCCCATCTCCAGAGCAATGAGACACCAGGTGCCCACAGCCTCTGGGTTCAGGCTGCTCTGCCAGGGGGCACAGGAGCCCTTCAGGGCCAGCTGTATTTGCACATCCCCGCAGCCCAGTGAGCTCTGGGTGAGGTTTTGGGGAAGTGGAGAAGGATGGGATGTGCCAGTGAGGGGGGCAGCATGTTCCTGAGCATGCAGGAGGAGGCAGGTGAGGGGTGAGTGTTGTGGCTGCACAGGGGCTTCCAGTGGCCCCAGTACAAAGAGCACAGAGCACTGGAACCCAGTTGCCTTGTTCCTCTCAGCCAGCATTTAAATGCCAACACACTAACAAACATGATGCATTATTTAAAAGCTGCTGTGCTTGACCCTACAAGGAGCTTTTCAGCCTCCTGAATGTCAAGGAGAAAGAAGTTGCTGTTTCACTGATGCCTGGTGCATCAACTTCCTTCTCATTTACCAGGTGACCAAGGTGAGAGGCAAAGAGCTGCTGGGCGTGGGTGTGGGTTCATGAGGGGACAGCTGGGACAGCACCAGGTCCCCCCAGTGCAGCAACCCCTGGAGGTGATGTCTGGGACTGGGAAAGGCATCCGAGGAGAAGGTCAGTCCTCAGGGAAGGAAGACAAGTTTAGGAGCTCCCAGAAGATGTTCAGAGCTGTCAGGGTGAGTCTGGTGTTTGGGCTTGGTGGTCCCTGGTGCTGGCACTGACTCACAGTCAGGCTGATGTGTCTGCCCATCCCTCTGGGCAAAAAGGCCACAGTCTGTGGCTGCAGTGCCCACTGGGGCTGGACTCATGCAGGGCTGGCGTGGTGAGAGGTGTTGGGTGCTCTGGTCCTCGCTGTCTGGAGCTGCTCCTCAGCAATATTTCACCCCTCTCCCTCTTCCTGGGGCACAGCAGGTTTGGCTCTGGGTTTTACACTGGCTTACCAAGCTGCAAACCCTTCTTGCTTTCACTCGCCCAGCTCTTACCAGGCAGCATATTCCACTTCCCTGGCTATGGGGAAAGGAGCTGGAAGGAGAAAAGTGCAGGATTTCCTGGGTGATGTCTCACATTACCAAGGCAAATGTGTGCAGCAGGGCAGCAGCTTGAGCAGCCATGGCAGATCCTCGCTGCCAGCATTACAGGGATTTCCAGATGAGAATTAATGGACTCTCCTTGGCTGGTGTAGGAGAAAATGTTCTACGTGTGCTTGTTTATTATTTCTGTTACACTCCCTGTTCTTCTTATTGCTTCCATCTGTTGGCATCCAGCTATTGGCTCTTGCCTTGTCACTGGATGGAAACCCTTCACGGGCAGGGAGCGTGGTTTGGTCAGAGCCACCAGAGAAATCTGGGTGTTTAAAGACTGAGGTGCCTTAGAATCAGTTCCAGAGAGGAACCCAGGTACTTAATGCCCAGAGCTTTCATTTGGAGGAAATATGTTTGATGGCCTGAAATATTAAATGCATAAATTGTTACCCTTTAAGTCTTGTGAAGTCGTTTGCTCCAGGCCATCATCTCTTCAGCTGCTGCCTTGGGACATCATTACCTTTGTTGCTCAGGGGTTTTGGGGCACCAATCCACCCAGATCAACTCCTGCTTAAAGACCACTTGCACTCCTGCTTGGGCATACGTTTTTCTGCTAGTTCTGTCCTTGATGCTGCCGGATGAGACAGGGCAGGATCAAGCAGGCCAGCTGGGGGATGCAGAATCATTGTGAAAAGTAAAGCCACTCTCCAGGCCGTGCCTGCATCCAGTCAAAGAAGCCAGGGCTGGTTTTGAGGGAGCCGTGGGACCCATTGGTGCTGTAAGACTCTATAAACGAAACTCTCTGTCCATGCAGGTGGGCACTGTCCCTCCACACCACAAGGGATCCTCTGGACAATCCCGGGCCAGTGGCACTGCCACTTGTCCACTGTAGCTTGGGCAGGAATGGGAGATGCTGCACTAGGTTGTGTGCTGCTTTAAAGAAGCTTAATCCTCACTTTGAATTTTCCACCAGAATGGGTTTGTTCTGCCTCTGGCCTGGAGGGAAACTTCTTTTCATTACCCTGGAAACATGAAGATGACATCCATCTTTCGTTGGCAAGAGGGAGAGGATGAGAGAGAAGTACATGACAAAAAATTGTGAGGGGGAAGAGCTGTCCCCCACTGTCCCAGGTCCTCAAGCCCCAGTGTCCAGCCTGGCCTTGGGCACTGCCAGGGATCCAGGGGCAGCCCCAGCTGCTCTGGGCACCCTGTGCCAGTGTGTTCCCCTTTCCCTGCTGGGCAGCTCTGTTCTCCATCTGCCCCCTCTCTACCTTGCACTGCTCCTCCCTGCTCCTGCAGTTTTGCCTTTACCTCTCCAATTGTCCCCTGTCCCAGTCCAGTGTCACTGCCTTCCCTCAGCACCCTGCTTCTCCCAGCACTGCTGTGAGCTTGGCCTCGGCTCCTCTGCAGCCCAGGGAGCAAGAGAAAACAGCAAGAAACCCTTCCCTGGAGGAAGGGAGACAGCAGCGTGGGCCGGGGGGGCCGTTGGGGTGGTGGGCACCGGAGGAGCTGCAGCGCTGAGCTCTGCACTCCGGGCTGAGCTGGATTTTAACCTGCCACTGCCACCTGCGGGGCTGTCGCTGCCAGCAGCAGGCCGGCGGTCCCGGGAGGATGCTGAGCTGGGTTGGGGTTTTCATCCTCCTCCTCGAGGAAGTTTGCTGTCCCTTTTCCCCCCCTTGCCCTGTTGCTGGAGGCAGAGCAGCAGCAGCAGGAGACGAGTGCAGCAAATGCTGTCTGACAGTGTGCTTTGGATGCATTTCAGGTGCAAGCACAAAAACCCCGAGCCCGTTTGATCCTGCCTTCCATATTCATGTTCGTGCACCTCCATGTCATTACGGGATTAAAGCATCATTAGCACACAAGGAAAGCCTTTGATAACACTCTGCCCTGTGCTCCTCCTGTCTTTCCTTCTCACATTTCTCCTGCCCCATCCTCTTTCTTTTTTTCTCCCCATTCCTCTCCTCTTTTTTTTTATTTTAAATGAATCTCATCTTTTTCTACTTTCCTTCATTTTTCTTCCCAGTCATTTAATGGATGATCTGGACTGACACCTCACCAAATACAGGGGAAAGAACTGATTCTGCCTGTTCTTGCACCAGTGGGGATGTTGGTTTCAGCGTGACAAATTGGAGGCAGCATCACCCAGTGCAAATCCGTGCAGCTGCATCCAGGTCCACTGCAGCTGAGTTGGTGCAAAGAGCGTGGGGAACACAGGCAGGTCCCAGGCACAGGGTTCTGGTGTAAATCCAGGAATTTTTCCACTGGCTTTGGGAGAGCTGCTTCAGATTTACACCAGGAAAGCAGTGATCAGTACGTGGTGTTCAACATCCACTGCCCAACTCGCTCCTGAGAGCTGCAGCCTTCCGAGCAGCTGCTGTAGAATGCCAGGAGTATTTTTAATCAGGGTGCTGAGACCAATCTACTCCTGTACGGAAAAACGTGACAGCAATTTCGATGGAAAGCCTCTGTTTTCCAGACAGACACTCAGCCAGTTAGTGCTAACAAAAAGGCACTTGTAACTCCAGTCCTTTAATCTCACTCTTTGCTTGGTGATAGATAAGGCGCCTTGACACCAAATTGCACTAATGTGCTCCTCTGAAGATTAGCACTGTGGACAATGCTCGAGTCTGGCTCTCCCTGATATGGTTTCTGAGTGTAGCAAGGTCCAGCGGTCAAAGCAGGGATGCTGCTGTGGGAAATGGGCTGTTCTCACACTCCTCCTGCCTCCAGCTTCCAGCCTGCCTGACTGACCTTGCCTCTTGGTTTTTGCAGTTGTAAAATGGGCATAAAAGAGAATAATTGCCAAGGTGGGAACTCGTTCGGGGATGGCTAATGATTATTGGCTTGAAAATCACAGAGAAGAGTGGAAACGAAACAGAAGCAAGGTTTTGCAGTGAGTGTGGGATGGAGGAGCTGCTTCTCTAGAGATTCCAGAGCTGTTTCCTGCATATGTTCTCATTCCTCTCGTTTGAACTAAGGGACAAAAACGTAAGGTCAAGCGATTAGCTCAAGGTCATGTGGGAAATCTGGAATGAACCCAAGTGCTGCAGGTGCTGAGTTGTGCTGCCTGTTCACAGACAGGCTGCAAAGGCTGCCAGCAGACACAAACCCTCCTCAGCCAGGGCTGGGACCAGGGCAGCAGATCCAGGGCAGATCCAGGGCAGCAGACCCAGGGCAGCAGATCCAGAGCAGACCCAGGGCAGCACTGGAAGGGGAGAAATGAGGGTGCAGTTGCTCTGTTTCTGCACATCCCATGTGAGCCCAAGGAATCTAGAGCCCGGGCTAAATTCTGCTCTCAGTTTCCTTCCATTTAACCCCAAAGCAGCCTCTGGGAAATGGGTGCCGGCTTGAAAATGACAGGAGCTTGGAGCCCCTGTGTGGCTTCTCAGGCTGATCTGGTACAAGCAGAGCTCTCCTGGTGCTGCTGTGGGCAGGAGCCCCATGCCAGGCTGCAGAGCAGGACAGGGCAGTGGCACAGGGCTGTGCCTGGGAAAGCTGGCTCTGCAGCACTCCCCTGGCTGTGCCAGAGCTCTGCCCCACACCTGGGCTGGCCACACCTGGCAGAGCCATCCAGGGGATGGAGGGAGGGAGCAGGGGTGCAGCTCTGTGCCAGCTCTGGCCACAGAGGGGAGCAGAGCTCATCACACTGGAACTGGGAAGGTTTCCAAAACCTCGTCTTGGTGAAGCAACAGCGTGCAGGTTTGCATAAATATCTCTAAAATTCATCAAACAGCTCAAATGAAATACACTAAGGAAGGAACCACTTCTGCATTTCAATCTGCACACAGTTGCTCCCTGCCTTTGGAAGGCAGCGATGCCCACCCCTCCATCAGCCCAGGAGCAGGGTATATTCCAGATGGTTCCCCCATCCTAAAAAACTGCACTGCACAGCCGATTAAATTCTGCTTGTTGTAATTAAGCCCGACACAATTAGCTGTCAAGCAGGGCACTCATCTGTTTTATGTTGCAATCTCTTCAACAGGCAAGGCTGCTAGACAAGATTGTCACTTTTCGAAAAGATTTTCATTAGTTACCCTGGGCTCTGTGTCAGACACTGAAATATAAAAATCTGTTCTGTAGCCAAGTCAGGGAAATTCTCATTTAATGTTCCACACAGTATTATGAAAGTAATGTACTCTGAAAATGAATGCATTTTGGAACATTTTGGGAGAAATGCAATTTGTCTCCTAAGTAATAACTGCATGTTCATGAATTTACTGATTTTTTTTCAATATGCCTTTCATAAAGTTGGGAAGACTTTTTCTGACCTAAAATGAGAGGAAGAGAAACTGTTGGTTTTCGTGTTAGTCTCCTTCCCTCCCTCTTTCCTTCCTTCCTTCTTTTTCATCACTTGTGTGCACTCTCAGTGTAAGGACCAGGCATTGTCCAGTGGACGTGGGAGCTTGGCATGGAAGAAATACGTAGCTCAGAAATGGAAAAAACTAAATAATTGTGATTGATGAGGAACAAGGGAGTGCCATCTCCCATGCCTTTGAGAACAGGAGATCCCCTTTGCTCCTCGCAGCCCCCAGCCAGGAGATGCAATTACAGTTTTCCCAAATTTGGTGGGACAGTGAATTTTCTGCATTGCTAATGGCAGAGGGTGAGTGGGGGTCAAACACACAGCCATGGAGCATCTCACCACCAAAATTCAGATCTGCAGTCACAGAAAATAAGTATTCCAAGCTCGTGGAGCCTTCTCCTTTCCTTATAAATAGATGCTGGATCCTGGGACAAACTCCTCAGCTCTCTGCAGGCAGTGCAGAGCCTCCCTCTGCTCCAGTTTGTGTGAAACTCTTCCTCCAGTTCCAGTCTGGAGCGTTCAGATCCCAGGGCCTGAGGGGGACCCTGCCCAGGGTGACAAAGCAGAGCTGAGCAGCCCCTGAAGGGGTGGCTGAGCTCCCACCACAAGAGGAACAGAGGAGTCAGAGTCCCTGGGTTAGGCAGGAATTTGGTCAAGGGGAAAATGAAAAACCAGGTTAATGGCAACAAGTTGGTAAGGAGGAAGAAAATGGAATTACAGTGCTGGGCACTGTAATTCAGGCTGCACTCCCCTTCCTCGGGAAGGAGTGAGGTTCATTCAAACTGACATCACTTTATCTGCAAACAGGAGCACCCCCAGATGGAGCTCGGGGTGTTTCCAAGCCTTGCCTTTCGTGGCACCCCTGCTCCTCACTCAATTTCCTTTGCAGTGAGACCTTTCTCCCTGGTGAGGGCTCTGTCACAGGGACCTCCTACAGCATCACAAACCCCAAACTGCCACCCCTGCTCTCCAGAAAGAGCCTGAAGGAACGGGTGAGCTGCTCTCTGTTGTCTTTCAGGTGAGAAAATTTAGATATATAAGTCTGCCTGACAGTTTAAATTATTATTTTTTTAAGGGTGCTACAAGAGACGAAAAAAAAGATTTATCACAAAAGATTACTTTGGGGAAGGGAGGGAGAAGGACGGGGAAACACTAGAATATTTTATTTATGGGAAAACTGCAAATTACCTTAATAAATTCCTTTACTAAGCTGTGTCAGCTACTAAAACATTGTTCTTTGTGGGTGAATAACTTTTAATTTGAGTGTTCTAGTATTCAGCAGAGTGAGGTAATGGATTAGCAATTGCCTGTATTGTAAATGTCATCTTGGCATAATTAGGGTGATTATTGTTAACCAGTGGAGTTTAGTGTTTATCTGTCACTGGGTGAGGGAATATAACAAAGCCCCAATTAGTTAGAAATGGTGGTGGGTGGTGGGGATGGAACAGCCTTGTAAATGTTATTTTTGTTTTAAATTTATTTCAGGGTTTATTTGGTTTTAACATTGGCATTGTTGTGATCTCCCCTGACTGGGGGGATGCAGAACCACGTGCACACACAGATCCCACGTGTGTCAGGGCAGAACCACAGCAGAGAGGGTGGAAAAAGTGGGATCAGCCCTTCCCTGCAGGGCACAGGGCAGGGGCTGCTGCTTGTGTGAGCTGTGCTGCACTGCAAGAGATGGAATCCCTGAATCCCCCGGGCACTGCAGGCTCGAGAAACCATAAAAACGTCTAAGAAAAGCTTTCTAAACTGACCCCATCCTGATGTCTCCTTTCCCAATCCACTCACCTTTGTCCCTTTGCCCTCATGGCTTTAAACTGCCGAGGGCAGGGTTAGATGGGATATCAGGAAGAAATTCTGGGCAGGGAGGGTGGGCAGGCCCTGGCACAGGTGCCCAGAGCAGCTGGGGCTGCCCCTGACCCCTGGCAGTGCCCAGGGCCAGGCTGGGCTGGGGCTGGAGCGCCTGGCACAGGGGGTGATGCCTCTGCTCCGTTCCCAGAGCTGCAGGGCAGTTCCCTTTCCACACCCAGCCCCAGGGCTGTCCTGGGCTGTCCAGGGCTGCACCCTGTGCCATCCCCTCCGGGGCACCCCAGCACACCCAGGCTCGGTGCCAGTGACACATTTAGTTCCCATTTGGGCTCCCCCTGCCCCCCTTCCCAAACACCCCTGCCTGAAGGTCCAAAGGGCCCTTCCAGAGGGACTGGGCTGGGCTCTGCAGGGCAGGGTGTCCAACCCCACTCACTGCAGCAGCTGGGGAGCATTTCCCCTTTGGAATCCTCCTCTCCTTTCCCCCTCAGGGCAGTCAGCAGCTGGCTCAAGGCTCCAGGGGTAATGTCCTTTGCCAACACTTATCTGGCCTAATAGAACTGGGGATATTGCTATCACTCACTGATATTTCAAATCCTTCCTCTTAATCCTGACAAGCTCTTGCCCTTAATAACTTCAGTGGGACTTTTGCCAGAGCAAAGACTGTCAAGTCAGATTCTCAAATTAAATGAAAAGCAAAGCAGGAAGGGAAGTTCAAGGTGAGGGGGTTTTTTCCTTTGTGCTTTTAAGGATGTTCATAGCTGGAAACTGGGGTTTTTTCCTGGTGATTATCTAAATGATGGATGAGTCAAACATCCTGAGAAATGTTTCCAGATCCAGACACAAATGACAGAGGATGAACTGAGCAAAGCCATCAGAGGCTGAGCAAAGACAGAGAAAGAAGACTCGGAGAGCTGATAGGGAAATAAAAGACTCAGTGGAAAGGAGGAGGTTTTAGGGGAAAGCAGGGATCATGTGCTTTGTGAAGCTTACACACAGAAAGAGTTTACACATTTTTAATTATTGGTTCTTTAAGAGCATTGTAATAATCACTTGGGTCAGACAACAGGTTGCTGTGGCCACAGTGTTCTGGGTGGGAGCACTTCAAATTCTTTGGAAACTTTTAGCAGTGCCAATCTCCTGCCCACAGATTATCCCAGTTTTCTTTTAAAATTGGAGGAATACTTCTGTATTCCTCTGTACTCTGTCCATGGCACAAAACCTGGAAAATATGAAAATGAGAGCCAAAAAGCAAAGAAAGGCCTGGCTGTTGTTTCAGGATGTTCTGTGCTTGCCGGGGATGCTCCTGTGCCAGAGAGGGGAGAGCTCTGAGCGATGGCCAGGGGGCTCAAGCCCTGCTGTGAGCTCAGGGATCTGAGCTGCTCCGAGGAAGAATTACCAGTTTGCTGCACATTTTTAAAAGTGCATGAGGGCTGTGGGATCCCTCTGGGCTCTTTCTCTTCCACAGGTGAAGTTTGACCCTGGCAGCTCAAACCCCTCTCACTCCAATCTAACCCCAAACTCTTTGTTTTCTCCCAGTGTGCAGAAACTCAGCTCTTCACCCAAGGAAGGAACTGATGCCACCACTGGAAAATCTGTGGCATCTCGGGGAGGATCTGCAGCCACAGCAGGGCACTCTGCAGCAATGAGCTGTGCCAATAAAAACAGCAGCTGAGCTGGTTTTGGAGTGGCTGTGACCTGGATTTACTCCCCAAAAGATTGCACAGCTACTGCTTCCAGTGGAAACTATAGAAAACCTGTAAATATTCAGTAACTTAGATCTCAATTATACCTGAAGCCCATAAATCAGTGTGGGTTGTTTTGGGTTTGTTTGTTTGTTTGTTTGTTTGAATAGGCTTTTTGCAAATGCAGCCAAAATTCTGCTATTATTTATTTAGATTCCTCTGGGAGTTTACCACTTTGCAGTGATTTACCAGTACAAATATTTTTCAAAGAGAAAGGTTTCCCCCCTTCACTGTAAATATCTGTAAATATTCTGTATCTGGCCTTTGTGAGAAAAAGAAAAGATGTATCAGCCCAAGGAGAAAAAAAAATCTATAAGCATTTTATAGAACTCATCAAATCCAATTTTAGTTTCGTTTTACTGAGAATCAGGACTTTCTATTCTCTTCAGTATCTATGGGAAGGTCAATACTACTCCTGTAAAATCAGCAGCAGCAAGGTTTTTTACTTGGCCATGTCCACTTTCCATGGAAAGTCAATAGAGACACTCAGAGCAATTCCTGAACAGAAGAGGAGAGATCAAAAAGGAGTTTTTGAGAGGCTGAGCTGTGAACTGAAACAGAATCTAATTCCTGAAAGGCTTGATCCAGCCCCTACTGAGAAATGGGAAATTGCTTAGAGGAATAGGAAATTTCACCAGAAGCAGGAGCTGACCTCCCCTGAGAGACAAGCCAGGACCTGGAGGGGCCCCAGCGGGCCCAGAGAGAGCAGCTGCCACCTCCTCACCTGCTCTGCCACCTGCTCACCTGCTCTGCCACCTCCTCACCTGCTCTGCCACCTCCTCACCTGCTCTGCCACCTCCTCACCTGCTCTGCCACCTCCTCACCTGCTCTGCCACCTGCTCACCTGCTCTGCCACCTCCTCACCCGCTCTGCCACCTGCTCACCCTGCTCTGCCACCTCCTCACCCGCTCTGCCACCTCCTCACCTGCTCTGCCACCTGCTCACCTGCTCTGCCACCTCCTCACCTGCTCTGCCACCTCCTCACCTGCTCTGCCACCTGCTCACCTGCTCTGCCACCTGCTCACCTGCTCTGCCACCTCCTCACCCGCTCTGCCACCTCCTCATCCGCCCTGCCACCTCCTCACCCTGCTCTGCCACCTCCTCACCCGCTCTGCCACCTCCTCACCCGCCCTGCCACCTGCTCACCTGCTCTGCCACCTCTCACCCTGCTCTGCCACCTCTCACCCTGCTCTGCCACCTGCTCACCTGCTCTGCCACCTGCTCACCTGCTCTGCCACCTGCTCACCTGCTGTGCCACCACCTCACCTGCTCTGCCACCTCCTCACCCGCTCTGCCACCTCTCACCCTGCTCTGCCACCTCCTCACCTGCTCTGCCACCTCCTCACCTGCTCTGCCACCTCCTCACCCGCCCTGCCACCTGCTCACCTGCTCTGCCACCTCCTCACCCGCCCTGCCACCTCCTCACCTGCTCTGCCACCTCTCACCCTGCTCTGCCACCTCTCACCCTGCTCTGCCACCTGCTCACCTGCTCTGCCACCTGCTCACCTGCTCCATTGGGATCACAGCAGTCCCTGGAGGAAGCAGAGATTCCTCCATGAATGGAGGGGGTGTTTGGCCCAGGAGCACCAAAAGCTGATGATGCCTCACCCCAGTTCTCTGGTTTATCAGACACCCCCGGGGCAGGCGTGGGGGCAATGCCATGGTGGCACTGCCAGGGACACGTGGTGGCAAGGGGAGCTCCCAGCTCAGGGCTCTCAGTGGAGGTTCTGCAGGGAGAGCAGAGCTGGCACCACACGGGTGTGGAAAACACCTTCACTCTCCTCTGGAAGTTTAAGAGGTTTAATAAAGAACAATAGGAGACAAGGACCATAGAGCAAAGGTTGTTGCAGCCAAGAGCTCACTGTCACCTTTGGGGATACCCCTTGAATACCTTCTCCCTCACATCATGCACATTTACAGGCCCTTATGCATATCCATGAATTAGTTTACATTTTCCAGGAAGAGTTTTACATGGCCCCTCCTCGGGTCACCTTTGTAGAGCATGCCTGTTCTTGGCTGTGGTTCTGGCTCTGCCTTCAGTCAGGGAGTGCTGATGGTGCCACATCTGCACAGGTGTGCTCATCCTGTCTTCCTTGGCTGTTATCCCATCCCAGCAGGCATTTTAACACAAGCAACTGATATCAAAAATCAGCTATTTCACCACTGTGTCTAAACTTAATTACCAACAGGAATACATATAATAATATCTCTTTACAGCAAAGTTACTTTGACATCACACATATAAAACCCATTTTAATATTTGTGAAAAGCCAATACTATATATCATATTATTATATATTATTACATTATCTATTTATGATATGATATTATATGATATTATATGACTGATATGATATTTATTATGTATAACACAGGCACTTTGCTCTGCTCTGCCCGGCACCCACATTGCAGCCAGGAGAGACACATCTCATCAAGGCTGGAGGCAAAAACCATCGTGTCTGCAGCTGCCAATGCCAGCAGCCCTCCTGGAACAACAGCAAAAATCCAACGTGGACAGATGAAAGGGGCTGAAGGAAGCTGCTCGCGTCTAGAGGCACCAGAGGGAAGTGCTGCTTCCCTCCCCCAGCCCTTCCATTTCAGCGCTGCCACTTGGCTCAGATAATTCACTTTTAATAGTCTGCTTACAAATGAGATTGTGAAGGAAGCACGTGGCTGAGAGCAGGGATTTCTGAGTCACATTCTCATTTCCCCCTCATGCCTCCTAGGCCTTTCATAAACTACAAAGAGACATTAAGAAAGCACTAAGAACTCTTTATCTGCGGAGATTTGGGAACTGGTACAGCAAGCAGGCAATAATGGATTCCGTGTATCTGCAACGCCCCGGAGGCTGTGGCTGAGCAGGGGGGACGGGAAGCTCAACCTCTGAGGGCAGAGCCTGCCCAGATCTGGAGCTGCAGGAGCATGGAAGGCAGTGCTGGGCTGGGGGAACGTGGCTTCCCTGTCCTTGGGAAGCTTTCAGTTCCTCATCCCCTGGGAACCCCAGGGGAAATTGAGGAGCCATCCTGCACAGCACCCCCAGCACACACCTGTGCCGCTGGGACCAGGTTAAACCACAGCAGGAAAAAGGGAAGGGAAGAGGGGCCACATCCTACCCCTGCCTACTGTAGCACCAGTTCAGCAGATAACTGAACATGAGAGGGAAGGAACAGGTAAATGTCCCCCCAAGGCAAAGAAATCAATGCCAAACTCAAGCTGAAGTTAAGAACACACACACAGAACTAATTGCAGAAAGAGAGCTGAGCCTGGAGTGGATGAAAGTCCTTGCTGAAGGAAACGGCTCACGCAGGTAAATGGAGCAGTTGGCCTCAATGGCTTGGGTTATTTATTTTATTTTTTCTCTTTCTCCATGTAGGTCAGATGTCTTCCTGAGGGGGTTTCTCTTAACCTCCCTCTTAGGATCTCAATTACACACTCAACACAGATTAACAACAGCAGCAGATAACAGAACAGTTAGAGAAAAGAACTTCAGAGGAAAACATAGTGCACTTAGACAGAACAAATAGGAAGGGTTCAGGGGAAGGAAAATCAATGTGGCTGATATTTATTACACTCTTTATGGAGGGAGATGGGACTCAACCAGAGCCCATTTAGAGTTCTGTTCCACTTGGATTTTGCCATCAACAAAAGTAATGAGTCCAGCTCTTCATTACACTTTTTTTTGCCCAGCACATTTTAATTAGGGTTAAGAAAATACACAGGGAGGAATAAAAAAAAAAAAAAAGACAAGAAAAAGTAAGGACAAAGAAAAAAGTAATAAAAATCTCCAGCTAATTCATAATTTACTATCAGTTCTGCTCAAGTTTCAGCTGGATGTTCCAAAAGCAACATTTCTTTTCATTTGGATTGGGTAGTTTCTCTTCAAACAGCCTTTTTATGCCACATGTGAAGAGAAAACAAACAACCACGAGCAGGGAGGAGAAAGGGAAATAAAGAAGGGAAACAATGCAATATGTATGGAATCTAACACAACACAGAGCCCACACTGGGTCTGCAGTCACCCACAAAATGTGTTCTCCCTGCCTGAGCCATCCAGTTCCATGACTGACTTTGCCTGGGCTCAGTGGGGATTGAAGGCGTTGGGATCAGACTGAGATCAAGGAATTGGAAATCTGATTTTAGGTGAGTCCTGCTTCAAGTACAGCTCAAATCCAAATTATTTCGGTTGAGGGGGAAGAGAAACAGAGTAGGTGAAATAATAGCTGCTGCTAGCTAAGATAAGCCAGGCAAGACAAAATATTAATTCTGATTCTGTTAGCACACCAAACAGAGAGAGATATAACTCCATCCACCTGTCCACACTAGAGAACATTACTGTCACCCGTGGTGCATAATTCAGGGGTGACAAATCATTAAAACCACCTAGGCATGGTAACATCCTGCTGTTAGATGCCATTGATAGTAAGCCTGTCTGAGAAAGAGAGATTCTCAGAGTGAGTGGCTCCCATTCCTCTGCAGCTGGAGCTGTGGGCTGGCTCTTGAAGCTCTCAAGGCTCACAAGCCTCTCTGAGAGTGGGGAACATTTCCAGCCCCCTGCAAAGCCCAGCACCAGGCTGAACATGCCCCACTGCTCGAGCCCACCTGTGCCAGGCCCATGCCCTGGCTCCAGAGGGTGGAGAGGGTTCAGAGCTGGAGCTCTGCCCTGCTGGGCCATCCCGAGCAGTCACCAGGGCTAGACACAGCCCTGCCCGTCAGATGGCTCCTACAGGTGTTCTCATTACCCTCATTAGCTAATGAGCCAAAGCCATCACTCAGGCTGCAGACGAGACTCCTTGGAGTCTTGGAACACCAGGATTGCTCCACCAGCCCTCAGTGCTCCATCCAACACCAGCAAATCTCTTCCTAAGGCTTGCCAGCACAGCAGGGGTAAAAGGAAATTGGTCTGGGCTCACTGCTTGGAAAACAGAGGTTTTGCAGGTGAAACATGAGGAGTTCAAATCAGGATTGAGATGAAACTGTTCCCTACTCTGTGAAATTGATGCATTTTGGAAAAAGGGCACAGCCAGTTTATGGAGCATCCTCAGCTTGTCATTTTCCCTGCTGTTCCAATCACTTTGGGCTACCCTGAAGAAGTATAATCACCACCAAACACAAAAGAAAGCCAGGGGAAAAAATCTCCTGGTTTAGGGAAGTAGGGAAACCTGGGACTCAAGCTGTGTCTTCGCAGGGGCTGGAGAAAGCTGCAGCTTTCCACAGCCACCTGGAGCTTAATTGCCACTTAAAGGAATTATCTTCTGCCTTTATCCCTCAGAAAAAACAATTATTTGTAGGGAGCAGACAGACAGGAAAGCACATTGGAAATTACTTTGTAGACCAGCTTCCTCTCCTTTCCCCTCACTCAAAGTGACAGAAAATAGAAACAATAATTCAGTCACCAGCAGCAGGAAGAAGAAGTGCTGGGAAGAGCACGAGCTTCCAGAAGCTGGGAAAGGAAAGGCCACTTGCATCTCCCCTGGTCTCTGGTGTTCCTTCCTCAGGCACCTGCAGCTGTTCCATGGCCTGGCCCTGCACCTCACCAAGGACACCCTCCTGTGTCCTCTCCCAGCGTAGCTTCTGTTGCTTTTGGCAGTATCACAATTTATCACAATTAATGCTTTTAGGGAATTCTCCTAACGTTTGACAGCCCAGCACCTTCACTGGGATTCTGTCAGGAGCTGTATTTCTTCTCTCCTTTGAGGAGAAAAAGCAGCTCTGTCCTCTTTCATCCCCGTGCAATGAGCTCCTGGCTGTGGGAGGAAGGCGCTGCACAGGCAGGAAAGTGACAGCCCGCGGTTAAACTGCCCCGAGTCACTTCCCCAGTGCTGGGGGTGCCCGGGCAGCAGGAGCCTCCTCTGTTCCAGCATCCTTGCACTGCCCTGAAAGCTCCAGAGGCAGCTGAGAGCAGCCAGCACTGAGCAGATCCAGCCAAAACTCTCCAGAGCTTAGACCCTGGTTTGAACCTGAATTGTGATTTTTCTGAGCTCTTCATTGTCCTACAGCCTTGCCTGGTGACTCTGCAGCCAGACTCCTCCTGAACACCCCTCTGAGCCCCTGCCCCCGAGCTCAGGGCTAGACCAAGGCTTCAGTTCACCCATTTTCCCCTTTTTTCTCCTTTTATTCCTCACGTTAGTGTCTCATTAGTCCATGGGTTGCTCTCCCTACTCCCACATCTGCCTTGTGTCCCTGTCTCTTCTCAACCTGAGCACATCTGTGCACATCAATCCAAAAACATCATCTCAGCATTTGGCATGTGCTTTAAGAAGCACTAAAATAATTTAAAATAATCCAGACTCTTCCATAGCACCACGTTCCCCAGTTTGCTATCAGCAAAGACTTTCTGTTTAAATTTTTTTAAACTTTTTCCCCAGTGGAATATTTTAGTTAAAACTCCCAGCATTTCCTGCACACGCCCTGGGAGGCAGAGCAGGAAATCAGTGGGAAAGGCCTCAAATTAACAGCATTAAAAGGGATTGACAGAAGAACAGCACTGGGTCAGGAAGACTTGCTCTAGGCATCCATATCCCAAAGAATAAGCTAGTAATTTTAGAAAAAAAAATGTTGTTGTTGTTGTTTTGTTGGTTGGTTGGTTGGTTTTGTGGATTTTGTTTTTTGGGGGTTTTGTTTTTGTTTTTTGTTTAGGAAATAATATCTTTCCTGCAGTAACTACTCCCCTGGTCAAAAAGCTTCATTCCTAGCAGCTTCTTTCTTTCATTTTCTTGCCCTGATGATCAGCTCGGGAATATCAGAATCTTTGTACAGAAGTCAATAGAGAAGCATCTGCTTATGTCAGCCAAAGATCTGGCCCAAACCTCAGTCTGTATTACAAATAAGATTCAAAGAGATTCTTGGCAAATGAAGAAGGGAAAATAAAAGTCTTTTTGTACTGTGAAATTTCCCAGGAATAAAACAAAAGCAGTCAAAACTATTCAAATGACATTTCAGGAGATCAGTCACAGAATCCATTAATTCATTTCTTTTTAACAAATGGAGCTTGCAAATTTGCTCTGGGTTTACAGGCTAACCTGTTCTATTGCCACCATGGGCAAACCTGATTGCTGCTGTAAGACCCAGCTCAGTGTTCAGAGGCTGTGAGGAAACGGGCAGAATTCTTCCCTACATAGTAGGGCTTAATTAGGATAATGACTTAAATAAGAATCTTATCAAGGTTGTATCAGCTCTTGAAGGCACGTTACATGCATATGCAATAAGTCAGGCACATACCCAGCAAAAGTCACTCTATTTTTCAGAACATAAGATCAGAATCAAGTGTAGGGTCTCACAAGCCTACTGGAATAAAACAGTGCCATTCCCTGAGGAAAGCAGTTCTGAAATCAATGTGACAGTAAATCTCTGCACAGCGCAGTCAGTCCACAGCATTTATAGCTAAAGCTTGTAGCTACAAGCTTGGGCCTGATTCCCCACTGCATGGTGTGAACAGTAAATTATAATTATTCCCACCTTTAAGGTCCTTGCCCAAAGAGTTTTACTCCTATAAATGCAAAAACCTGCTCCCCTTCTTCTTGTATTGCTGGAGCAGAAAATGTCTCTGCAGTTGTGACTCTCTCTTGACTCTGTTTGGTGGCCCCATTACATCCACCTCAATATCAGCTTTATTCTCGTGTGCACTTGGATCACTTGCAGGCAGTGAGTAAAGACCAGTGATGCAGCTGAGACTCTCCAAGGAGGCTGGAAAATTGACTTTAGCTGGTTCCCCAGCGTTATGGGTGTTTGCAGTGCAGTGCAAGCCCTCAGGGGCAGAGACTGAGGGGAGGCAGAGGGGCAGGGGCTGAGCTCTGGGGCAGGAGCCCAGGAAGGGCTGGTGCTGTGCCAGGGCTTGGGAAAGGTGCTGGGCACTGCCCAGCTCCCAGGGAATGGTCCCAGCCCTTTGAATTTGCCTTTGGGATTTCCCTGCTGTGGGGAAAGCAAAATGGTTTTGTCAGGATCTGACCCTGCTGAGCTCAGTCCTGCTGCTCTGAAGTGTGAACACAGAGGAGCTGGAGCAAGTCTGAGTGACTCTAAACCCAAGCTCAGTACTTCATATTCATCATTTAGATTCTGCAAGTGCTGGTGAGAGCAAGGCTTATTTGTTGATGCTGTTTGCAGGGGTTTATTTGTTTGAAAAGGCTAATCAGCCAACTGCTTAAATATAAAGGAAAAGGGAGAAAACATTCAAAGCTATTCAGATGAGGTGCCATGGTTTGAGTTTTGATGTCAGTGTGCAGCCAACTGACAAATGCTGAGCCACAGTCTGGTGTAAATCCAGATGAATTCCACTAGAACCAACAGACTTCCTTCCAATTTATTCTGATGTAACAGAGACCATGATATTTCCATTCAGATTTACATTAGATTTGTTTCCTGTTTTCCATAATTCAGTCACTTTCCATTGTGTACAAAAGCAGCCTGGGCCAGATCTTGATTTTATTTGCATCAGATGAAAACAGTTGTTTCAAATGGAGCTACACTGAATTTATAATTGCATAAATAAGAGCAGAATCTGATCTATTCCGAGAGAGAATTTCCCAGGGCGTTTCTGTGTGAGAACACTCCTGCTGTGGTGATCAGGTGCTTTGTCAGTGATTTCAATGGAGAAATTCCATCTAAATCCTGGACTGGAGCCCTGAGCTTGAGCTGCTTGGCACACCCAAGGTCTAGAAGTCCCTCTTTCCCCCAGAAGATCAGCCAAGAAGCCAACACCTCCTCACCTCATGACCAGACACACAAACACCATGGATGGCCTGAGGAAAGCATCAGGATGGAAAGGGCTCAGCCTTGCCTGGAAGAAATCCTCCTCCAAAGATAGATTTCATTTGTCACACACATTATTTATAACCCAAATGCTCCACGTTGACTTGGCTTCCAACTGAGTTTCCTCCCTTGAGGCCCTTCTGAGTCCCCCTGTTCCATTGTAATTGGAATTTTAGGAGCAGTGCAGTTATTCCCTGGCAGACCAGACTGCCTGTGTCAGCAGCCACACTACCAGTAATAGATTGGGTTATTAGAAATAGCCAATAAGAGTGCTATTCCCAGCAACATGTGTAATCAAGTGGATTTACTCCTCCCCATTGAAGCTCCTTATTCCATTGCTAGCAGGAAAATAAGGCCATTTAAAGTCATTTATGGTGGTTGCAAAGGCTTTTCTGAGTAGATAGACAAGTTTTGTTGCCATAGCTTCCAGGAGGACTTTGAACTCAGCTCATCCATCTGCCTTCACCACGCCTCACTCTCGGTCCTTGCTGCCCCCTGGAAGCCAGAGTTCCCAGGAGATATGGACAGGCGTGGTTCTCACTCTGGATCTCACAGCTAGGGCACAAGCTCAGGTAACCCCCACAACACTGACCTCCAGTTCTAACACAGATATTCCACCTCAGTTCTCAAGGGTGAGAAAACGTTCAGCTTCATCCTTTGTTACCCGTGGCCTGAGGAAATGCAAAGCAGATCTGCAGTAAAAGCAGCTGTATCAACAAAATATCACTTTACATGGCTAGGACTTGCCATTTGAAATGAAAACACACCTCTTCCATTTGGCTTTTCAGGCTCCTGTGTGTTTAATTCCACAATAAATTTAGATTCCATTACAAATCTAAATATTTCTCTTCATTTACAATATTTAGCACCAAACATGGGGAAACAGTGACAAGAACAACTGCAATGACACCAGTGACAGCATCACAATTACAAGGCCATGAGGATTAGGAGCACATTTTGTGGCAGATTGAAATTTCTCTGTGCTTCTCCCTCATCACGTCATCTCAGCCCCTGTGCAGAGCTGGCAATCACCCCGTGGGTTTGGCCTGTAGTGCATGAAACGGAGCCTTGAGAAAACCAGGCAATCATCAAATTTCCAGAGTGGGTGGAATCTGTCTGTTAGGTTTGCACACACACACACACAATCAGGGCTGCCAGTGCCTAAAGGCAGCTTTACATCGAGTTTGTGCCTAGAAAACACAAAGGCACAACAGACTCTCTCCTGCTCCTTCACAGAGCAGGAGCAGAGTTGGAGCCATCACACCATAACAAAGGCTGACATAACTACTTAGAGGGGATTTTGTTCCCCACAGCTTTCATTCCACGGTGTGATTTGCATTCCAGCTGGATCTTACTTGTCCATTTCAGCAGGCAAAGAGCAATCTGGCACAGACTGTACCAGTGAGGCAAAGCAGTGGTGTCACAGAATAGGTACCACCAGGCAAAGGCAGCCTTGGACAGGGCTGACTGAACAACAGAGCAGCACTGCCTGGAATTAACAGGAGCCCCAAAAACCCCAGTGCAGAAGAAGCCTGCTTAAACAAGGCAAGGTGCCAGAAACCTTCCACTGGTGCTCCCCGAAGGCCTGAGGCAGTGCCTGGCAGCAGCTCTGAGCTGAGGGGCTGCCACTGTCCTGGGAGAAGGGACACCGGGAGGTTATCCCAGGATAACCTGGCCAGCTTATCACTGGTACAGACTTCATGTGTTACAGAAAGTTGATTAAGATGTTTTTACTAAGAAACTCATTGCTCTTTTACAGACTAGTTCACTACAGGTTGACTTAATTGGTTTTTTACTTAAAACACTATTACTATTGGTTAATAAAGAAACTACTTTTTGGTAAACAAATCTTTACAACACATTTTACGTGTTTACAATACTAGGTGCAGCAAGTGAAGATAAGAATTGTTTCTCATTCTTTTCTCTGATCTTCTGACAGACTTTTCCCAGAACGGTGCCTGGGAAAGTTGTGTTTCTGTCTGTGGCCAGAGAGCTGCTGCCACAGAAAGGGACACGCTCAGGGGCTGTGGGGGACAAAGGGGACACAGCAGCCCCTGCCAGGCTCTGCTGATCCCCCTGGGAGGTGGCAAGGGCCAAATGACCCCAGGAGTGTGGCCCTGAAAAGCAAAGCCTGGGGCTGGAACCCTTGAAGGAGAACACTTCCAGTGTTGTATTGCAGTTACATTCCAGGAGGGAATGCCACACAGGCTGGGGGGGACAATGGGACAGAGCTGCCCCTGGGCCCTGCAAGGAAATGAGGAGCAGCTGCCCTGGGCTGGAGAGTGTCTGCAAGGGTTCTGGGGGAGGGAAATCCAAAATGAAGGATTTCACTCAAAGGACAGTGACAGCCTGCTTGAGACCCTGTGCCACGGTGCTGAATTCTCCTGGATCAGGAAAAACCGTGGTATTCCCAGAGCTGCCAGTGCAGACTCATTGATTAGTAGGCAGGGCAGGAAATTAAATGAGGCGGATGAATTAAAGCCAAACTTCACAAGCTGCATCTGTTCCTCCATTCCCCCTGGATACAACACTGATGGAACTTAAAAAAGTAAATTTAGCGAGGAAAGCTGCCAGGCTGATGGCCCTGTAAACTGAACCATGTGATGCATGCATGTCTCAGGTACGGGAGGAGCACAGAGGAGCCACAGAAACGTGCCCCAGCCTGAGCTGCCTGCCTGGAGCTCAGCTGCTGCCAGGGATGACCTGCCTGGGCTTGTCTTCTGCTCATGAGGCTCAGGAGAAGGAGCTGCTGGAAAGGCCTGGCTGCAGCTCCAAGGAGGAGGTAGACAGCAGTGCTTTGGATATTCCATGTCTGTGGTGCTCCATCAGTAGCAGGATCCCAAAGGTAAACAGTCCCCACAAGCAGCAGTGCCAAGCACAGAGCAGCACTGTGAGGGTGCACACTTCTCCATCTTGCAGCACACTCAGGACCTAACACAGCTTCCAGTGCTGGTCCTTGGGCTCGTCCACACCTGTGTTCACAGACAAGGGAGACATCCATTCCACAGCAGTTCTTACTGTCAGCATCTTTTCTGGTATCCAGGCAGCTCCCCACACCACCACAGTTAATTTAGTCATTCCAGATATCCCCCTGAGCTGCAGAAAGCCTTCCAGAGCTGACCAGAGCTGCCAGCTACAGCAGGAGGTGTTAGAGTGGATCCTGGACCTAATCCAGCTCAGGTCAGTTTGCCTTTTGCAGAAAGGCAAAACTCCAAAGAGCCTGGCTGGTTTTGAAGGACCTAGGAAAGCAAGGAGAGACAGGACATCTCAAATAAAAGACTTATTTTTCCCCAGGTGTGTCCAGAAGAGGGTTGGAAGCATCCCTCTGCCCATTTGGTGATCCAACCTTCTTGGCCAGACTCAGGTAAACCCCCAATGTCTAAATTCCAGTATAAAAAGTGGCTTCCACCTATTCTGACAGCAGCTGAGAGGTGTGATCCCACCACCCAGCAAGCACTAAGGATACCTGCAACCAGGAGTGAGAGGCAGCACGGGGAACACAAGTGGAAGAGGCAGTGTAAAACCACAGAGTAAAAGAGATAATCCCTCTGTCTTCCCAGCCCTGCAACTGGAAATGTTAGGGAACAGCTGGAGCTGTGCCAGGGGGTTTAGATTAGATTTTGAGGAAAGTTCTTCCCCCAGAGAGGAACTGCCCAGGCTTCCCAGGGAATGGTCCCAAGGCTGCCAGAGCTCCAGGAGCTCTCGGGGATGCCCAGGGTGGGGTTGTTGGGGGGGTCTGTGCAGGGGCAGGGGCTGCCCTGATGATCCCTGAGGGTCCCTTCCAGCTCAGGGAATTCCATGATTCACCACTAAAGAGTTGCACAGTTCTACTAGCAAAGCATTAAACAAATCTCTTGCAGTGAAAAACAACACAATAAACAAGCAAACAAAGAAAAAAACAATCAGTTTTTGTTCCTCAGGGCACAGCCCCTGTTTCCAAGTGTCTTGCAATGGATTGTGGCACAGAGGAAAAAAGCAGAAATACCTCACATAGACCCAGTTAGTTTTACCTCTCCTTATGCTGGTCCTGTGGCTCTTTCTAGGTGGTTTTTTCCTACTCTTTCCCATGTGATGAGATGCATCATTTGAAGGACAGCAACCAAACCAGTTCTTCCTGCTCTGAAGAAAGGCAGCAACTGCACTTAGAATAAAAGATTGTCAGGCAGATTTGAAGTGTCAATCAAAGCCTATCTCTGAAAAAAACATTAGTCCAGGCAGCTCCCCACACCACCACGGTTAATTTAGTCATTCCAGATATCCCCCTGAGCTGCAAAAAGGTTCCAGAGCTGACCAGAGCTGCCAACTACAGCAGGAGGTGTTGGAGTAGATATTGGACCCAATTCAGCTCAGGTCAGTTTGCCTTTTGCAGAGCAAAAGACTGTGATTATCAAGCCCAGGGAAGCAAATCCTGTCTCCCAGGCTTTGTGAAGCAAACTGTACCTTTTACTAGATGAGGGGCATAGATTTAGAACGCTGTTGCTCAGTGTGTCCCATCTCCAGTGGCACACATCCACTTTAATATTATTATTCTAATTTTAATTATTATTTACGACTACACCCAGGGCTGTGTGAGCCACTTCCCAAGCACTCAGGAAAGTACTGGCTCTGCTCCAAGAAATTCATTATTTCAGGATAGACAGACATGCAGAGGCACTGCATGGTCAAGTGGCAGAACTGCTGACCCAACAGTCAGTACCTGCCTTGCTGGTTGACCTTGGAAAACTCACATTCCTTCTTCCCACACTTAGTCCCAACCCACTCTTTGTCCATCCCATTTGCTTTTAAAATGTTCAGCTGTGACTGTGCTCATGTTTTTGTCTCAGAATCTCTTTCTGTGCAAAGTCTAAGTAAGTTCTTGGGGGGAATGTTTTTGTTCTTTGGGAAAAAGAAAATGGAAAATTCTATTTTCCATAGCATTTTGTCAAATGATGGTGTTGGGAAAAAAAGAATCAAATGTTTTCTGATGGCCAAAAAACCCAGAAAATGCAGATTTAGGGTGTTTGCTAAGGGTTCCCAGTTACTGGAATTTTCTGGGGAAGGTACTGTAGAGATTAGTGAAACATCCATTTTGTTTTCCTGAAAATAAGTTTGAACCTAAAAATCAAGTTGTTCTGTGAGTAAGGAACTGGTGAAACCCATTCTTCCTCTGATTTGTATTACAACTGCTTCTTATTCCTTCCTTTCTTGGTGCTCCCGGCTTACTGCAATATCCTCAGGGCACCTGATGCCCTCCAGACCTTCCCAGCAAAATCCTTGGCTGCTCCAGCAGCTTCTTGCTTTGCAGGGAAGGGGTGGCAAACACAGGGGGGTTTGAAGCTGGGCAGGAACTGAGTGACCAGTCCTGTCTAAATGCCAGCTGGTCACCTGGCTGCTGCATCCCAAAATAGGCAGGGAACCAGAGGTGTAATTACCTTCCCTTCAATAGAATATTAACTTAAATGTCTCTCTTCTATCCAACTGCTGTTTGCTCATGAAAATTTCAGGAATCCTGGGTCTGGGAGACCTCTCATTTTCCATCAGATTGGGTTGAATCAGGTCAGCTGGTTCAGAAGTTATTGGAGCAGGGGAAAGTGGGGGACCAGCTGCAGACAGAACACAAGGAGGCTCATTGCTGTAGAAACCCTGCCTCCAAAATGAGACAGTTTTGGTCTCCTGTGGGTTCCTGAGATCAGGTGAGTGGTGGCTGTACCAGAGACCAACCAGTTCCTGTCCTTTGGACACAGAGAGGCTGCCAAGCTCCAGGACTGCCTCTAGTGCACTCACCACTTTTTGCTGTACAAAGCCTGTAACCTGGAAATGGGGGTCCACTGTTTAGAAAGTGTTCTGGAGCCCAGACAGTCCATAACCTGAGTCATTTACACCTGGGGGGACAGGCTGAAAGGGAAAAATAATTATCTCTACATTACATATGTAGGAAAACAAAAGCCAAGACCAGCAACTTACTGCAGAATCCTGAGGAGTCAGGAGGAGGCTCGGATGTCCCGTGTCCCCATCCGGGGCCCTAAGCAAAGTCCCCCTCAGCTCCTTGGTGCTCCGTGTCCCAGGCAGAAATTCCCTGTCCTGGGCATTTCACTGATTCATTGCTCTGAGGAGCTGAGTCAGTCTCACCACACTCCTCCTTGGCAGCTGGGTCCACATGGCATGATGATGAGGAAACACTATTTGTTGTTTTGTTTGGGTTAATTATTCATGGGCACCATGCTGGAAACACTTGGAGCTGCTTTCTGAACAGTCCTTGAGCTGGCGTGCAGGAGGGACTTACCAACACTGGTGGCCAGGCTGCCTTTCCATGGGCCAGCTCTCTTCCATCTGCTTCCTTCAGCCCTTGTCACACTCCCCGTCCCTCATGGCTTGGGCTGTGCTCTTTGGCATTATCTGAGTAAGAAAGAGGCAAATACTTGGAGCACTGCAGAGATGCAATCAAAAATGGCATTTGACCAAGCAGGCACTGACCCTGAATGTGGAGAATGTAAAGCTCATCCTCTGACTGGTTTTGTTCTTCAATCACACTATATAACTCAGAAAAAGCTACTTGCAGGGTTTCAAACCTGTTTATCCTTCCACAGAAGATGCCTTCACCCTCCTTCAGATAATCCACAATTGTCTGGAAGCCTTTTTCTCATAAGCAAGGCTCTTCCTCTTTAGTGCCTGCTCCTGGAAATCCATTTTTCATCTTAGAACAAGGGTGGTCTGTAGCTTTAGGAGCACTTTGAGAACGTTCGCAGTAACACAGAGCTCGAACTGCTCTCAACACATTCTCCCTCAGGCATTAGCACTAAAGGCAGCTTTCTGGGGTTGTGGGTCTAGCAACATCTTCTGACAGGGGCCCAGACCCTCCACAGAAGGCCTAAACTTAGCAAAGTAGAATTCTTTTCTAAGATGCTCTTCCAAAAACCCTTAGAAATCACCCAGTGCTATCCCCTGGGGTCCTCAGCAGAGAACCTAAAACTCTTCCAAGTTTGTTGGAGTACCTCTTTGGGGCTGGGATTTGCTTGGAGAGCTCATTATCCCACCTTGGACTGCAACTAAGCGGAGCTGAGTCTTTTGACTCCTGTGAATTGCTGTTTGCAATTATGTGTTCATTTAATGACAAGAAACTGAGCCTGTGCTGCAAATATTTAATCAGATCTTAGAGAATTTTAGAGTCTGTGGAGTGGGAGTTTTTGCTGTGCTCTAGCAAAGGATCAGTCTAGCGAGGCTTATATCAGTTTCTGGTTGGGTTTTCTGTAAAACCCAGAGCGGGATTCATATTTCAGCACTTTCCTCGTCACTTGAAATTTGAGGGGATTTCGATAGCCAAGGGTTTGCTGTGAGCCCAACCTGTAGCACATCTGTCCCATAAAACACCCTGACACAGGAGGGGGGATTTACCCCAATTGGGCAAAATCCTCACCTGATATAAATCAGCACAACTACAGACAAGTCCAGTGAGCTGGGACATATCACACCAGAAAGAAACCCACGTTAGGATGCACTTCCCATTCATTAATTCTTTGCCTAGAACCAAGACAGACCCCTGGGGACATGTTAGCTGAGTTTCATCTGCTGCAGTCCCATGCAACTGCACAGGGAGGAATTCCAATCCTGTGGACCACATTCTCTATCGCTGCAACCCTGTGTTTTTGTTAAATGAGCTTCTTGGGCTGAACAATAAGTAAATGAGCTAAATACAGGTGTGACTGTCTGACCTGTGTGCTGTGAGGTGTCAGCAGAGGTAACTGCACTAATGCTTTCAGAACTTAAAAATCACTTAACTGAGGACACCAGAAGAGAGCTGGGCCCTTGAATAATACACAGAAATACTACCTTCAGCCACTGAGATGCAGTCAGCCCCCCACCTGGCTGTTGCCTCAGTAACACATCTCTGGGGGGATATTTTTAAGCCAGTATTATTTATCTGGTAGGTGGAAGCAGACCAGTTAAGGCCATACCAGGTCAGCATATGTCTAAGCATGTACTGAAGAACTTAATTAGTTCTCCCTGAGTAGAGAGACTCCCAGTGCTATTTAGAGGATCGTTATCCCTCTGCGAGGTGCCTCAGAGCCTGCTGCTAGGCCTCAGCTTAACAGGGCAAGGCTGTAAGAGCTGGATGGGGCTGAAAAGTCTCCCCTCTGTGCTGAGGAGTAATTGCTGAGCAGCTGCAGGAGCAGGAGGGTCAGTGCAAAGAGCAGGCATCACAAAACCACTCTGAAACTCAGAGTAAAAACCTACTTCAGGGTCAAACTGTGCAGATCCCATTACTTTTTTTTTTTTGTTTCTAGAGGTCCAAAATCACCTGCTGTGCTTGGTGACTGCGTCCCAGGCAATTCCAGGGACAGTGAGCAGGGCTGATAGGGCAGTGAGGTAGGTGTGGAGTGAGCCACTGCTGAGTGCCTCTCATTGCTCCTTATTCACCACAGAGTCAAACATAGGCAGGAGTTCAGCATCAGCTAAACTGGACCTTGTGCAAGTGCCTCAGTCATAGTTTTCATTTACAGTTCCAAAAAATCAGACCCTGTAAAGTGAATGCCAAGAAGGGAATGCAATGGGCTCCCCGAGGATGGATGGGTTTGTGATTCTGGCAGGAGGTAAAATATCCATCCTTGCGTGGATGCACCTCTGGAAAACCAAACTGAGCAGCCTCTGAAGAATAAAACAGATTCCAAAGCATGTCAAAACTTCTGTAAGGACTGGCACTACAGGGGACACTGAGGCTGGAGAGGGAGGAGCCTGGACATGCTTATTTTGACCTGAGAGTGGCTACGACATACAACGTGGGATCTTGGTCTGCTCTTGGAGCTGTCAGGAGTTTTTCCTAGATGAGTTGTTATGGTAACTGAGCTAATGCCCTGAGATAGATGCTTTTAGGTGGCTCCAGGCCAGAAAATCAACACCAATAGATTCCAGATAATAGACTTCTGCTGAACTCAGTGCTGGCGTCTACTTTATTTAACCTATTCACCAATGACTTCCTGAACTCCATTCTCCAGGCAAGCCATGTATGATGAGAAAAGCTGCCTGGCCTCAATGAACCCCAGTTTCCAAAAGGCTGAGGGGACCCACGTCCTGTGGCTAAGTCTGTGCCAGTAAATCAAATGTGCCTGGGATATTCTCCTGCATTTAGAGGACAGCTGGCACAGAATGGCCAAGGTTTTCCTATTAAATTCTCACTCTCCAAACCTGCGTGGACACATCCAGGCATCCCATAAGGAGCAGTTCCTGGCCCATGCTGGCTCCTGAAATGCACCTGGACTGAGCCAAAAATTGCAGTGCAATACTCCATCACTGTAACAGACAGAAGTCCAGGCACTGCCTAATTTATCAGCACAGACCTTGCCTGGGTGACTGCTAGAGGAGACTGCAGGAGAGGAGCCTGGAACCAAGAGCAAAGGCTCTGTCAATGTGCTTGTGCTTACACCACATACAGATCCAACTGGAACTGTACATCCCTAGGAATAGGCAGTGACAGGCACACTGGGGATTCCTCTGGATCAGCCACTGACATCCTCTGTTTGAAACAGTTCATGGGTTAAGTGGAGGATTCACCAGTTCAAGGCAGTATTCCTCCACCTCCCACTGAACATCCAAACATGGCCAATAAATGATCAGCAAGAAGCAGCTAATTCCATGTGCCTACTACCCAGCCCAGGTCAGCTATGTCACTTATCACAGACTCTGGGCCAGAAAGCTGAGAGGCTAAAAGCCCCAACTTTACTGAAACTGCTTCTTTTGTACCCTGGTCCCATACAGGTGGACCTGGCTGGTCATTTAATCAATACATTTCACATGACTGGCTAATTAACAAGACACCATATTTAAACAGCCTTATGGGCAAAACAGCTTATTACAAAATACCAGATTCTTTAGAATTCTTTGTCTCTAGCTCCCAAAAGTCTCCCAGGCCGATTCATGGGAAAACTTATCTGGCTTCCTCTCTCTGTGACCAGACTACTGCATCCACCTCCCAAGGGTGACCCTGTTGATCGGTGCTCCAGTGCAGCCAGCAAGGAGCTGCTGGGCAGCTTGCTGCAGCAGACAAAATTCAGGAAGACTCATGCCAGTTTCAGAACTCCCACATCACCACCAGACCAGCTGAGCAGCTCCCTGGCCCTGCCTCCAGAGCCAGCCAAACGGGTTCTGCCACGGTGTGGCCCACAGTGCCAGCACTGAGCATGCCTTGGGCGTTTGGGACAGCCTATTGCACGCCCCTGAATGCTTTTCCAGCCATGCTGGGTGGCTGTTCTGCTGTGCCAAGACCCACTGCTGGTCTCCTGTTAGGCACTGATGGCTTCTACACCACATGCTGGCCCATGGCCACTGAGCTGGGGCATTTCTCTGCTTGTTCATTCCCATTTCAACTGTTGCTTTGCTTGTTTTACCCACTGGCAAACCATGTTATTGTAATATGTCACTCTACAGGGCAGAAACTGTTTGTGAGTGAGTTCTTTTCTCAGCCTTTACTGCAACAGGATTGCAATTTCAGTCAGCACAGCAGTAATGTGATTAACAGGCTCTGCACAAAGGGGAATTGCATCCTAGGTGGATGTGATATTTGCAGTTCTGCCCAGCCCATGTGTTTTCCCAGGGCGAGAGGTCATGTTGACTGATCTCCAAAACGGCTTGCTCGAACTTTTAAACATTAAGGTCTAAATAAATTTTCAGCATTAGCTGGTATGCTGATCCCTTTCCTGCCAAGCTCCCGCCTTAAGTGAATTTTTATGACTAAGTTACAAACCCCAGAAAGTACGAGCAAGAAGTGGAAATGCTGACTTGGCCTTTGCTAAATGCCAATTATCTACAAAGGCATTAGGCGAGGAGGGGAGGATGAAAAATAGGGTCATTTTCATGTTTTCTCTGGTTCAAAGCAAACTGTCCCGTGAGCCCATTGCAGGAACACACAGCATGCAGAGTGACCATTAATATTTATAGGCACGACACTGAGCTGCAGACCTTGGCAATCACAGCAACTCCACTTTTGGAATTAATAGTGCTCTCTCTGGCTGGTACCTCGGTACACAAGAGTAAGGAAGATACATCCAGACTTTCAGGGAGAACTGAAGAAGTAGATGGGCAGGGGTCCATACTTCACTGAGTTGGTGAAACACTAAAACCAACTAATAAATCCTCAGGACTGCTGGCCAAATGCAGCAGCATGTTTTCACTGTTCTCTGCTCCTGTGGCTCCTAGACAGTCTCAACAGTGCATGGACTACTCTTGTTATAGTCCCCATGGTTATTCACTGGTTATTGCCCAGCTGATACACACCAGTGTATTTCCAAAGACATTATTGGTGCAACATGGATTTATAATACCTAAAGATCTGCCTGAGTGATATCAAGACTCAAATTGGTCCTGTAATCTCAGTTACAATGCAGCCTTCTCCCACTCTTTATTTCCTGAGTCCCAGTGGCAGCAAGAGACAGGCATCTAAAATCCTCTAAACCTCTCTGTGCTGAAGACCTGGCAAGGTGCTGAGTCACAACCTGCCCTCAGCCCAGGACTGCCTAGCCACACATCACAAAAAAATCCCAGGGAACTATCCTACCATAGCTCAGTCACCCCATGAACCTCTAGAGAAACGTATCCCCACTATCTGGGCATTTACAAAAATGCCTTTGGGAGTAGGTGAGGTTGGCACAACCCGATAATCCTTTACGTCAAAAAAAAAAAAAAAACCAAGGAGACATGACTTCAGGTAGAGACTGGGCACTCCCCACATTGCACCCAGCCCTGGAAAAAGCAATAGGAGATTGGCCAAAGGTGCTAGTTTAGAAATCAGGAAGGTTAGCAGGAAATCCATGGGGAAAAATATTAGAAATACCACTTCATTTTTAGTGTACTCACAAAAATTGAGCTGGCCCTTCCAGCAACAGGCTCTAGATTTTCAAAAACAGCCAGTGACTTCAGCTGGGCCCTCTGAACTCAGCACACCAGGGCAGGATCTCCTGGTGAGTTTTGCATTGCTGCAGTTACACCTGCTTCTGCAGCATGGGGGAAGGTGCACAGCACCTTAAGGAAAGGTTTCCTTTTTATGGAAACCAGGCATCAATATGTGCACTCCATTAACTCAGACCCTCCAAATCCTTTTTTACTTTCAAAAATTCAGACTGTAAAATGTAGGAAAATAAATACTGGAAACTACAATAAATAGAAGTGCTTCTGCCATTAAAAAACAGGTGAAAAGGAGGAGCTGAGCCAAGTTAATCAGAGAACTGAAATGAGATGTTGGAGAAAAGGGCCATGGGTGACTTGGGGTTTGCAGTTAGCTGAGTGATGTGAAATCTCCTGTGTCTGGCTGGGCTCTGGAAGGAAACGCTTTATTAAATCTTCTTTGTGTGAGATTTCAAGCTGCCTCTGGACTGGAAAATAGGACCATTCCAGTATGTGGGATATAATCAGGAACTGAAGTATTTAGTGCAGGGTTTTCTGCAGAGGAAGCTCTGATCAGCATAGACACATAACTCAGAGGGCTCAGGATTTAGAAAGATGAATTAGACACCACATACCCACAACATACCTCTTCTACCCAGTATCCCCAAAATGCTTCATGGAATTAATCATGCTGGCAGCAACAACCCGGCATTAGGAAAGACAGTGCAGTGGACATAAATTCACCACACTGAATCAAAACTGTCCTGTGGGCCAGTTAGTCCAAGGTCCATTATCTCAGCTTTCATCCCCACTAGAACATAGTGCTTGCTGTGATTGATCTCCCATGCCCTGGCTCTCCTGGGAGGCTCTGGTCTCACTGTACTTTCTGCTGTGATTCAGACACATTTTGGACAGCTGCAGCCTCTTGCCATCCCTGCCCACACTGCTCGTGCTCTGCTGTAAGCTGGTGGCTGGCAGCACCTCTCCTGTCACAAGGACTGCCATCCCCAAATACCTGCAGAAAGTATTTGCTACAAAGAAGCAGGGAGACACGGGCACAACAGGACAAGAGAGAGGTTCCCAAACATTCTCCCATGTTGCACAATCTCCCCTGCCCTTTTTCTTGTCATGTTTCTCTCTCTCTGTTTGGCCACATATCCAGGAAAACGAGACCTGACCAGAGACAGGACAGGCAGCAGCAACCTCCTCTGAACTGCTTATTTCACAGCACATGTCTGGATTTGAAGAGCCTGGAGCCTCAATCCTGCTGGAAATGGCAGGATTTCGGTTCCTGATCTGCCTTCCACAAACCCTGACAAGAAAGTGTCCCGAGGGGCTGAGAGACACACCGAGCATTCCCCTTCCTCTGCACCACGCCCAGGGCAGACGAGCTCCTTGCCTACCTTTTATTGCTGACAAGGAGGAGGACAGAACCATTCTGGATATTGGCTTCTTTGAGGGTCTCGTGCTCCTCGAGCTGCCTGGAGTTGTAATAAAATGTCTTCTTCCAGGAAGTGATGCCCTCCCGTACCAAGAGAGCCCGCAGGTCCATCACCGTGTCCCTGGGCCGCACCGTCAGGGGCATCATCAGGTCCTCGTCAGCCAGGTGCACCTTGATGTGGTACCTCTTCCATCGGGACAGGCTCCTGCGCAGCATGTCCATCCTCTCCAGCTCAGCAGGGCGGCTGTGGCAGAGCAGAGCATCCAGCCGGGAGATCAGCGAGGCAGGGACGGGGCTCTGAAGAGGCTGGCTGCTGCAAACAGCTTAAAACGTCCTGCCAAACCTGTTTCTCCCAGTTGCCACGCTGCATGCTTCACATTCCAGGGAAGAGCTCACCTGGCTCCATGAGCCTGCTGGCTGGGAAACGTCTCCATGAATCATTTCCACACACCCCTAAGTCCCATAATAATTACAGTATCTTCACGAAGTACTCTTTATGCCAATGGCTGGCAGAGGACTTTTAAAGCCAGAACCCCACAGACATTAGAAACGTGGGTGCATGTGAGAAATTTATGGGTTTAGCAACCTCATGTCTCCTGCTCTAAAAAGCTGCCAGCTGGGGAGAAGATCAGTTAGCAAAGTAGGCATTTAGCAACCTCACAGCTATTTAACATGGCCACTTTAATGAAGAGAAGTACAGCTGCATAGTGACAAATTCCTCACAGAGGAGAGCCACAGCACCCTGATGAGCCAGAGCCTGGCTGTGTGAACCACTCTCATCACTGCAGTGCAGATTCCCCCAGAAGACCTGCACTGTTATTGCTCACAAACAACCTGGGACCCTCCAGAAGGGGTAGGACTCATTCACTCCTCATCATACCCCCATACATCTGATATTGACTCACATGAGCTCCTCGATGGTTCATTGTCTTGATTTCCTCCTCCTTTCAGACCGCTGTCTAATTGCAGGGCTGGGTATCCTGTGCAGCATCAGTGGGATCAGCACCACAGGGCTGCAGGCACAAACAGGTGGCACAGAGGCCTTGAAGTGCCAAGAGGAACCAGCCATACTTGGGAAATACAATGCCACCTCTGAAAGGAAGGAGTTGATGTCAGCCACAGGCTGTAATTGACTGATCCTGCAAGGCAGACTCTGGCAGTTACAAGATGATACTTCAGAGCAAAACACCATGAAGATAAGGAAGCCTTTTTTGCTCTTTTTCTCAAAAAGATCAAGTCACCCTCTTATCTTGAAGGTAACTTTTCTGTAGCCCATATTACAGGCTTTAATTCCCTTGTCCATTCTTCTCAACATAGACCAGTATTTTCAGACCAAAGTACTGCAAGACTGTTGAGTTCAGGGTCTGCTCTTCACTAAAAAAGAGCTGCTCTCGCCCAGCAGATAACAAAACAGTCTGATTTTCAGATAAGGCAGCAGTCAGCTGCCATTGAGAATAAGAAAAGTGTCCACTCTCCCATGGGGGAACAAGAAGGTTTCCACCTTTCCTCCACACCTCCCTTTTCCCTCCCTAGCACATTACGTCTCTGACAAGAACAGCAGCAAATACCTTCACTTGCACCACAGCCACGGGCAGTGGAGATTTCCCTATACAATTGAGAAGAACTGAAGCTTCCATTGCAGCATTTCTTTTCAGCTTGGGTCACTCCAAAGGTATGATTGTTTTGGTGGGTCTGGGATTCTTGGGTCCTTGCTCTGCCACTGAGTTGCTGCAAAGGTGTGAGATGAGTCATGTCATGCCTTGGTGTTTGTGTTTACTCACCTCATGACTGCAGTATGGTGTAACACATGTTCATGAAGCACCTTGTGGGAAACAGGAACTGAGTTTAGCACTGTCATGGTTTGGGAGCATTTAAGGATGCCTGGATTTACAAATATGCCAATTACCTTGAAGACAGAACAACTCTACCCCTGTTAGAGATGGAGAAACTGGGGGATAAAGCTGTTAAAGTCAAGAAAAGGAGAAAGGTCAGGCTCTGGTCCCCATAAGCAGGTACCTTAGTGAGGGGTCTCATTTTCAGAGACCTGCAGAAACCCTCAAGCCCAGGGCTGGTGATTCCTTCCCCATTGGGGTGACATTCACTCAGGGAGCCAAACTTCATCCCAGGTGTAAAGCCAGAGTCTCAGGGGTAAAGCAAGGTTCAGTTCCCAGAGCCATCCAAGGGCAGCCTCTCATTGACGGCAGCCAGGCCTGGCACAGGCCCCAGACACACCGTGCTCTGATGGCTCTGGCCAACAGAATGTGCCCAGTGAGTGCCAAGGGGAGCATAAGGCATTCTCACTTCAGCAGAGCCTGTCTGGTGTCAGCGAGTCCATCAGCTCCATCCTTCTAGCATACGTGACAGCCTGACAGTTGCCAAATACCTCCGTCAGACACCTTTCAGACAGATCCTGTTTATTTTTAGGACAGCTCTTTCCCATCAAGGCTCAGATGCAAATCATTATAGAAAAAGGGGGGATGGTGGCAGGAAGAAAGCAGCTATTATTTTTATTTCTTTGCCTATGATGTGGTTGCAAACCTTCCTCATGTACCCCCATCTGCCCACACTGGGACCCTTCATTTAATGAAAAGGGATGATATCCTGGCCTATGAAAGTAGCATAAGGAGAAGCATAGCAGTGAAGTCAGCTAATGAAATATTGAAGCAATGAAATCCTCACGGAACACATGAATGCCTAATGCCAGTTTCAATTAATTCTGGATTTTTCATTAAACCACTATTAAAAGCAAAAGGACAGCAGAAATAAGGGAAATTGACTTGAGCAGTATATTAAATACCTTAGTTTTGCTTGAGGATGTTTTATTATCTGTCCAGAGCAATTATTTCACCAGCTCCTGACAGTTTGTAGGCTAAACAGAGGTATAGGGTAAAGTTCTAGATGGTCTTTCCTCAAAATTATTTTAATTTCTGTCCCCTATCCTGCACCTGGCAGCCTGTCTCTGGTGATGTCCCTGGTATGTCATATCTGGAGGATAAGACACGGAGTTGGAGTTCTGGGAATCTGTAATAAAGTGTCACTCTGGCATTATTTACAAATCAAATAAAAACTTGTTGACTTAAGCTTTCCCCCATATTGAGGGCAAACAAAAGACATGCAAATATTCAGAGACATTCATTAGGAAAGCCTGAAAAGCAATTTAAAACCCAGGTGGGCTGTGATTTTTTTTATGGGCAGAAGAAATAAAGCAACAGCATTTATAAAATGTCTCCTCTTCTGTTCTCAGAGCTTCCTTACTCCATTGACTAGAGCAAAAAAGAAACACCTGCCTGAATTAGGTGCTTTGTTAAGATGTCTTAAGATGGTTGAGATGATCTTGGGTCTTATAACTTCTTCTCATAATGACAGAATAGAGACATTCATTTGCTAGGCAGGTGGGGTTTTGGTGCGGTTGGTTGTTTGACAGTGGCTGTTTTGCTGTTTGCTGTGCTGCTCTCCTTGAAAAGGGCAATAGAGAAGTTGGATGCTGCTCAATAAGAAAATAAAGGTTTTGATGAGGAAATAAAGGTTTCAATATGGAAATAAAGGTTTCTTTATTTTCTGGTAGCAATCACAGGGAAACTGAAACATTTGGGAGAATTCTGATGCTGACTGCCCTGGCAGAACCTGTGCGTCTTTGAGGAAATCCCTCAGCCAGTGCTGTCGTTCTGCCAAGGCAGACCCTTTGTGTTCCCTGAAGCCCTCTGATCCCAGGACTTGTGGTCAGTAGTGCTGAACACTAAGGATTCTCCTCTGATGTCTCTCTGGGGACACTTTGTGTTTGGAAGCAGAGAGAGAGCAAGGGATGAAGGATGAGAGGTGACCGCTCTGCTCAGGCTGACCAGACTCTACCTGCAGTTCTGCAACATGGGTACTAAAGAGGGCTTTTTGTCAGATTCCCAAAAGACTCAGTTCAGCTGGTGGGCACATTCTCAACCCAAACACTGTTCTCCTGCTCCATTAACCAAAGATGCAGAGGAAAGGCTGCAGCACTGTGGGTTCTGACACCCAAACCAGGTGCTGGGGAGCAGGAGGCTGGGAAAGGTTCATTCATAGAGTGAATGGCTGTGCAGGCTTAACAGTGCTAAAACAAGGTTATATTCTTCAGTCCAATATGCAACTGTCACCTAATTATTCAGTGCCTCAGATACTTCAGGTGATGGGGCAGATTAAGGCACTGGTATTTATATTTCTGAAGTACCAGAAGCCCCAACTAGAGCCGTACCACCATGTGCTAAGATGAGTAAGGCCTTTCCTATCACTCAGTGCTTCTCTCCACCTGAGATGTGCTTGGTTATAAAATGACTGGGCTCACTTTATATGTCAACTTACATCTCCACCAAATGAACAAAGAGATAATAAATTATTAATAAATGCTTTGAGAAAGGAGTAATTAAAAGCAACAGCTTTTTTAAGAGTCCAATGGATAAGCACAAAATATGTAAGGCCAAGTGATAAGGCTTTCTCCTGATACAACTTATCTGCAGCACACTGCTCACATCTGCAAGAGGGCTTAGGAACACTAGTAACTTCTTGTGCACCAGGAAAAGAGAGCCTTTCTGTGATAGAGGAGCACTTCTCCTGGGGATTAAGACAAAATCCTCTTTGTTTAGACATTTTAAATCCAGACAAGCTGGAAGGTGCTTACTTTAATGTGTGAGGTATGACTGTCAAGCAGAGCCCCAGCCTCCCATTCTTGCCTGGCATGGGGGACAGTGTCAACATCTTCCTGCCCTGTTCTAAGCCACAGTCAGGAGCTCTCCATCTGCTCCACCAGTATAACAGATTTTTTTAAAAAAAGATGGTACTGTCATTCTTTCTGCTACAAATGAGGATTTCTGCCAGTAACACAGCTGAAGTCATCTAGTAAAGCAGATCCTGCTGCAAGTATCCAAATCAGATTTCAGAAAGTCCCACAACTGCTCTGGTCAGCTGCCCAGCAAAAAAATTGCAGTACTTGGAGTTGGTAGACTGTTTGGCATAGAATTGAACTTCAAACAGGCTCCAGGAAAAAAAAAAAAAAAAAAAAGGTATTTATATTTAGTTTTGAGGAGAAAACCTGCCTGGGTTTGGAACACAAATGAACCTGCAAGTTTTCTGAGCAAAAGCTGGATGTGAGTTGGTGACATTTTCTGGTGGAAAAGGCAATGTGAAGGAAAAAAACCCTAGTAATGCACATGTTAAATGAACCAGTCAAGTGCAGACAATGGAAAAGCTGAAAAATTGATATGGAGGAAAGCATTTTGTGGTGGTAGCTATTTCTCACTTCTTTATAACTTCCCAGATGGAAGATTCATGACCCTCAGAAGAAGTCTGTATCCTTGGGCTTTGGCCTGAGGCAGCCCATGACTCACTTGCCCGAGAGGGTTGGCTATAAGCTGAATAATAAGCAAGGCAACAAAATGGTGGTGGAAACAGCAAAACAAAAGACAAATGAGTCAACTGATGGAAGAGCAAAAACCCCTCAAACCTCTGCACTCAAAAGAGGGCCTGGATGGAGAGAGAGAGAAGACTTGTGCCACTGAGAACTCAAGGGAGCTGCCATCCCAGGCAGCCAGCTCCTTTTCTTTCAGGCAAAACAAATTCAGGTGCCTCAGTCTTCAAAAGTGAGATAGGTGGAAATAGAAGATTTGAGGCTCTATGAGCCATTCCAGCTGCAGCACCATCACTTTCCGGAGACTCGAGGAAGAGAAGGATCCGTGGATCTGCATTGCCATCTAACGGCAAGGCAGAGCCTGAACCTCTGGCTGGGGCCCAGCAACGGGCTGGAACAGTAGAAACAAGGAGGAGATGGCCCGCAGGGATGGTCCCGTGCTCTAAATGCAAACCCTGCCTCTGCAGCTGGAAGGTCTCACCCATGAAGACCAGTTCAGAGAAAAGCAGGGCAGCCAAAATCCTCCAGTAGAGGCTGCTGATTCATTTTTTTCTCGGATCCTCTCCACTCCGTATTAGCCAGAAATATTAGCATGGATTCAGGGTGGCATTTGCTTTCTTCTGCTGTACCCTGTTCTTCTAATGCTGGCAGTGAGACAGGCTTCCCAAGCAGGTGTGTATCTCAGGTATCGAGTGAATTCTGCCATCCTGTTCAAAATAGTGTAAAATTCACTAACTCAGCTGTTCCAAGATCCTGCTGGGAAATGCAGGTAACTGGGATTATTAAAGAAAAGAGGAAGATTTCCCTTGGATCAAGGCACAGGAAAAGCAGATCTACTGTTTTCATCACTCTCAGCCCAGAGTTCATCTGTGATCAGTAATGGATACTTGATGAGAACGTATTTCAGGCTGGTACTAGCACACACACTGAGAAGAGTGGAGAGAGAACCCACAGAGCAAAAAATTCACTGAGATGTGAGGGTTTACACATCTTCTCATTTAAAAGGAAATGTCAGGAAGAGACAAGTTTGATGTTCAGTCTAGTGCCACCTTTTCTACTGATATTATATAACTTCTACTGATATTATATAATTTCTACAACAGAAAGTTTACAAGAGAGTGGATTGTTAGGAGGTACTCATATTAGTAAAATGAAGGAATTTGGTAAAGGGTTGACAACAGCTTATTTCTTCTGCTTTGAATTGCTTCTAGCCTTGATACATGCACCCCTGTATATGTGGAGTTGGAGCTCAATCAGTGTGAAAGAGAGGAAGGAGATCTTCTATGAACAATGTTTGGAGCAGAGAAGGAGCTGCAGGAGAAACTGGGGGATATAAAGTGTCTGTTTTTCCCAGCTAGTGAAATGGGCCGTGTTGTGGGTCTCAGCAAACTGCTGGGCCACAAAAAAGGAGGAGGGATTGACAGCAGAGAAACTGTTGAGACCTGCCAGACTTCAGGCCACAGGTCTGACCACCCCCAGTCTGTTCAGATGCCTGCTGTGACAAGCTTCCCATGCAGCCTGCTGCCAAAGGAATGAGCACACTCTCCAACAATCCAACTTCATTTCCTTCTGGTATCCTCTCATATTTACACATCAACCTTGCCAAGCTTTGCTCAGCCCAAACAATCCCTCAGAAAGAAAAGGAAAAACAAAGGAACTCTTGCAGCCTGTAAAGCACCTTCCTGCCTGCCTGAAACAAACCAAAAAAAAAAAAAAGAAATGGTTCAGAGTGCTCTTCTTTCTCTCTTAGTTGCTCACTGTGTCCCAAGCTAATGAAAACCAGAGGCTGTGGGACTGACAGGATTATCATCACTGAATTCTCCAGGTGTTTCCAGTTCATGAAGCAGAGAAGGGAAGAAGGGCATGTACGTGGTTGAAGGGCTACAGAGGGTGACATGTTTCTTGATGTTCCTTTCTAAATGTGGCTCTGAGTCATCCAACAGTGTTGATTAGAAAAATTATCTTCCTGCAGTTGAAGTAGAAAGGAAAAAGAATCTCGTTTGGTGTTTGCTTCCCCAGCCCTGAATCCAAGCCTGCCTGAGCCTCTGGCAGGAAGGGAGCTGGTAAGCTGACTGGAAAACCACTTGTGCTTCTCTCAATCATAGAAATTATGAAGAGGCTGTGAGAGCAGCCACAGGAACAATTCAAAATGCACACCTAAGCATACAAGCAGCTGTTGTCCTAGGGAGCAGCACACACAACCTTATATCAGCCTCCATTCCACAAGTTCCTACATGTGCTGGGTCAAACGGGGCTAACACAGTCCTTCCCACTCCATTGCCCTCCCTCGTGTCTTCAAACTACACCCCAAAACTTGCTCCAGTGAGTCAGAGAGCCTGTGGCACATCCAGCCTCGTGGCATGCAGGACCACGAGGTGAAACAGCTCTGAAGGCAGGATGGCAGCAGCAGCATGACTGAGGGAAGGAAGCCCTGAAGGAGCCATAAAACACAGCCAACTGGTTGGAACAGACAGCAGCAGTGTGAGCTGGACCACGAGGCTGCAGCCAGCTGAGGAAAGTGATTAAAGGAGGATCCTGTCCCCAGGAAATCTGGCTGGGGTCCCAAAGATGCATCTTGTCCCCAAGAAATCTGGTGGGGGTCCTGCGCTCCCCCTGTGCCCACCAGCACTGAGCCGTGCTCGGCTCCCGGGGCTTTCACCCCAAACCCCTGAGGAGCCTCTGCTGCCCTCCACCAGCAAACTCCCACACAGGAGGGCCAGGAGAAGGGCACATGACTGTGATTAACATGGTTTATGGGGCTGCCGTGACATTTCTCAAGGTTTGGAAACACTTATAACACAGTGCTTCACCCCTACACCTTAAACCCGCCGCAGACTGTGGTCCTATGCGATTTTACCTTCCACTGCTCAAATCACAGAATAGCTTAAAAGTCACTGGAATTGGACTAAAAAAAAGAAATGCCCGGGGGCCACTTGCTGCAGAGGTACCCGGAAAATGCACATTTAATTTTGTGAGGTGTTCAGAGGGATACGGGCGGATACCAAGTGCCAGCACTGGTTTCCAAGCAAACACTGAACCTAGAGCTGTTGAAAATTCCGATTTTTTTTTTTTTAATATTAAAACAAAAACAAACAAAGAATGGGTAAAACACACACACAGAAGCAGCAGAATCCCCGCCGCCGCTTACGGCGCCCGGCCGGGCGGGGCAGGCCCGTCCCCACGGCCTGCTGGGAGCCGCAGTCCGGAGTGCCGCCATCTTGGCGCCGCCATCTTGGCGCCGCCTCAGCACCGCCCCTGAGGGCTCCTGGCAGCCATCTTGGGCTGCGGGGCGGGCTGGGTTTTCGTAAAATCAATTCAATTTGATTTAAACAACAACAACAAATCATTGTGGTGTTTTAACCCCAGCTGGCTGCCAAGCACCACGTAGCCACTCACTTGCTCTCCCACGAGCGGAATCAGAGAGAATCAGAAGGGTAAAAGCTGGAGAACTCCTGGCTTGAAAGAAAGTTTAATAGGGAAAACAAAGGAGAACAGGGCCCCATCCCATGGAATGGTGACATGGGAAGACAAATGCCATCACTCCAAAATCCCCCATTTGTTCCTCCTTTCCCCGTTTATGTCCTGAGTGATGTCAGATGGTCTGGAATATCCTGGCTGTGTCTCCTCCAATCTCTCAGGCATCCCCAGGCCCCTCCCCAGCTTGGTCCTCTAAGAGGCAGGAAAGGCCTTGGCTCTGTGCAAGCTCAGCAATAACAAAAGCATCACTATATTCTCAACCCTGTGTTCACAACAAATCCAAAACACAGCCCTGTACCAGCCACTGGGAAGGAGATTAACTCTGTCACAGCCACAAGCATTGTGCTGGTGTTGGTTTCATGTCCATTCTAGCATCATATTTAGCCCAATAAAGGGCAGATTTTTCCTTAAAAGTCTCCCCCAAAGGCCTTTCAGTGCCGTGCCAGCTGAGCCCCAGAGGATGGGGAAGCTCTGGGTCTTGTGCTGAGTGTCCTGGTGCCCTCATGGCCGGGATGCTTGGACGGAGGGGCTGTGAGAGAGCTCGGGCTGTGAGGGGCTGCAGAGAGCAGAGCTGGGCAGGGAAGGGGCATTGTGTGCTCAGCGAGACCTGGATGGGGAAAGAACCGGGGAACGGGAAGGGTGGATCAGGAAAAGGTTCTTCCCCCCGACGGTGGTTGGGCACTGGACATATTGCCCACGGGACAGCCCCAAGGCTGCCAGAGCTCCAGGAGTGTGTGGGCAACGCTCTCAGGCACAGGGTTGGATTGTTGGGCTATCTGTGCAGAGCCAGGGGCTGGACTAGATGACCTCGGTGGGACCCATCTCAGCATATTCAGTGGCTCTGTGCAGGTGCCAGGGCAGCAAAGCCAGGAAGTGCTGCTAGGCTGCCCTGGAAAGTATTGTGCATCAGAATATCAGAACATCAGAGCAGTCAGGACAAGGCTGTGCGGAGCTGTGAGGCTCAGCAAGAGCTGGTGAAGGGATGGAATGGTTTTGGGGACGTGTTTCATAGAGCTGCAAAAGGAAGCAGAGCTCATTCTGGGGCTGTTGGATGCTCTGCTTGGTGTCCTCTGTCAGTGGAGATACTCCTGCTCGCCCCAGAGCCTGCTCCTCCCTGACAGAGTGAAGGTGACTGCTTCATACAGCAAAAGGAATAATTTACAGTGCTCATCAGACTGCAACCAGGTGTTGTTCAGTTCCCCAAGTATTTAGTGAGGGAAATTTCAAGGACAGGCACTCAAACTCACTGAGTTTGCCTTGAGCCTGAACTTGACATCTAAATTTGAGTTCTGTTATGTGTTATACTATCACACATTATAGCTAGTTCCTTAACACCAGTACTTATTTTTACAGCAAAAACCTCTGCTGTCTCATATCCTGCATCTTTTTATAACTTAAATTTAGCCACCTCTTAAGCAAAGAGGTTTTTTTTAATTATTTATTTATTTTGTGTATGGATTTATTTTGGAGGAACGTAAAGAGATCCTTCCCTTGATCAGCTTCATGCCTTTATTCCAGGAAGGCAGGCCATCCCCAAGATCTGCTGGGTTGGTTAATTGCTCTGCACACACAAAGGGGAGCTAATCAGCTTTTCTTCAAGCATGTGTTCATATGTCAACACTTTTGCTTCTGTCAGAAGCTTAAAAATGGAAACAGTTTTCTCTTTAAGAAAACAGGACCCAAATAAGGAGATGGAGTGGTGAAGATTCCTCTAGTGAGTCTGTTCCAGCTCATTCCTTAGAAAGGCTGTGGATGGAGCACCAGAGAAGGGGCCAGTAGATCTGGGTTTTGTCCAGGGGGCTCTGGGTTTAAAGCTCTCTAAAACCACTTGTAGCTCATTTTCCCTGTGACTTGCCTGGGTACAACTTCTTTCTCTGTCCAAGCTGTTAAAAATCTAAAATTTAATAAGATTCTTTCAGTTGCGTGACAGATCCAGCCTGTCCTTAAGCAAAAATGGAAGCTATCAAGAAAAAGATGCAGATGTTGAAGTTAGACAAAGAGAATGCCATTGACAGAGCAGAGCAGGCTGAGACGGATAAGAAGGCAGCTGAGGACAAATGCAAACAGGTAAGAGGAACTAAAATCACTGGTTTTGTGTGTGCTGTGGAAGTAACAAAATACTGAATGGAAATGTTCTGATTCAGAAAGCAAAATAATTTGAAGTCTGTTTTCTGTTAATCTTCTTTTGAAGTTTTTTGCCTTTTTGTTATGCTTCTACAGCCAGGACTAGGCTGTAACTTCTCAGCCATCTCAGTCTTTCAAAAAATTAACATCATCCACAGATTATTAACAGTACTTTGTCTTAGTTTTCTTGAATCTTACATAATTGTCCTAAATTTCTCATGCTTTGATTCCATGCAAAAGGCCTTTACATATTTAAAATCAAAACTGTAAATCCTGACACCTGTAGGACTAATGCTAATAGAGTTGGCTGTGTCTAAACATTAATTAAGCCTCTCCTTATAATGAATTCATAAAGTTCACTTCAAGTTCTTGGTGCAGAGTGCCCCTCAGAGGTACCAGCTGAGGCTCAACAGGAGATATGTTCTCTTATTTTTTGTGTTAAAAATAATGGAAATTATCTTAATTTGAATGCTGTTCTTTTAACTGAATTCCAACAATAATATTTTCATACTCTTTTGCTTTTCAATGTCTTTATTCTGGGTGTCTGTCTTCTATTTGAGCTTTAGTAGTTCCAGAATGATCTTGAAATATTAGCTGAGTGCATTCAAGTTTTTATAGCACTTCTTGTAAAAGTATCACATATTTCCCTTTTACGTCCTCTAAGTTTGGCTGCTTCTACATCTTCCACACTGCTCTAATATGTTATAAGCACTCGTCTGGCCTAATATTTCTTCTTCTTTAGAAAAATAAATCTTTGATCTTACTCTTTTCTGAATTGTCTCAAAATTTTCAGCTTCTTTTTTAATGTGGGCACAGTACTCAAATAGTTACTTTAATATTCATACACAAAGCCAGCATCTGCTTCATGCTGCTCAGTGTCCCTCTGTTAGAACACCCAAGCAAGGTTTGCAGTTCTCTCACACTGCCTGGTTATTCTCTGCAACACACCAACATTCCAGAATAGCACACTACCAAAAATGTCTTTAAAACTATCAGTGAAACTAAAACAAAGGAAGTACACAAAAATACAAACTGTTTTCATAGAGTAAATTTCTGTGAAGGTGGAGCTAAATGGATAAATCACTGTCTCAACAGACTGAGCTGTTTTGTGTTGCAAATGAAAGGATGAAGCAGATGGGTTTGCAGGCCCACCCTTATCAGCAGCAGGCCTTTGATAACATGAATTCTTCAGGGAGCATGAGACAGTTTATCACTAAACAGCCTCCCAGCAGGTTATAAATAGCACCATTCTGGTGAACAATATGGATTTATATGGTATGGAGGAGTCTGAGACTCATATCGTGTTGGGCCACAGTTGGAGAATAATCCAGGCTGGAAGGGACCCCGTGAGGTCAGCGAGTCCCACCTAGAGCAAGGCCAGCCCTGTTCCCTCCCACATCCAGAGTACCTCATCTGGGTTAAAGTGTCCGAAGCACACACAAAGATCATTAAGAAAGGATCACTAATTTTTTTCAGCTGTACAGGAATTGAATAATTTCCTGAAAAATCACCAGGTAATAGTGTTACAACAAACACTAAAAGGACATAATTTAAAAACATCTGTAATTATGCTGCAAAACTGCTGCAGGGTGTCAAAAAAAAAAAAAAAGAAAAAAAGAAAATAAAAAAGTGAGGTGAGAAAGGGCTTATACCACGTTCTGTATTAAAGCAGATCCCGTGTGTGTGGTGGCAGGCAGTGTTGTTCAAGGATGACATGGTTTTAACGATCCTTCCCTGGCAATTGCTACCAGTCATTCTCAGACTGCTGTCACTAGCAGAACTTTGATCTGGTCTTTTGTGGCTTTTTGTATGTATAATGGGTTAAAACTAATAGTAAAGAGTAGTTTTATCATATTAAACTGTAACTGATACTACATCAGTATGCTCACTTTGGGAATTTTCTCTCTTGAAAGGTAGAGGATGAGCTGGTAGCGCTGCAGAAGAAGCTGAAAGGAACTGAAGATGAGCTGGATAAATACTCAGAGGCTCTTAAAGATGCCCAGGAAAAACTGGAGCAGGCTGAGAAGAAGGCCACTGATGTACGTATCCACGGCTAACACTTGCTTGTAACTCTGCTCGGTGTATTTTGTACGTACTTCACTGGTTGTATGCATTTCTGCCGTGGGATAGAAAGGCGGGGTTACAGGGTTTTTAAAGGTGCAGGGTTTTAATCTCATCTCCCCTCTGCTAAAAGGAGCGGGGCTGCTCCACACCGAGCCCATGGCACACGCAGTTGCCCCCGGGGGAACCTGCTGGGAATTCTCTGAGAAATCTCCTTTAATAGAACTAAACAAAATGGTGCCTTTTGAAGCAAAATCGGACGGCAGCAGGACTTTGCCGTGGCATAAGGATGCCCTTTGCCTTTATCCCCACGGCAGGGCTAAAGGCCAGTCCAGGATCCCCGCCACACCCGCCCCGTCGTGGCAGCGGCGAAGCGCGGGCAGGGCCCGGCAGCAACGCGAAAACCTTCCCTTGGGAGGCCGGGGGGTGCGGGGAGCGCGGCTGCGGGGCGGCATCCCCCGGGCCGGGCCGAGCCGAGCCGAGCCGAGCCGAGCGGAGGGGGCCGGCATCCCCCGGGCCGGGCCGGGCCGAGCCGAGCGGAGGGGGCCGGCATCCCCCGGGCCGGGCCGAGCCGAGCCGAGCGGAGGGGGCCGGCATCCCCCGGGCCGGGCCGGGCCGAGCCGAGCGGAGGGGGCCGGCATCCCCCGGGCCGGGCCGGGCCGAGCCGAGCCGAGCGGAGGGGGCCGGCATCCCCCGGGCTGGGCCGGGCCGAGCGGGGCGGCCCCGGGCGCGCCCGTCCCGGCCGAGCCCGCGCCGCTCCTCAGGCTACGTCACCACCTCCACCTCCAGGAGCGTGACGTCAGCGGGCCATTGAAAGGCGCGGGCCCGCCACGTGCAGCACCTCCGCGCCCAGCCCGCCGCCCGCGCCCATGGCTGCGCCGAGCTCCCTGGAAGCCGTCAAGAGGAAGATCCAGTGCCTGCAGCAACAGGCGGATGAGGCGGAGGACCGTGCGCAGGTCCTCCAGCGGGAGCTGGACCTGGAACGGGACCTGCGGGAGAAAGTGAGACCGCCCGGGCTGCCTGCTCGCCTCTCTCGGTCGCTCTCTCCCGGGCTGCTCCTTCCTTCCTGTCTCTGGCTCTCTCTCGCTGGGGTGCGCCCGGCTCTTTCCCGCTGCGGGAGGACGGCTGGGCCGCCGGCTGCCTCCATCCTTCGGCTGTCCCCGCGCTGCTCCGCTCCGCACTCACCGCCCGCGGGAGCCGCCGGCGCTGCCGCAGCGCCGCGCCCGCACCGGCCCGGCCCGTCCCGCGGGGAACCGGGCGCGGCGGCGGCTCCTCGCCCGCCGCTTATCGCGCTTTAGGGCCCATTCCTGCGGAAAAGGCGTTCGAGCACCGATCGGCACTGGGGAGCGGTTGAGAGTTTAGTAGGAAATGGCTGTTTAATTAGGCAAAAGCGCTGCATGACACGGAGCGGGGAGTTCCCGCCTCTCGGCGCCGCACCGCTGGCTTCAGCACAGCTGGGAAATGTCCGAACTGCTGAAAAATAACTTTCCATCCTGGTTTTCACAGAGAAATGCGAAATCTCCGCTTGCGTGCGGCTCTCCCGGGGTTGGACAGCTGGTTTCACTTAGATTTGTGTGCGATCAGCCTTCCCGGCATCTTCCTGCTATTTTATCACATGTCAGCGAGTTAGTTTTACCGTATAAGGACTGCGGGCTGCTGCTGGGAGAGGTGGAGCCAGGCTCACCCCAGATTCCCAGTGGCCCCAGCTCCATAACTTTGGAATCTTGCTGAATTAAAAAGTGACTTAAAAGCACCCTGTCTAGTGGAAGGAGTTGCTGCCACAGAACAGATGCCAGTTTTGTACATGATCGATGCCTTGTGTATAAATCGGGAAGTTAAATACTGCACTGGGTAAAAACAGATGAAATGTTGGATAATTTATGACTAGAGGAATCCTGGGTCAGCTTCCATTTGGATCAACCACTGAACTCCTTTCCAAGATGGCTCAGAAGTGAATGGAAACCACTTCCTCCAGTTTAGGAGTGGTCAACGAGCAAATTTGCTAAGCTGCAGATAAACACTTTTTTTTTCCCCCAGAGTGTTTTAACATAAAGCATAAAACAATCACCCCTCCAGGGTCAATATTCTGTAAAAGTGTTTGGGGGGAAAAAAAGTTAATCTTGTATATGGCAATCCTCCTCAGATTGGGGGATAGTACAGTGCACAAGCCTGGCAGTTACTAAAGCAGGGTTCTATTTTCCTTCAAAAATAAGCAATTAAAGGAGCCGAATCTTAATAAACACATATTTATGGACACCAGTTTGTCCATGTTGTTTGTATCATGTATTTCTCCCAGCAATCTCTTCCGTTTATTAACTAGTTATTTTTTATACATTAATGGTGTTCCAATTACTCTGCAGTTTGTTCAGTAATGCACAAACAGATCTCATTACTGAGAAATGCACCCTGCCTAATTCCTTAAGTACAGCAGGAAGCAAAGTTAGCTTATTTTAAGAATATAGCTAATTTTGTCCCAAAAAAGCCTGACTCTGCCATGCTGAGGCCACTGTCAGTGCCCAGCTGACCCTGTAGATTCTCCAGCATTGCAGGCTGGGGAGCCAGGATGGATCAGGACCTGGCTCCAGCTCCACGGTGAGCTGTGGCAGGGTGTCACTGAAACCAAGGGCAGAGAAACCAACGGTGAAGGTTCTGGAGCTAAGCCATCATGGAAACGGTTCATTTTTTAAGTTTGGATAGATGCAGCCCTGTGAAGTGCTCCAAAAATACCCCGATCCATTCGCAGTCCTGTAGAGTTCCTTTTTGTGTGGCAGGAATGATAAGTGCCATTAAAAAAAGAAAGGACAAGCACACACTCCATACCTTGACATTCCTGAGATGCCAGAGTTTAAGCAAACAAAAAAGCAGAGGCAGAAGGGCCCCTGAGCTGCCCTGCACGGCCCGGGGAGATGCTGCTGCAGCTGTAAGGAAACTGATGAGCTGGGAGGCTTGGCCAGCAGCGAGTGCCTGTGTAACCCCGGTCTGGGCCATTCTTCACGCAGGCTGAGGGTGAGGTGGCAGCTCTGAACAGACGCATCCAGCTCGTGGAAGAGGAGTTGGATCGTGCCCAGGAACGACTGGCCACAGCCCTGCAGAAACTGGAGGAGGCTGAGAAAGCAGCAGATGAGAGCGAGAGGTAAGCTACTTTTTTATTTTCTGGTGTTAAAAAAATGAATGTATGTAAATAAAATATTCCTGTGCAATTTAGTATCTGCATGTGCTACTGCAGGTCAGAGACTTGAAACTTTCTTACTTACAAGCTTGATTGGGTAATTCAGTGCTCATAATGGGCCACTTTTAGGTTACAAATACCAAATTCCACTTTGTGAAGCTGAGATACAAGTGCCAAAATGCTTCTACATTAAACATGCTTTGACTTCTGCAGAGGAATGAAAGTTATTGAGAACAGAGCAATGAAAGATGAAGAGAAAATGGAAATTCAGGAAATGCAGTTGAAGGAGGCCAAGCACATTGCTGAAGAAGCCGACCGCAAGTATGAGGAGGTAAAAGGGAGAAGGAAATGGTGAAACGTACAGGAGAGCCATGAACAATAACACTGCTCTTCAGTTAGTCCCTCTGTTCAATTGAAGCACTGGGTGATGCTTCAGTCTTGGAACATTGCCAACAAGGAGGAATTTTAATAGTGATTTGCAGCATCATCTGTACCCAATGCTAAAAATACTGCAAAATCTAATTAATTGGGAAGGGCTGTTACATCTATGCTTTAGCCTATTTTCCTTACTCCAGAGGAAGCAGGAACAGAGTACTTCTGAGTGCCTTTTGAAATCTTTTCTAAAGAGTGTCCCAGTCTGTGGCAGGGGATAGAACTAGATGATTTTTGAGGTCCCTCCCAGCCCAAGCTGTGCTGTGATGCTGTGAGCTGCACACTGACTGACAACTGGCTGTTGTCTTTTTACAGGTTGCCCGTAAACTGGTTATTTTGGAGGGTGAACTGGAAAGAGCTGAGGAGCGTGCAGAGGTGTCTGAAGTGTGAGTAACTTTTCAGAATATAGGAAATACCAACACTACATTGCATTAAAAATAATCTCCTGGTAGGCAGGCATGCAGTTAGTACTTGTAGAAAAGTTGGTTTGTACACTATATACCTGGTTTTCTTCTTTCAGACTTAATTACTTCCTCCCTTGTGTGTTTTAGACTCCTCCAAATCATAACAGGAACACCAGTAATTCATACCTCTATTTTCCCCTTCTAGTAAGTGTAGTGACCTTGAAGAGGAGTTAAAGAACGTCACAAACAACCTGAAATCTTTGGAAGCTCAATCTGAAAAGGTTGGTTCTTTCAGTAAACTAAAGGATATGGGAAAAGCCAAAACTTGTTAATAGAATTCATATAAATAAACCAGAAATACAAAGCAAATGAGAGGTTTTACCAGCCTGCCTGTAGATACCACTCCATCAGTTCTGCCCAAACAATCCTGAAGGTCTGCAGGAGCGCAGAAGAGCACAGAAATGGTGTTTGCAGCTGCTGTAAAAGGAGGAGTGCTTATATATAGGTCACAGTTTCATAAACATCTATTATTGTTGGTACAACTTCCCTTAAAGAGTGTTTATTGTTTTCACAGTACTCGGAAAAAGAAGATAAATATGAAGAAGAAATAAAGATTCTCTCTGACAAGCTGAAAGAAGTAAGTTTGGCCATCCCCAAGCTGGATGCATCTTTGGGCATAATCTTTCTAGGAGCATCCAGTGATGGTATTTCAACTTTTTTAGGCTGAAACTCGTGCAGAATTTGCAGAGAGAACTGTTGCCAAACTGGAAAAGTCTATTGATGACCTGGAAGGTATGGAACGAGTCCAGTTTCTTTAAAAGTGGTCAGTTACAAATCAGATAACAAATTCTAGGAGTAGGTGGTGGATTTAATGGGAAAGAGCAGCAGCATATTGGTAGATGGGTGTGATGTGTCCACTGGGCACCTGCCCTGTGTGGTGGAAGTTCTCCTGAAAAAGGTTTTCTTGGTAACAATTACCTGATTTTGGCCAACAGATGGAGGGACTAAAGGGCTCAAGATCCCTACCCTACTTAAATCTGCTTACTGGGAAACAGCTGTGAGATTACAAAAAGACAAAAAGTGCACATAGGTGGAACTTCTGACCAAACAGCTTTGTGGGTGTTTTGCTATCCGTCCGATACTCAACTACGCCTCTGTTTTCTTCTTTTGTTTTCCTCTCCAACTGCTTGGGCTGCTGTTGCCTTTTGCCTCTCTGCTCTCCTCCTGTGGCCTCTCCTCCCTGCATTTCTTGCTGGCCTGTTCCTGCTGCCCTCGTGCCTGACAGACGAGCTCTACGCTCAGAAGCTGAAGTACAAAGCCATCAGTGAGGAGCTCGACCATGCCCTCAACGACATGACCTCTTTGTGACCTGCCCCTGTGTGGGGACACGAGGCTCCCACTCACTGTGTTTTCTCAAGCTTTTCTTGCCTGTAATCCCTGTCACTCTGTGCCACTTCCACCTCTGTGGGAACTGAGCTCAATAAAACATGATACCTCTACCTTTCACCTTGCAGGGTTTACTTCTGTATAGGTCAGCTCAAATACACTGGTGATGACACAAAAACACATTCAGCTCCTCAGGTGGGGTTGGGCAGGACACGGTCAGGATGGGGCAGGACCTGGCTCTGGCAAACAATTGAATTTTGGTGTTCCTTTTAGTCAGCAAAAAGCTGTGTGTGCACTCAGTGTCTATTCATGCTTCACCAGCCTGGTTAAAAACCTCCCAGTCCAAGGAGAACCCAGCAGGATGTGGCCTATAAATGACACAATGACACATTAAAACACAGCCCTTTCACGTTCCATGAGACGTCCAAAAACGTCCCTTAAGGACAGCAATTACAAAAAATTGGCCCCATTTTGATGATATAGATGTAAAGGTGTCTTAAATGTGAAGGTAAGCTACCCCAGCTTTTATTTAAAGAGAAAAGGCTGTAAAATGATGTGATTTAAATCTTGTGGTTTTCTTCTTTCTCACCAGAAAAACTCGCTCAAGCCAAAGAGGAGAACCTGGGCTTGCACCAGACACTGGACCAGACGCTAAATGAACTGAACTGTATATGAGGGGCACAGAGCTGACAGCAGCCAGCGGGAGCCAGCCCTGGCCCTGCCCCGCTCCTCTCCTTTCTCTCTCTGAATCCTGGAAAAGCCAATTAAGTTATGACCGGCACAGCCACACCGTGGCTCCGGGCATCCCTGGGGCTGGGGAGCCGCTGGGCCGGGCCGGGCCGGGCCGCTGTGTGTCCGTGCCGTGGCTGTTCTCACGGTTCCTTGGTCCTTCCCTGTACACCCCAGTAGAAGCTGCACCCGAGCGGCGGCGGCGCCGCCTCCGCTGCCGTTTCTTATTAAAGGATTTCTCACAGTACCGAAGCCTCTTGCGGGTTTTTGTGCCGCTCGGGGGGTGTGACGTCACGGCGCGGGCAGGTACGGGAGTGACGTCACTATGCCATCGCCCGGCCTCGCCTGCCCGTAGCCGGAAATGACAGCGCACCGGCGGTGGGGCCGATAGCCAATCGCAGCGCCGCTTGAGCGCGTATCAGAGCCGCCCGCCAATGGAGTGCAGGCTCCGTCCGCTCTCCGCCGGGCTGGGCCAATGAGCCTGTGGTGGGCGGGGCCGGTGCCCACCAACATGGCGAAGACCTACGACTACCTGTTCAAGCTTCTGCTGATCGGCGACTCGGGCGTGGGCAAGACCTGCGCGCTGTTCCGCTTCTCCGAGGACGCCTTCAACGCCACCTTCATCTCCACCATCGGTGAGCGCCGCCGGGCTGCGCTGCGCACGGCAGTCCCGCGCTGGTATCGGCCTCGGCACCGGCTCGGCGGGCTCGCTGTCGCGGCGGACTCTCCGTGAGGGGCCGCTCGGGCCGGTGCTGGGCAGCGGCGGGCAGGGAGCGCCGAGGACGGGACACTGAGCAGCGGAATTGAGGGCAATGCCGCTGGATTTGGCCTTTCGACGGGACCTGTGAGTAAAGTTATTGGTTCTCCTTTCAGGAATCGACTTTAAAATCAGAACGATAGAACTCGATGGCAAGAGAATCAAGCTGCAGATCTGGTAAGGCTCCTCTGCCGTAGCGAGCGTCTGATGGCTGGGGTTGTGTGCTGCGCTTGGGGATGTGTTCGGTTCTCATCCCGTTGGGCTGCTCAGTGGTTTATGGTATTTTAGAACCCAAAAAGCAGTTTCTAGTGCTCAGAAGACTGGTTCGAATTTATTTGAGGCTTGTGGTGGTGTTAACGGGAGCTGAGGTGGAGGTGGCTGGCATGAGCCCCGTGTTACGTGTGTTGCAGGGACACGGCCGGGCAGGAGCGGTTCCGGACCATCACCACCGCCTACTACAGGGGAGCCATGGTAGGGGCACAGCCGGGATCCTGTGACCGGGCCGGATAAACCCAGCTGGCTCTGGCTGGAACTCTCACAGCATGGGGCTCTGCCAGGCTCCACGCTCACAGCTCTGCTGCTGCTCCAGGTGCTGCTGGAGCTGTGCTGGGATGTTGGAGAACACCCTTTGCTTGCCTTAGAGATGGGGTAACAGAGGGCGTTTTGAAAACTTCTATTCCATTTTCAGTCTCATGAGAAGGGTGAGACAATACAGATGTATTATAATTCCCACCATCACAATCAAAAGCCAACTATTTCCTAATTACACTATAAGTGTTTCTTTGCTTATCAGTTTTTTACCACACCATGTTGTAGATACCTTAAAACCAATAATCTAAAACTACCTCTCATAGGTCCCACTAGAATATATCTTTCATAATTCTATTTATCCAAAGTATCTAGTTTTATTTACAAGAGCATCTTTTGAAATTTTTTCTAGTGCCATTTCTCTCTTAACAATATCTGTTCTATCCCATAGTATTTCTAAGTCAGCATTTCTTGTCTCAAAGTTTACATACAGATGCACACTGTGTGTGCCTTCTGTCAGGCCCTGAGAACTCCTTACAAATCCATTTCCCACACTGGGACAATCTGGGACTTTGCAAAGGCAGCTTCCCTGTGTTTCACTCTATAAATACATGTCCTGCACACCTTAATCTCACTGCCATTAGCTGGGAACCAGTTGTTAAAAATAGCCACTGTTGAGCTGCTCCTCTGTGCTATGGATAAACCTTTAATAATAAACAGTCTTTCTTTACCTTTAGGGCATCATGCTAGTGTATGACATCACCAATGAAAAGTCTTTTGAAAATATTCGGAACTGGGTGAGGAATATTGAAGAGGTAATTTCTCTCTTTACTCGTTACTGACTTAAAGGTGTTGTTTCTTTCTCTGAAAGTAATTAAAGCTGCTTCAGGAGCGTTACATTTTTTTAATGGAACACTCCTGGGTACTTGGAAGATAAGTGGGATGGAAGTCAGTAATAGCTTTTGGAATGCCTTGGCTGATGGTGATCTGTTGTGAGGGATGTAGCCCCTTGTGCTTCTGAGGGCACCTAATGTGACAATTTCCTGCCACAGCAATTGATCCAAGAACCGCCATGGTGCAGGTTGTGGGTTGGGGGTGCCTGGAAATCTGTGGAAGATTCTCAGGACTGGCATCTCTGTGTTGGGTACTCAGTGGGTGCCTCACCTGTCTGACAATGTGTATCTGCAAAAGCCAAGCCCAAGTTTCTGCTCTGTGTTTGTCTCAGCACGCCTCTCCAGATGTTGAAAAAATGATCCTGGGGAACAAATGTGATGCAAATGACAAAAGACAAGTCTCTAGAGAGCAGGGGGAGAAGGTGAGTGCCGTGGCTTCCATGTGTTTTGGTTTAGGCTTTTCAGAGTCTAAGACCTACCCTGCTGATTGTGTGCACATGGTACCCCAGTGGTGTTCCTGAGTGAATGGCTGAACACTCCCCAAGCTGCCATGGCAATGCTTTCCCCACTGGGACCAACAGCAGAACCTGTGTTAAGGATTCTTGTCGATTAACAGATGCAAGGCAACGAGTGGGACTTCTCTAAAAGGATGCTAGAGTTGGACATGGAGAAAATGTCTGTTTTGGCTGAAAGCCACTGAGACAAGGTAGATGGGATTGTCTTTTCTTATCTCAGATGTTACTGAGTTGAGGCAGAGTTTTTTTCTGCACTGTGGTTGTTATGAGACTGACAAGGTATCTATGCAAGAAACAAAGAAAAAAGAGCAAGTTAAAATGTGTGCAGAGTGTAAAAGAGCAGAGCAAAGCCAGTGAGAACAGCTGCCAATTGCATTGGGATTTAGTTCCTAATTTTTGCAAATTGTTCTGCGTGAGTAAATCCCCAACTCCACTGGCTTGTGGCAGCAGGGACAGATGCTGTGCTCAGGGCTGTGTTTGGAGCTGTTCCTGCAATTGTTCAACTAACGTGCAATCTGCTTTTGTTCAGCTTGCTGCAAGTTTTGGGATTAAATTCATGGAGACCAGTGCAAAAGCAAATATAAACATAGAGAATGTAAGTACTGATGCCTTTCTCTTGTATTTATGGTTCTCTTTGTGCAGACCAGCAGTGTGCCCATGCTGGTGGGATGCAGAACTCTGTTGTTGGGTACCACAGATGGGTTGTTTAGCACTTCCTGCAGCACAGACCCTAGCTGGGAGTAGCAGTGTGGCTTTGGGGCTCAGAAAGAAGGTTGTGGAACTAGAGAAGGAGCATTAAAACCTGGAGCAGAGGGAAAAATACTGAAAACCTAATGTTCTCTTGTCAAAACTTGGGAAGGCAGCTTATTGCCATACAAAACTATTAGAAAATATTTTATACCGTGTAACACTGAACTGTTTGACTTGTCACAGGCATTTTTCACTCTTGCAAGAGATATCAAAGCAAAAATGGACAAGAAATTGGTGAGTAACTTTGATTTCATCCATGCTGGATTTAAATAGGAAAAAATAGGCAAACCAAAAGCCACATTGCAAGAACTGTTTCACACTGTATAAGAAATGTGTCATAGTCTCTTTTATGAAGGATCCCTGAAAGTTCTAGAAATGTATTTTTAGTTTGTCAAGCTGTGCTCTGATGTTGGCTGTCTCTGCAGTCCAGGAATTAGCTGCAATGGTTGAGGTTTTCTAAATAAAATTATCTGTTATTTGTTGTACCAAATGTCAGTTGGGGGGTAGAGCAGTTTAATGATACTTCTCACTCTTGCAGTCTGAAAATCATATAAATTAGGGATAGGGGAGGCTGACATCATACTTCAGGGTAGAAATTTCAAACTGTTTAAGAATAAGTAAAGAATTAATGGTTTTGGATAATCTTTGTACAAATATCCTGAGAAACAATTGGGTTGTCTTTTTACAACAAATAAATGCACAGTGATGTTGGATTGTTCCTTAAGGAATATGAAATGAGGCTATTGAAGGCACTTTCTACTCTTCCTGGTATTTCCACCTTCATGTGACCAGACATGAACTGATGCAGTGGGATATTTTTGGTCTTGCTGATGATTCCTAAGTCTTCCAACAAGAGCCAGACATGCTCAGTAATTTATTGGCTTTTAGTCTCAGCTATCTTTGAGTTGATGGAAGCTGAGGCATAGGCACAGTGTGAGCTGGTTGAAGCCAAAGCTGCAGATGCAGTTCTGCAGTTTTTTGTTGCGGCTCGTGTAAGACTCAGATAAATGAGTGAAGCCTCTTACTGATTGTAGGAAAGGTTCTTGTGTATGTCAGGCTTGGTTAAGAGTGACCAGATGAAGTATGGATGGAAGAATCTGTTAAGTATAAATAAGTAACTGGCTATTCTTTCCATCTTCAGGAAGGCAATAGCCCTCAAGGCAGCAACCAGGGAGTCAAAATCACACAAGACCAGCAAAAGAAAAGCAGCTTTTTCCGATGTGTTCTTCTGTGAGGGACACGGCCTTAATCTGAGCTGGACTGTGCCTGGGCTAAGTGAGGTTTCCTCTTTCTGTGGACTTAGTGCTCCCTACATACCTTGTCACTCTGTGACCATCTAAATAAGAAATGGCTTATTTTGGTAATTGTCTGACTCTTCGATTTTGGAGATGAAACAAGTTTATTTTTGTCAGATTGCCACTGGGCATGTGTATTGTCTAGCAGAGGAAGAACAGATCACACGTGCCCTGGGATGCAGCACCATTGCATCAGTCTTCATTCGTGTCTGTCACACATCCAGTTTAGAAATATGAAGTTGTGATCAAAATAAGAAACTTAAATGCCACTGTTAATGAAGTACAGGTGTGCATAGATGGTGCATGTGCATATCCAGTGTGTAGCTGCACACTGAATAGTGGCATGAGACCATCCCAGAAATGCACTGAGGTGAGCAGTGCAGGCTGATGCCTTCCCAGGAGGTACGAGGGAGCTTTCTGCAGCTCCACCTCTTTACTGCTACAGAGAAACTCCTTTATCTGCCTGTCTCTTACTCAGCTGTGTTACTCTAGACAATCCACAAGTACAATTGGTGTTTTAAAAAAATTCTTCTCAAAGGAATCTCTATTTTTTTAAAAAAAGAATGTGTGCTGTACATAGAATGGGTCCTTACCTTTGATAATTCATCAACGTTAGACTTGACTGTGCTTAATTAGGTACTCCAGACATTCAGACATGTTTAATAACTGGAGCTGATGGCTACACTTAGTCCTGTACAGATGATCTGTCACCTGTTCTTGGAGAACCAGAGTCAGGCAGGGACACTTACACAAAACCTGTCACCTTACAATGGGTGGCTTTACCACTCTCCAGCTGGGAATGACTCCAGACCTATCATGACAGAGTAGGTAGTTTTAAATCATGGCAAGGAAACGTATTGCACTGCTCCCAGTCATGTGTTCCCAAGCACACTTGTTCACATACGCAAATAAATGTTGCACATCAGAACACTTTGTGAGTGGAAGCTCTCTTGGGCTGAGACTGGCCTTGCTGCTGGGTGTCAATCAGCACAGCATCAGCCTGCTCACAGCTTGTGCCAGGGCACGTCCAGCCCTTCCCAAACAGGCTCTGTTATCATTCCCACAAACCCAGCCCAGGACATTCCCATGTGTGGAAGGCCAGAGCCAAGCACAGCTCCTCAGTGGGTGCTGCTCACAGGGCAGGAGCTGCAAGCCTGGCTCTGGACTAGACTGACAGAAGGAGCACTTGCTGCTGCCCAGTGATTGCAGTGATGGTGTACCTGACGCAGGGAACACACCAGCTGTGTCCTGCAGCTCACTGGAACCGAAACAGGCTTTGTTTACATTGACAACTGCACTTAAGGGTAAAATCAAAGTTGATTTTGAAGTTGTGGAATTTACTCACCAGTTTGGCTTTCTTCACGTTTGTGGTATTGAACTCTGGGCCCCAGAGTAGCGCTAATAAGTGTTGCTGTGGTTAAATATCTGTTGGATTCACAATTAAACTGTATAAATCTGCAGCATGCAATTGGGCCCAACAGGAATACTGCCTGTTCCAAAATGGAAAAAGATTTCACTCTGTAAGTTGCTGGTTTATAGAAATGCATTTTAGATGCATTTAGATGATCTCTGTCCTGATTAAAGCTTTCCTGTAACCAAAACCTTATGATGGGTTGGTTCTTTGTTTACTTGTGGCTTTTTAGCATGAGGACTTGATGAACATGCCCTGTAGTGGATTTATACATAGCTGTAATTGTAGCATAAAACTATGTTAAGTTACTGAGGAGACTTCTAGACAGAATGTAGTTAACACAGACCTGTAGACTGGACAAGTAGCATGTCTGTCTTGAGCTAAGAATGTTTTTAAAGAGTTTGTGTGTGCTTCAAGTAATGATTGAGCACAACTGGGGCGGTGATAAGGCAGGCTCAATTTCTACATAACTCTGTAACAATTTGCTTCTGGCTTAGTAATAACTGTGGATTTTCTTGCATCTGTATTGTGCGTTAAACAGCCAGATGCTGAACCAGATTTATTTTTCCGAGTGACTGGAGAAATTGGTGTTCATCTGACTTGATACCACAGGTTTGCCATGATGCTGGTTCTTGCCTGTGGACTGTATCAATAACTCATCCCAAGATGGGAAAGCAAACCATATACAAGTGGGTAAAATGTGAAGGATGGAATTGTGATTTTTCACTCATTTTCTAAATCTGAAGTTACTCTTGCATTCAGAATTCTTGGTATGTGAATACCTTCTGTTAAAGCTTACACTGGTTGTTGCATGTGTTTATGTACCTAATTATGACATTATTTCCTTTGAAATGGTTTGGTTTTCGAACAACAACATTATTGCTTGATCTCAGGAAGTCTTATGCAGTTACTGTGACTACAGTCATCACTGTACTTCAGGGTATGAAGGCTCTACACAGACATTAAATCTGTGTAAGCAACATGAAACCTAAAATGCAAGTGTAAGAGAGGAAAAGGTTAAACATATTGCACTGCACATGGGCTTAGCTATGTCACTAAACACAGGCATCAAATGTAGTACAGTGTGTTTCCATCACATCGTTCAATTACTGTGCTTATTAAGTATGAATGTAATGGAAAATGCAGTTGTCAGAGAGGTACCCTGTAAATAGATATTTAATCTACTTGTGTCTAAGCTTTCTTTAACTAAGGAGGAAAAAATCAGAAATTGGGTACAAAACCTGTAAAACTGAGGAATTGAACTAGGTCTGCAAAACTAACTGTGCTTGCTACACATTCTCAGTGTCTAAATACCACTAAAATGTCAAGTAATTGATTAACATTTGTTTTGTAGAGAAACAAATCCATTTTTTGAGCATGTCCTCAAATTCCCTTATTTCAGTGAGTATCATGGAATTCTGTGGTTGACCTTATTTTTGAGGCTGGTTGCAGTACATTGCATAGTAGTCACTCCTTGGGGTGGAGACCTGTCAGTCTGTCAATAAATGGTGGAGCTGCTTTCTAACACTTACTTAACACCTGTGTTGTCGTTGTCCTGTGCTGACAGGCACAGCTCATGTTTCCTGACATCAGAACCTTATGCCAGCTTCAGACTTCCAGCCTCAGATTTATAAATCCTATGGATTATTGTCTCTTTACTGCTGCTGAAAATTATTTGGTCTCTCCTTTTCTGTGAGATGCTGATCATCTCCCTGATGATTGCTAAGGGGTTATTGTGGTGGTGTGTTTGGTTGAAGATCATGCTCAAAACTGCCCTGATTTCTTGTTCTCTTGGACTTGCCAGGGGAATGCACAAACAGCTGTGTGAGCATGGGCTCCTTTGTACTTGCAGAAGTTGTAGGGCTTGGGGAAGAATGATGACTAACATGTGTCTTCAATTGTAGCTTAACTAAAGATCTGTTCAAAGGTAACTGCAGTCTGAGTGTTCCTGGCTGCCTTATTCCCTGACCCATCCTTCACTGATCCCTGGAGTTTCTGTGGTTAATAAAGGTAACTGGCTGGTTAACTGGTCTCTCCAGCCTTTCTGCAGGAATCATCTGTGAGTGCGAGTTGGGACTTAGGACTTTGTTTGAAGGGAATTTAACACATCCCGACATTTGTAAAAATAACTGTAAATTGTATTTTTGAATGATCACTTTTGGCTGCCACCCTTCCCACATTACAACTGCTTTCTTAAACATTTCTCATTGATTTTCATGTTTGTATTAAAACAAAACCGTAGTTTATTACAGTATGTCTGTTTTTACTCTCTTGTACAGGACCCTAAGCACTGCATAAATAAACTTCTTATGAAAAGAGAATTTTACAAACTTAAGTTTTCAGTCCTGTTCATCATTTGTGCATAGGGACCCTGGTGGGTGTGGAAAATAGGGGATTTCTGAAAATGGACAAGAGGGACAGGAACTGGGGTAGACTCTTTTCTTTCGAAACTATGCTGACTTTTTCATTGTAAATCCTGCACTATGGGAGAATACTTCAGGAATTGATTCATTAGAGCATTATTAAGACCATAAATAATCAGAGGAGTTACTTAGGTGTTTGAAACTAAAGGGATTTTTTTACTGGTTAAGGCATTTGAGTTACTTAGGTGTTTGAAACTAAAGGGATTTTTTTACTGGTTAAGGCATTTTTGGGTGAATTTTTAGAGGTTATAGTTTGATTCGAGTTTCTTTACTTCCTGGTGGTATCTGAACTTAAAAAAAATACTTCCCTTCTGACTGTCCAGGCCAGGTTTGCTCTAGCTGAGGGTGGGGAGTAGACATTTTGCTAAATTACTGGGAAATCCTGATGAAGAGCTTAATGAATTGTTCCTTTTAAAGAGATAAATGAAAGACAGTTTTCTGAGTGGTTCAGTTACCAGAAGTTGTCCTCTTTTCCCCTCTCATCTTGTGCTCTCGTGGCTAGTAATCTGAGGTGAAGTAATAGTTGTTGAAAGTCCCAGAAGCACTCCCATCCCTGTGGTTGACTAGATTCAGATTCGAATATGAAAGGTGCTGTTAAAAAAAAAGAAGTCATGATCACTTATGCATCACTGTTTAAAGGATTTACTACAGTTAATTGTAGGACTCTGTGATAAACTGGAAACTTTATTTTTCAAAGCATTTGCAAAGAAGGGGTACATTAAATAAATGCAAGATTTGAGTGCTGGTTTGTGTAAGATGTGCATCAGAAACCACATTAGCACGATGTTAAGCACTGAGTGAGCAAATCTCATACATTTATCAATGCAGCCTAAGTGCTAATACTAACTTCTTAAGTTACAAGGACCTTCTGTCTTGTAAAAAGTACTTTGGAAGTTCAAAAGCAAGTCAAGAAGCCTCCAGGCTTTTTCAAGCATCTATTTTTGCAGTGTTTGCAGTGGGCAACTCTACTAGAACCTGCCACAGAAGAGTGGTGATCTGCAGACGCTGAGGACATATAAACACACACTTCAGAGGCTTCTGACAAGGAAACTAAGAGAATTTTGTCCTAGAAATTAAAAGCAAATATTACCTGAGGAAATCTGGAGCTCGTACAATCATATGCTGAAAGTCTGCTAAGGACAGCTTGCCATCATTGTCCACATCAGCCTCGTAAATCACCTTCTCACACACAAGGCTGATTTCTTCTGGGGTCAGTTCATTTCGGGTTAATTTGTTAACAGTTTTCTCTAGGTCTGATTTGCATATGTAATCATCATTGTTGAAGTCTGACAAAGGAGACAAAGGATAAAAAAAACCCAGAAGTTTTTAGAGGAGGGAGAACAAACATTCAAGTGCAGTTAAATGGTACCTAGAAGTCATGATGCTGACAAAGCAAGGATTTTGTAGTCCTACATGAAGCGGCAGGATTTCCCCACTTTTTATGTCTCACTCACCATAAATTTTAAAAGCATAATAAGCTTTCAAGTCTCGGGGAGCCATTTCACTTAGCACAGAAAACATGTCCAAAAAATCATCCAAAGTCATGTTGCCGTCGCCGTGCTCTGAGAACACCTCTGCTATCCGCTGGCGGAATGGATTGTCCTGGGAAACAGCACAGGGGCAAGGGAAGGTCATCCTTTGATTGATGATCCATTGATTTCAGTGCAGGTAAGGCAAGTGGAGCGAGATTATTTTTGTTGAAACACCTTTTTGGCAATTTCTCCCCTTTCTGCCTCTAAGTTCTTGCTAATGCTGTGTCAGAAGCAGACACAGCCACACCCTGTTCAAGCTTTGTGCTGTTTCAGCGAGTTTTCTGGGAATTACTAGAAGCTTCCAGAAAGACTTTTTACTTTGATAGCCCAAATGTATTTCTATGGCAGCCTCCCAGCAATTAGTCTTGGATGAATTATTCAGAAAGGGTAGGTGAACCTGAAATGAGTCACTCGAGTCGTGTGTGGGTACCTTGAGCTCTGGCATGCTGCCGATGAGCTCGTAGGGGAGTGTCACGGCTGGTTTGTCCGTGTAGTCAAGGGGAACGAGCTGCGGGGCCAGGTCTCGGTACCTGTGGAACAGCCTGAGACAGAGAGAAAGGCTTGTTGGCTCTTGAGACTTCTGAGAACAAGGTGGTTTGCTTTTCCACCTCATTTTTCATGCTTTGCATCCATTACCAGATGGAGATCGGTCACTAAGTAACAGTGTGTTTTTGTTGGAACAACCGTAATTAAAACAAGCAATATAGTGTAACCGGTGAAAAATACAAAGCTTCATTATAGAACTGTTAGGTGAAAAGGCCTACACAGGACATGCAACCCTTACAAGAGGAGAACAAGTTCATGATTTCAGTGAGGACTCAGTCCCACCTCATCCTGCCTTCATCAGATCCTGTGGCCAGAGATTAAACAGGGAGTTCAACGAGGCCCGGGAAAAATGCGTCCTGGAGCAGCAGTGTAATAGTTTAGAAGAAAACATGAAGAAAACTTGACACAATCACTAAGTTTTCATAAACCCAAAGTATTCCAGAGAATAACAGTACACTTTGAAGCACCCATCTGAAAACCCTGTGAGAGAACTGTGGATGTCGCTGCCACTAAGATGTAATTCATTACATTTATTTCTCATAAATAAAGAGGGACTAGTACATTAATACAAAATTTAGAATTCTGACTCAGTTTAGCATAGGATTTGTAAATGAAAAAAAAGCCAACAAAAATGCCCAGATTGCCCCAAAGTATCACTTTATATTTGAGTAAATCCATGTAAAAATTATTTTTAAATACATTACCACATATGTAACCTGCCTTTACAGCAATCTCTTTCCTTTATTCACAACCTGCATACAGAAGACTCACCTCAGAATTTCTTTCCTTGTGAAAAATGTGCAGTCCTATGAAATAAGAAAAAGTATTACACAAAATGACAGTTTTTAGCATGCATTGGCCCAAAGTTTTCCCATGAAGTTATACTGTAGTATATGTGTAAGCATTAAAGATTTCTTTTTGGCATACAATTAGATATATCTTCCTTTTGATGTAAAAATCAAACTATGTTCCTAAAATCCTTGCTGCAATTCAGTATGTCTACTTACTGATTTTCAAAATATGTTGTTTTAAAAAACCCAACAATACCTTTGCCATTATTCAGTGTCCTGCCCAAACAGCCATTTAGTTTGCTTTTTACCTGATATGCATCCAGTTGCTCTTGAGTGAAAATGGTTTGCTTGTTGCCCATTTTGAGCTGGGAATACTGACTCTTGTCAGTTCTTTCCTCAAAGACACCTTTACAGGTCGTCTGGATATTCAGTTATTAAAAGCTGCAACAATGAGGCTCAGGTACAGCAGAGGATCAGGTAACCAACTTCTACAGGCTGCAAAGTATCATAATAGGAGCATTTCATCAAATCTTTAGTCTGGCTGCTGGAGGCTCTTATCCAGCAGCATTCACCCGTCTCCTGTGTGCACCACGAAGACTCGGGTTACAGGATTTAGCCAAATAAGCTGCTCATTAGTGCCCTTCAGCTGCAGGTAGACCCAGCGGACCCTGCTTTTTCATGCCTTCAGATATGGGGAATTAACTGAAAAGTGTTAGTAGTGTTTTCCTTCTTTAAAATTTAACACCAAATGATGGAAATTTGATTGCCTCTCCTCCTTTCCTTCTCACGTTTTATAGGGTCAGAATTATAAAGGTTGGGAAAGCCCTTTTATTATTCATTAATGCAGCACTGCCAAGGTCACCACTATACCATGTCCCCAAGTGCCACATCCACAACTTTTTTGAACACTTCCAGGGATGGTGACTTCACCACTATCCCAGACAGCCTGTACCTGTATTTTCCTTTAATGCACGCTGTTAAAAACATCCACATTTTGCAAGCCTCGCTTCGGTTCCCTTCACGGAGATAACTCCGGACTGGGCTCACTGCCGGATCCCCTCACGAAGGGGCCGGGGGGGGGCTCGTTCCCGGTTCCCCTCACAGAGGGGCCGCTCCCCCTCACGGAGGTGCAAGGCGGCTCACGGCGGCCCCGGTTCCCCTCGCGGAGGTGCAAGGCGGCTCACGGCGGCCCCGGTTCCCCTCGCGGAGGTGCAAGGCGGCTCACGGCGGCCCCGCTCCCCCTCGCGGAGGTGCAAGGCGGCTCACGGCGGCCCCGGTTCCCCTCGCGGAGGTGCAAGGCGGCTCACGGCGGCCCCGCTCCCCCTCGCGGAGGTGCAAGGCGGCTCACGGCGGCCCCGGTTCCCCTCGCGGAGGTGCAAGGCGGCTCACGGCGGCCCCGGTTCCCCTCGCAGAGGTGCAAGGCGGCTCACGGCGGCTCCGGTTCCCCTCGCGGAGGTGCAAGGCGGCTCGCGCGCGCTCCCGGCCCCGGCCGCGCCGTTGCGGCGGTGCCGGCAGGGGGCGCGGGCGCGGCCGTTCCGCCATGGCGGATTACGAGGCGGTGCAGCGCGGCCCGCTGCGGCTGAAGGGCAGCGGCGGGGCCCTGGGCGCCGGCAAAAGGTGAGGGGCGTCGGGGGAACCGGGGAGAACGGGGGGCGGTGGGGAGGGGCCGGGAAAGAGGTGGGCGAGGAGGGGACACACAGCCCGGGGCTAAGCGCTGACCGGGCGCTCCCCGCAGGAAGAAGAAGAAGGCGAAAGACAAGGCCCAGATGCTGGAGCAGATCGTAAGCAGCAAGAAACAGGAGGAGGAGAAGAAGCGCGGGCTGGACAAGCGGACCCCGGCGCAGGTGGCCTACGAGAAGATGCAGGAGAAGCGGGTAAGGCTTTTAAAACCCCCCTGAGCCCCGGGGTGCGGCCGCTGAGGGGGCTGCGAGTGCCCGGAGTAACCGGCCCTTCTGTGTCTCCTACAGCAAATGGAGCGGATCCTAAAGAAAGCATCGAAAACCCACAAGCAGCGAGTGGAGGTGAGCAAAACCATCCCGAGTTCCTCAGGCCAGCGTGTTTATTGTTGGGCTGAAGGAGCCCGTTCCGCCTTGTCAAACACTAGCCGGGACACAGGGGAGGTTGTGGTTCAGCTTGGTGATGTCAGCACCCGTTTTCTTTCTCTTTCCCTCCCCAGGACTTCAACAGGCACTTGGATACTCTGACTGAGCATTACGACATTCCCAAAGTCAGCTGGACTAAATGACCGGGCTTCTTTTCACGGCTGTGGAGCTGGAGTTGTGTTTTGTTTGTATCAAGCAGGGTTGCCATGTAAATCTGTCTTTTCTCCATATTGTCTAATACATCTTCTGAGCTTTTATGACTTTATACTGTGTTGTTTTATAGAATTGTTTTTTAAAACCAAACCTGCAGCAATGTCTCCTCTGGGCTGAGGAGCTCTGGTTTACATCGATGCAGAGGGCTGGTTTTTCTTAGTGTTTATAGCAAGGTTAGGGCCAAAACTAATTGCTGCAAACCAGATGGAAAACATTCCTTTATTTCTTTGGTTCTAACAGTAATCCCTTTTTGAGGTGAAGAGTCTGACAGGCTCACATTTAAGTTTCTCTTGTAAGTTATGTGAATTGTAAAACTACTTTCTATCAAGTTCTGTCAGAGGCCACGTTGCAAAATGTGAAATATGTAAAATTGTTTTACGAAAGGATATTATTTGATATTTGTATACTTTCAAGCCTAACCAGCAAGAAGGGAGGTTTAATCCATGGAATAGAGACCAGCCAACAAGCTCTTGAGTGATGTCCAAGTTTTGATAGCTGATGTGCTGGATTTCTGGGATCCCACCGAGCATCCAGGCTTGTGCAACTCTGAAATAAATAATCAGTGTGTCTCTCTAGTATGTAATTACCGGCTTGCTGTGCACCGGGTACTGAATCCGGTTTTTGTGGAAAATAGTATCATTTCTAACTTGAGCTCTCTCAGAGGGGTCTGCTGCAACTTGTAAATTCGATGTAATTTACTAAAACGCTGCTTTCATCCCTTTTTTTGGTGCTGATACAATAATGAAATGGGGAGTTTGGAGTTTGATTCTTACACCTCTGAGGGATGACATGAAGATTTCACGATGTTCGAACTCCTAACGCGCCGCTAAAATCGCGATATCGTTCTTAACCCGAATGAGGTTCCGGCGCGGCGGCCGTTGAGCCCTGGTGCTCATCGTCAGTCCGGAGCCCCAGCTCAGCCTCTCGGCGCGCCCCGGGTGCTGTGCCAGGCTACCGGGACAGTCCCGGGGGAAAGCACGCTGGGACTACTTAACGTCGCTGTGCGCTCGCGGTGTCCTTCCGCCGCACGGTGCGCGTCGCTGCGCGCAGCCCGGGCGCGGCCCGTGGCGTCACTTCCCGCGGAAGCGGAAGACGGGCGGGACGCGGCCCGGCCGGGGCGATGTCGGCCAGCGCCGTCTATGTGCTGGACCTGAAGGGGAAGGTGAGGCCCGGCGCCGAGCTGCGGTTCCGCTGCCGCTGGGAGGGCTGCGGGGGCCGCGGGGGTTCCGCTTCCCAGGCTGCCAGCCCCGGGTTAGCTGGGCGGGCACAGGGGACTTGTGGCCTGTAGCCCCTCGCCGGTAGGGGTGCTGGGTGAGGCGTCATCCCCGGGTAATTCATCTCTGCCGGTGTTGTAGCTGCTTTGCCTCAGAGGAATTGTGTGTTATCCTATCCTAAAATAGTTGTGAGAGTGTGAGCAGGAATAGGGGAAGGATAGGTCTGGAAAATACTAATACGTGACTTTGCACTTAAATGTTGGTATTCGCGTTCTAATTGGCCAAGTATTTCGGCATTGTGATTTGTACGTGTAAATGCAGAGAGGCTCGAGGGAAGCTGAATGATCTTAGAGGGGCCTTTCAAGCATTTGTGTGTCTTGCATGATAACTTCCTTATGGAAGAGAAAAAAGAAGGATTTGGTTGCTTTCTTTATAGGTTCTGATCTGTCGGAATTATCGTGGAGATGTGGACATGTCAGAGGTGGAACATTTTATGCCAATCCTTATGGAAAAGGAAGAAGAGGGGACACTTTCTCCTATCCTAGCGCATGGGGGAGTTCGTTTCATGTGGATTAAACATAACAACCTGTATCGTATCCTTTGTGCTGCAGATGTGCTGACATGCCAAGGGCTGGTTTGGTTTTTTAATGTCAGAGTGCAGTTGGAGAATGGGTGAAGTGGTATAAAGAGGCTATATTCAGTAAGGTTGGTTATATTAAATAAGGGGGGTTTGTGCTTTACAGAAAGTGTTTTCATTTTATTCTAATTAATGAGTTCCTGAATGTTTTTCTTCCTATTTCCTTAGATCATATGTGCTGTGAAGTAGTTAATGCATAATTCTTCTAAGCAACTCTATTTGCCTAAAATTAGTTTTTTTAAAATGCACTTAGTAAACTTTTTTAAAAATGAACATTCCTGAACATCCTTTATCAGTTGTTGCAACTTCTAAGAAAAATGCTTGTGTATCACTGGTGTTTTCATTTTTATATAAAGTAGTTCAGGTGAGTATATTTCAAAAGTAACCTTTGTGTTCTGTCTAAATAGAAGTGCATAGAGCTTTCACCTTTTTTAAGAACTTCAATAATAGCATTTTTACTTTATATTTGATTATTTTGTAGAACTCTCTAGTAAGGGCACTGATATTTTGTAGCTGTGTAGGCAGAGGATGGGGCACTGTGCTGTAAGTAGTTACACAAGAGCTGAGCACCTGGAGGAGATTGTGAATTGGAGCATGATCCAAACACAGATCCTGTGTTTGGTTCATCTGTACCTGTAAAGAAAAATACTTTCTCCAGAATAAATACTTTTCATAATAGTTTCTTCTAGGATTCTCTATATGTGTTTTAATTGTGGTGGTTTCCTGGGGCTGATCTGAGCAGAATGCTCTTTGGGAAGTATGGGGTTGGAACTTTACAAGATTTTAGATACAGGAATTCCTTCTGCATGTGCTGTGCTGCCTCAGTTAATGTCCTTCTTCTCCCTCTCCCTCCTCTCATTGCATTTCAGGTTTTTTCTGAATATTTCAAGGAGTTGGAAGAAGAGAGCATTAGGGATAATTTTGTTATTATTTATGAGTTGTTAGATGAGCTTATGGATTTTGGTTATCCACAAACCACTGATAGTAAAATTTTACAAGAGTAAGTATCCCTCAATAGTGTCAAAGCCCTTGTAATGTTTTGAGCCTTTTTCCATAGGCAAACAAATGTTTCGGTATGATCTAATTATCAAAAATATTAATTTTCTTTTTTTTTCCATGCCGATTCTCTGCTTGTGAAGGTACATCACTCAGGAAGGCCACAAACTTGAAACTGGAGCCCCACGCCCACCTGCCACTGTTACAAATGCTGTTTCGTGGAGATCAGAAGGGATAAAATACAGGAAAAATGAGGTGTTCCTGGATGTCATAGAGTCAGTTAACCTTTTGGTGGGTACCTTGTAGTTTAACTTGTGTGTGAGAATTGTAGTAGGAAGTGTTAAAAAAGGCTTTTTGTATGAAAACCTACAATAGAAAGTCTCACTGGGGATGGTGTGCTGTGACACTCAAAGCAATGTAATCATTAAGTTCCCCCAAGGAAATCCAGTACAAATAATGCTTTAATTGTGTGTATTGCTGATTTTTGGATATGTCCTTTGATACTCTGTCTGTGCTGCCTCACATCCCTGATTTAATTCACTCTACTGGATTAATTCCTCATAAGAAACACATCCAAGAAAACTGAGGGCACGGGGATAGGGTGGGAGTGTTTCTTGATGTCACAGTGTACCCCATCGTGTCTTACCTTCCTGTTCATCTCTGTTCAGGTCAGTGCCAACGGGAACGTGCTCCGGAGTGAGATAGTTGGATCCATTAAAATGAGAGTTTTCCTCTCAGGAATGCCAGAGCTGCGCCTTGGGCTGAATGACAAAGTTCTCTTTGATAACACAGGCCGTGAGTGTTGCGCTGTCATCATAATCATCACAGATGCTATCTGGACTCTTGAGGTTTGGGATGGGTTGGTAGCATGCTGATCACAGAATTATGAAAGTTGGAAAAGCCCTCTAAAATCATGAGGTCCAACTGCTGAGCAACACCACCGTGTTCAGCACTAAGCCATGTCCCCAGGTGTCACAACCACAGGCCTTTTGAATGCTTCCAGGGGTGGTGACCCCACCAGTGCCCTGGGCAGCCTGTGCCAATGCATGGCCATCCTTTCGGTGAAGAAATTTTCCTAAAATATAGCCTAAACCTCCAGTGGCACAACTTGAGGCCATTTCCTCTTGTCCTGTCCTGTGTTGCCTGGGAGCAGAGCCTGACCTCCCCCTGGCTCCATCCTCCTGTCAGGGAGTCGTGGAGAGTGAGAAGGCTCCCCCTGAACTTAACTTTTCTCCAGGCTGTTCCCCCAGCTCCCTCAGCTGCTCCTTGTGCTCCAGCCCGTTCCCCAGCTCCGTTTGCTTTTCTGGACACACGCCAGCCCCTCACTGTTGTCCTTGTTGTGGGGGATCCGAAACTGATCACAGGATTCGAGGTGCCTCAGCAGAGCCCAGCACTGGGGGACAGTCACTGCCCTGATCCTAGAAAGCTGGCTAAAAGGAAGAATGTCAGCAGGCAGCAGCTGTGCTGTGGTGAGACTTGGGCCATGGTTTGTGTGACCTGTGTGTTTTCTGCTAGGTGGGAAAAGTAAATCAGTAGAACTGGAAGATGTGAAGTTCCACCAGTGTGTTCGTCTCTCTCGCTTTGAAAACGACCGGACAATCTCCTTCATCCCACCTGATGGAGAGTTTGAGCTCATGTCCTATCGTCTCAATACCCACGTGAGTCTGGATCTCTGCCTTTTTAAAATGAGAGTGGTTTAGATTGAAGCCACAATAGCTTCCCCTTCTTTTTTTTTTTCCTCTTAAAACATGTGCAGCACATGGGTTTTTGAGTCAACTGTTAATATCAAAACTTGGTGCTCACTCCTTCTGGAGGAAGAAGGAAGTTTAGACTTCACTTAGCAATAAATCTGTATTTTCAACTGCTGTTGAAACTGTTTTTGAAATACTGTGTTTTTAATCTAACTACATAATGTCAGTGTAACAATTAACTGGGCTTGTTAACAACAGTATTTATGTCAGTTGGTTTTATTGGAGTATGCCAGCCATGATAATAAAGAAAAGTCAAAAAATTCAATCTAGAGAAGGTCTATAGCAAAGAAATAGTTCAGTCCCTAGTATGTAAAACTATCAAATATTTTCTGATGCAAGTGTTTGTTATTAGGGATTTATTAGGGATTAATCTGAGACGTACATTTTTAAGCCTATTATTCTTGTACATTTGCTCATTGATATATCAGTGCTTGCTCATTGGTATAATTATTTCTTAAAAAACCACAATTCTGTCATTTTTTAATGCCCCAGGCTGCATTTGCTGTGTGATTCACATATTGAGTGTAGTTTTAAGGGAAAACAACATTTTAGTGCCTCTGTCAGAGTAAAACTCAGAGCTGTGATGTGTTTTTTCCCCACCAGGTAAAGCCCCTGATCTGGATTGAGTCTGTGATTGAGAAACATTCCCACAGCCGCATCGAATACATGATCAAGGTCAGACATCCTTAAAAAATTATGGCTAATTTTAGTCAAAGCTTGATGAGCAGTGTATGCAATTTTGTACAAGTATTCAGCATTTCTGTGGGGCTTAGACACCTTTGAAGACTTCATTTGTCAGTTATGATCTCAGTTCCAGTTCTGGTTCTCAGGATGCAGGTTGGGGTGGAGGGGAGCTGTGTGTCTCACAGCTCTCTGAGCTCACCAGCATCATGGAAGTACTTAGACCCTGCTTTTCTGCTTTACTGTTTTTCTTCATTAGGCAAAGAGTCAATTTAAGCGTAGATCAACTGCCAACAATGTGGAGATTCACATCCCAGTTCCAAATGATGCAGACTCGCCAAAGTTTAAAACCACTGTTGGAAGTGTCAAATGGGTCCCAGAGAACAGTGAAATTGTCTGGTCCATTAAATCTTTTCCAGTAAGTGTTATTTTTTACTCTTACCACCAAAGAGTGTAATAATTACTAAACACTGATACTTCATTCACATTTAGACTCTGCCTAAAGCAAATCCTGTTGGTATCAGACAAGTAGCAGTGGACTCTTCTTCTTTTTCCATGGATGAATGATTAGAACTTGCTAATAGATGTTGTTTATATTTGTTTCACTTGGATATTTTTTCCGATCCCAGGCTGAGAGCAGATTTTTGAGTCATGTCTATGGGTGATGTAATCCTTGGCCTGGCTTTAGCAGCAGCTGTTTGAGTTTTGTCAGGCTCTACTTCTTGGGTGGTTCCATGAGCATGAGCCCTGTCCACTGACTGCTAATGGTGTGATAGTGCAGCTGTGTATCACTATTTAATCTGAATTTTTGTGTATGAGGCTGGAAGAAAATGAATTATTCCTCAGGCTGGATCTGCATTTAAAAAAAAAAAGGATTTTTAAATTAAAAATACGTGTCACTTTGAAGCCCTGGAGAAGAGCTGGAATGAATAGTGGAGTTCAGCAATTTGTCGTTAAGAAAACTACTTATATCATTGCAAATTTGTTATTATTTTTTTTGTTTCAAGAAAAAAATAATTGTCCGTTTTGGACAGGGTGGAAAAGAATACCTGATGAGAGCTCACTTTGGACTTCCAAGTGTTGAAGCTGAAGACAAGGAAGGAAAACCTCCCATTAGTGTAAAGTTTGAGATTCCCTATTTCACCACTTCAGGGATCCAGGTCAGTGATTGAAAACAGAAATATTGATAAATTTACATGCTGAGCTCTAACATACGAGGTGTTTCTCATTTTGATGATTCCTGTTCAGTTTTATCCACAAGACAGATTTTTACCCATAAAAGGGTCGGGTTTTTTCCTAAATGCTGCTTTGTCAGTGTGGGAGACTTTATATCTTACAGATCTTTTTTTCCAGGTTCGTTACTTAAAGATAATTGAGAAGAGCGGCTACCAGGCTTTGCCCTGGGTGCGGTACATCACCCAGAATGGAGGTGAGAGGAAAGGAATATTTTGTTTCTCCAGAATACTCCTACAAATTGAAGCTCCTATTTTTGAGTATGGAACTGTCTGGTTTAGATACACAGTAAATTAAACTACACTGTTTCTTTTGTAGTCCCCAGTGGGCTAGAGTGGTAATGCTGTTCAAGTGTTTTCTGATTGAGCTGAAATTTGGTATATTTAAAAACAAACATGTTCTTATCAGTGTGCTCACACATATAATTCTGCCACCTTTGAAATGTCTAAGACACTGTCTAGTACAAAATGCTAGATTTTTAGCACGCAAAAATGGTGGGGTTTGGTTTTGTTGGGGTTTTTATTTTATAGAATTGTTGAATCCCAGACTGGTTTGGGTGGAAGGGACCTTAAAGCTCATCTTGTTCCACCTCTGCCATGGGCAGGGACACCTCCCACTGTCCCAGGCTGCTCCAAGCCCTGCCCAGCCTGACCTTGGGCAGTGCCAGGGATCCAGGGGCAGCCACAGCTGCTCTGGGCACCCTGTGCCAGGGCCTCACCCTCTGCACAGGAAGAATTTATTCCTCATATCCCATCTAACCCTTCCCTCTTTCAGTTGAAAGCTATTCCCCCTCTCAGTATTTTATTGATATTTGCATCTTCTTTTATTAATATATATTAATACAAGAAGGTATTTTATCACTTTATCCCAACTTGCTGCTCTGCTTTACTCCTTTGAATGAGATAAATTACAAAATTGGGTTTTTGTTGTTTTTTTCTCCTTTACAGACTACCAGCTGCGAACACAGTAAAACACCTCACAGGCACCACAGACAACAAACCTTCAGGCCTAGAATTCACCTGCAGAAGCTTCTGTGGTCCTGAGAGCTGTGAATGTTGTTGCCAAGGGTCTCATTTCTGCAATCTTGGATTGACAGAAGAAAGATTGGAAATTTATTGATTTCAATAATGTGTTTGAGCTTTTGAACCATTAGTATTGATTGTGTGAATATTTATTTCATTCTTAGACATGCTGATCTTGCTGCTAAATGCTAATTACATTAGGAGTAGCAGTTACATTGAGGAGCCAGGAATCCAGAATGAACCTTGGGAATGTCTTGTCGATGCCTTGTCCGTTACAGTCGCAGTTTCTAGTATTTGTATTTTAGGATCCCTAAAGACATTGACAGCATTGTGCCAGAAATTAGGGAGATGATTGTGCAATTAAATGACTGCTGAACACTTAGTTGTATTTAGCCCAAGGTATTTATTTTTTTTTTTCTGGGCATTTGGGTGCCTTAACTCATTCATAACTCTGTTAACTTAAAAAAAAAAATTTCAGAACGTGAGTTGAAATTATCTGAAGTCAAAAAATACCATTAGCTTCTTCTGTGTGGTTTCAAAGGAATTAATCTGAAAGAACAGCTTCAAGTGAACGGTTTGGATACAAAAATAGGGGTTTGTTAAAAACTAAGTTAGCTGAGAACAGGAGTAAATTCCTGTGGGAGAGTCTCTGGAAGCAGGATTGCTGCCTCCAGTCAGTCGAAATGCAGATGAAAGAGTTCCAACCTTGTGACACCCCAGGGCCTGGAAACCCTCTGCCGACTGACCAGTATTTGCTTTGTCAAATTTCTGCTCATCAAACAAGTTCCCAATTGTCAGATGTAGGCACAAAGCCTTAGATTAGGTATTAAAAGACCAAAACACTTGCAGAGGTAATGTAATTTGGTAGGAAGATTGGGTGTTTATGATTATCTTTCCAGATAATAGTAATGTACTCCAAGCTCTTCCTGGAAGTTACTGTCTAAGAAGAGGCCGACAAAAATAGAGTTGCCATCTTTCTTCCAGCTTGCCTTTTGTGTTAATTTAGGGCAAATACTTCCCCTTTTTTGCTATAGTTTGCTAGAATTGTTTAATTTCATTTGCCCTAAGGAGAGATGTTTTCTTTCTCAGTCTTTTCCATTTGTAAACAGCTATTACTGTATCTTCCTGGCAGAATGAATAACAGTTTGTAATGTTATTCTTAAAGGTATTATTTTTTTTACATGCCGTTTCACTTTTTTTTCTCAGAAGCTACAATTGGCATGGGTGTACATAGTTATTTTGGGTTTTGGTGAGGTTTTTTTTTCAGGGAAATTGTGACGGTTATCAGTATTTTCTTTACACAACTTTTAGGCTGTTTTAGCTTGAATTTAGTACTCCTGAGAGGTGCTAAACTTACACCATCAAAATCTAAATATCTATGTCTGCAGATGTGATGTGATAATACACTGTGTGCAAAATTCCCCGCTGGTGGGAGAGTCCAGGAGTGTCCACAAAGAGTGAGAAGGTATTTCAGTCACTGTCCTCACTGAATCCTTGTAGACTGTACATAGAGACACCTGTGTGTAAATTAGCCAAAAATCAGCTCAACTCCCCCCAGGCTGCTGCTGCTGTGACATCACAGAAGATATGCCTCAGGAAATCTAATATCTGGTGGTGTTTGGCAACAACCACACACCCAGTTTTTGGCAATCCTGGGTGTGGACAGGTGTATTCTGACTCTCTTTGTCCCCCAAAAAGCTTGATGTTGAAACAGAATCATCTTGTTCAAGATTTCAGTTCCACTACTCATTTTCATTTGAACAATTAACGTTATGACTGGACTAAAACTTTTTATATTAAAACTGTAACTGGTTGACAAATCACTTTCTGCTGACTTATTTTTCCAAGTGTTTGCTCTAATTATGCCTGTAAAATGTGACTCTCCATCTTTGTTTTCCTCTTGGAGTTTGGATCTTGTGGACCAGAACCATGTTTTGTTGCAGTTTAACTGTTTTGATGATGGGGCATCAGCCATGCTTGTCCAGAAGGTAATAAAGGCAGAAAGTCCTCTTTGAGTCAGTTGTACTTTGTCTGATTCTTTGTCACTTTGATCTACACCAGGTAGTAGCCTCTGATCTCAGAGTACTCTCAGCCTGGATAAGTGGAGCAGAACTTTATAAAAGCAGGAAGTACTGATATTCCGGATTCATTTACTAAATTCTGGAAAAAATTTCACTTTTCTATTTTCAGCAAAATCCACCCATGCACCATAAAATTGGTACTCAGAAAGCAAAATTCCCCCCTCCCTTTTCATCCACTCGTTGTTACACTGTGGGTGCCCAGGCAGAAAGACAAAGCAAGGGATGTTATTCCAGCACTTGATCTCCTTCAAGGAGGGCAGGTTTGGTGGGACACTGAGAAACTTCCCTGGCAGGGTGCGAGGCCCCTGGGTCCCTGGAAGAGTCCAAGGCCAGGCTGGACAGGGCTGGAGCAGCCTGGGACAGTGGAAGGTGTCTCGTTTAGAATGAGATGGGCTGTGATATCTCTTCCAACACAAGCTACTCTGTGATCCTATGAGGAATTTTTTTCCCACAAGTTTCGTTCTCAGACTGACTGCTAAATCTTTATCTCGCTGAACTTTGTTCTCTGCTTAATGTGGTGAAATGTAAATATCTTGGTTTGCCACCAGGTTATAGGTAAGTGCCTAATACAAAAGACTTCTAAAAGACAATTTGCATGTTTGAAGTGCCTAATCTGTGTTTTCAGCTCACTGTGGTTTCATAGTTGTGTTGGCAGCTGGCTGGAGATGCTCGCAGCAGAAACATTCCCTGTCCCTCCCCAGGCGCAGACCTGTCACTTTGTTATGCACCATTTAATTGCTCCTTTTTAGATAATTTTCTCTCCGGGTGCGTCAGCAGCGCTCCCTGTCCGAGCAATTCCCTGTGGCTGCGTGTGTGTAGCTGTAGGAGCGAGCTGCGGTCCCGCTCTGTGCCTGCCGGCAGATGGCATTCCGAGCCCGCTGCTCCCAGTACGGACCAGTAAGAGCCGAGCGAACGCTATGTACCCAACGTGCCTTGAATTTGGAAGGCACGGCTATTTTAGTGGCTCTGAGTACATTAGCAACCACCCAAAAACATGTAATTAAATTATTTTTTTAGCCTTATGCAGTGTGATTTTTTTGGAGTTGAGCAACTTCGCAATTTAGCTGGATAGTTTTAGCATTCTTATTTCTTGCTTTTTCTCTCGTGCGGCTGATACTGGTACTCCTGCGAAGTGCAGATGCCAAGGGAAGGGAGGACCTGGTGCAGCGCCCCAGGAGCAGCTACTCGGGGTTGTACGCTGGTGCTGGACATTGTCAGGTCACAAATTAAACCTCAGCTGGTGGTCTGAAAGCTCCCATGTGATTATAATATTAAAAAAAAAAAAAAAAAAGAAGGACATTTTCACCCCCACACACTTGATTAGCACTAGTGAAAACTGGTTTTGTCTTGATAAATTAAGCCAGAACCTACTTCCTAATCAAGTAAAATGAGTGCCTTAGAAAAGCTTTGTTCCACCTTGGTCTTCCAGCTGAAGAGTCTTTTGTTATGTGTTTTTAAGGTTTTCCTGTTCTTCCTTCTCTCTTGGCAACTCTTCCTGCTGGAATACTCTTTGGACTACCTACATTTGCTTCCCTAGTCTGAGCTGGTTTTGTCTATGGAACATCCTTACACATAAAGAGAGATCATGAGACTTGATCTGGAGCGGATTTGCCTCTGGTTAGGAGATTACACCTGTTTATTTCTGACTTTATTCTGTGGAAATAAAAAGGCTAAACCTTGGCACCTCTGTCTTTATCTTGTGCCAAAGGCAGTGTTGCAATATGTTCAGTGCTTTTTTTTCCCCTCTGTGGTTGACACCCACTGCTGTTTGTAATTTCAGCAGCCCTGGCATGGTGAGGGTTGATGGCCTTGCAGAAAACAGCATGAGAAAGCAAAGTTAAGGGACAATATGAATTATCTTAATTGCCACCGTAATCAACTATACAACTATGTTATTTACTCTACAGGAGAAATCAAAATCTAAACAAACAATTGTAAAACTTTTTTTCATGTAATTTTGTGCAGTTCAATGTGTTTTCTAAGTCATGCCCTCCTTACACATGGATAAAACTTGTTTCTCCTGTAGTTCCAGCACGTTGTCTTGACTCAGCATTTGTTGAAGCACAGTTACAGCTTACTGTATCTGTTACTGCAGGCAGATGCAGGAGATTCCCTTGTGTAGCTACTGCACACTAGGGAATTAGTGAAAACTTTGGGTCTTTGGGAGCTCCAGCACAGGAATGATCCAGACCTGTTGGAACAAGGCCAGAGGAGTCCACCAAGATGATCAGAGGGATGAGGAAAGGCTGGGAGAATCCCAATTCCAAATCTTTGGGGTGACCTAACTGTGACCTCCCAGTATCCAACAGGAGCCCACAAGGACGATGGAAAGAGACTATTCACAAGAGCCTGGAGTGACAGGAGAAGGGGGAATGGCATCACACTGACAGAGAGAGGGTTTAGATTGGCTATTAGGAAAAAAATTTGGTTTTGAGGGTGGCGAGGCCCTGGCACAGGCTGCCCAGAGAATCTGTGGCTGCCCTATCCCTGGGAATATTCAAGACCAGGTTTGATGGGGCTTGGAGCAACTTGGTCCAGTAGAAGGTGTCCCTGCCCACAGCAGGGGATAGAACAAGATGGGCTTTAAGGCCCTTGTACATTTCCTGTGTTGTGACTGTGACCTCCCAGGCTTTGGCAGTGTGGGAGCTGTGTGGGGATCAAGGTGTGGATCAGCAGTGTCATCACTGCTCTGGGCAGCAGCACATCTGGCTCTGTTCCTTCACACCAGCTCCCAAAGAGAAAGATGTAGGGATTGTTGTAGAAATAGGAGTTACAGCTAAGCTCGGATTTGTATTTGTTCTCCTGAAAATGAAGGAGTGCTGTTTTATCAGGATGGATTCCAGACTAAGTTCCCAAGAATTGGTGCAAACAACCATCTGAAACGAAGACCTTCCACAGCCCTGCAGCATCCAAGGCATTACACTGAAGATTAAATCCACTTTTCCCGCTCCAGCTGTTCTGCTGCTCTACAATTGTTGACAAACTCATTAAACCAAAGGATTTGGATAATTCTGAGTTTAACATCAGAAATTATGCCCAGCTTATGACCTCTCTCTTCTCACCTTATTCCTCCTCCACACTGCATCTCCTTATGTCCACCTGCTCTTAAGTCCTGCCCTGACTGCTGCAGCATTGCATCAATGAAACTTCATTTTGTTGTAGGTGGAATTACTCTGAGTTACTCTCAACAAATTGTGGACTAGATCACGGAGCCTCCAAATCTGTTTGTGGGTTGATGGTCAAATAAATGAACAGAAACAGGCCTGAATCAAATGATCAGCAACATGAGGAACAAGGCGCTCCTAAGAGTCAGCATGCTGGGCTCCAGCCCATTCTGGAGAAAGTTTTGTAGGCTTAGTTCAAATCTTGGCTGTGGATTTGTACCTTGGATCAAAGTTTTGTTGCAGGCCCTTCTCCAATATAAAGCAAAGAAACATAAAACAACAAATATCTAGTGAAATCCAAACACAATCTCCTCTATGTTATGCTGCAAAAATGAATGAACTCTGCCTCCCACCCACTCCCACTGTGACTTGCTGTGAATAAGCACCACTCAAAGGAAAGCACTGCAAAGAGTTCTGCCTCTTTCCAGCAGGAATAACAATGGAGCTGGGAAGAATGCTGACTAGCTTTACATCTGCTATTCCAGTTGGGCAGGTGTAGGTGAAGAGCAGTGGTGTTTTGAAAAGACCACTGAAAGGACTCACTCTTCACCCTGAACTGAAGCTCAAATATTTAATATGTAGATTTTATAGTGAAGATTTATTACATTCATTTTAATTTTATGCTTAAAATATATTTATATTTAATTATTTATATTTTATTTATTTATTTATTTGAACTTTTTATATTTATGTATTTTATATTTCTATATTTATTATATTATTATAAGGCTTTAATTTTTTTTTCTATTAAGTTAGGAAAAGCCCTTTTCCATCCTTCTCAAGGGATGTCCTATACTTCATCTGAGACTTTCTTAGACCATCTGAGGCAGTATGGTGGTTGCACCCCATATTTTGAGGGATAGAAGAATATCTCGGGAAATCAGGCACATAGGATGAATCCATCCATTTGTTATTTATGGATCTTCAAGCCACTGGGTTACAGGTCACTGATGTACCTGTAGGATTTCAGGGAAGGCTTTGCAGAGTGATTCTTCATGGGCACACTGGATTGCACTGATGAGAACTGGGTGCTGCTCCAAATCAGAAAAAGGGCAAATCTTGATCTGGGTTTTTACACTTTAAGTAGCTGAAGAGGTCACAGCAGCTGCTGGCTCCTCCCCAGCAGAGAATGAAGAATTCAAATATCCCACCAAGTTCCGAGCAAGATGGGGCACTGGGTTTCCTGTAGTATCAAGATTTAGGCGGGTTTTACATAAACTGTGGCAAATATCTGTTGGATGGTGGGTGTAGTAGATCTCAAATGTGTGTTCGAATCAGCCAGTTATTGAGAGGCAATGCAACACCCAAATTCAGGTGAGGTTTTATATTTTCTTAAAACTCCCGGAATGGTGCTCCAAGCTGTACCTGTCACTGCTGCTGACTGGCCAAGGAAATGGGACAAAACTGCACAGACAGGAAGGGTTTGAAGAAATTTCAGTATAAAAGTTGAGGGGGAAAAGCTTGAGGGAAAGGATAATGAAGGAGGATTGTTCAGAAATGCTGACATTGTAAACAAATGAAATCTGCTTTTTCATCTTCAAACACAAAAAAGCAGTCTACAAAGTTGAAAAGGAGCATGTTTTAAATGGACAAAAAATATTATTAGTGTAGAATTCCACCTTTGCACTGTATTTGTTTAGAAAAGGACTTATCAGTCAAACACTGCCCTGCATCAGAGGTAGGAACCTGTTGCTCCTTGAGCTGAGCTCTCCTCTGTTTCAGCCACCTCTAATTACTCCCTGTCCAATAACGAGCACATGGTGCAGAACAAGTGTTTATTTTCTTGCTTGCTTATTTATTCAAACAAAAGCACAAGAAGAGAGGCTTCTGCGTGTGGTGGACTCTACAATTGTTAAAGTTTCCAAGAGGTCACAAGGGTGCCAGATAACATTAGCAGCTAAGTGCTGTGTTGTCCCGTTGTGTTATCAACAGGAAACATCTTTACCAGCACAGGAACTACAGCTTTGTAATTGGCCTGGTGCAAGAACATGACAGTATTTTCTCATCCTATCAGGACTCGGATATTTTGGGAACTGGTATATAAAGCTTGCAGCACACAGTGTCTCTTGGACATTAGGAACAGGTTCATGGCAGAAATCAGTGTGCTTTGCTATTTTAGTAGTTGCTATAGTTGCAGCATGAATTTTCTTGCCCTGCATGGTTCAGGATGGTATTTCATTACAGTCCATATGTGTATTTTTATTATTTGAGTGCAGATGGACATGTTTAAAGGAATTAATATGGTGATATAAGCCTTGTAAAGAAGCCCTTAGCATATAAACAACAAATCCATAAATCATATCAATGCAGGCCATGTTTAGCTTTCATTAAATACTCATAGACTTCTATGGTGCAAGACTGAGCTCTATCCAAGCAAATTCCAGATTCACTGGATGATAAAATGTTGTATTTGGGCTCTGAAATGAGCAGCGTTCTGCATGATCCATGTGTTGAACAGAACAGCCCTTCTGCCTCACACAGTTAATGGCAAGAAAAGTGCAGTAACATCTATAACTAGTGTTAGATCAGAGCAAATAGTGCTTCAATGGAGCTGTAAAGAGCTCTTTTGGAAGGGGGCCAATATTGCAATTAATATTCTGTATGGAATTACACCACTTGTTGATTATAGCAAGCCTCACTTGGCCCATTGGATAAAGCTGGAGTGGGTTTTTCTGCAGCTGTTGTCACTGTTTTCATCCAAAGTAACTGTAACTACCAAGAAGAAAAAACTACAACACCGAACACACAGCCTGAGGATTGCCCAAATTTTTCCTAAGAAGTGCATCATGAGAAATTCTAATAACTTGAGGGTCATTTTGATCCTTCAGAATAATCAGTGCTACACCACAATGTTTAAGGCAGTGTTGCATGTTGCCCTTTGAGAGCTCACACAGCCAGATTTTCTAACTTCCACTCTTATTACAATTTTTCTTAAATGTCTCTTGACATCAGAAATTAAAGATATCTTTTATGTAGAAATTTTTTTGGTAAATGCGGACAAAAGGATCATTTTGTTACCAGTAACAAAACTGGCTTCTACAATGACAAAAGTCAGGATTTTCTTTCCATTTTATTCTATATAGTACACACTAAAAATACCAACCCAAACTGGAAGTTTGCAGGCCCATGTGAGCACTTAACTGGTCACAGAAGCTTCGCTTGGCCCTCACTGATTACTGTCTCAAAACTTCCTGATATCTCCCAGCAGAGCCAGAGCCAGGAGCTGCAGCACTTGGAGCTCACTGTGGCAGTGCAAAATTATGTCCCACATCTTGTGTCAAATACCCAAAATATCAGGGGCTGATGATGACAGGCATTCTTTTGGGGGGAGTGACACAGTCAGAGATGGGGAACTAAGAGCTTTTTTCCTCCCTCTTGCTCACTCTTGAAACATGCTGGTGGAGGTGGTGGGAAGGAGGGAACGTTTTGGTCTTCCTGGCTGAGGTGTTGGAGTGCCCAAACTCTCTGAGGCAGCAGCACTGGAGCAGCTTTCTCTTTTCCAAGCAGGATTTTGTGACAGCAAAGCCAGAGGGGTTCAGATTAATGAAGTGACATTTTTTTGTAGCAAATACAAGATTTTTTTTTTTTATTGGGGTGAGAACGTAAATTCAGCAGAGAAAAGAAACAGCAGCTGCAAATTGCTGGAAGTTAAGGCAAAGTCAGGCTAGAGGAGTATGTTTCCAGGAGAGCATTTGTTTGTGTGCAAGCATTTGCTGATAGAATTGATGCAGGGGAGAGCTCAGAGTCCTGTGTGAAGATGGGAGGGAGCCTCCACCAAAAACCACACCTCTTCCAAAAATGCAGCCCCAGAACTGCTGCCACAGGTCTGCCCGTGGGCGTGGACTCTGCAGGTGATGCTCTCAAGGACTGTGGGAGTTCCTCACCTCCAAAACATCAGCGTAATTCTTCCTGGAGGCTTCTCCCCCTGCTGAGCTCATCAAAGCTCCTGCCCTCACAACACCACCACCTCCACACTCAGTGCAAGTTTCCTGCAGGTGCCGTGGGACATCCCCAGCTGTGACTCCCCACACGCTGAGTCAAGGCACAGCAGAGCACGGAGGGAGGCTGGGCTGGGGGCAGGATCATTTCTGCTCTCGGGGAACCTCTCACCCACGTTTCCTGCATTAATCCTGGGTGAGAGTGCTGTCTGTGAGGGCAGGGGAAAGCCAGAGTGTGGGAAAGTATTGTGGCACATGGTGTGTCCCATTCTGCCTGGGACCAAAAGTGTTCTGCTGCCTTCCCTCCATCCACACCCACAGCTGTGGATGCTGCCTCATTTTGAGCCCCAGGTACTTTTCCCTTTCCCCTCCAGGCCGTTGGTTTCCCCATCCTTTGCCTTATGGGTTAGAAGCTGCCGGCTTGGTGCTTGTGTGGGGGATGTTGGCCTCACATGTCCTGGCTTCTGACCATCTCCTCTCCCCACAGCCACAGAGTGAGAGAGAAATCAATGTTACAGCTGCTTTTCCCTGCGTCCACAGTGCAGTTCTGAAGGGAGGCTCTCAGCCTGCTGTTTGTGGCCCAGCATTTAATGGCGCCCCACGTCAGGTCCCATCAGCAATAGCCTTTGGTTCAGAGCCATTAAACAGCTCCATCAACAGAGGAAAAGTTTAAATACCACATTGTGGGTTCAGGGCCACCTCAGCGCACAGGATGAACTAACAGGTCAGTCATGATGTATCACAATTGTCACTCACAATGAATTTCCTCTAAGATCCTATTCCTGGCAGGGGCCAGATATCCTAGAAGGTTATTTGAACAGCAGGGCACTGCCCCAAGCCCATGTCCTCTGAAGCCCATAAAGCAGAGCTTAAAGGACTCGGGATGCACCTGCTGGAGCCTGGGGAATGGGCCACAACTGGGCTGTGCCAAAGATTCGTGCCTTGCTGGAGCCAGGCAAAAGGGACTGCTGGTTCCTGAGGTAGCAGTGATGTATCTAATGCCTCAGGTTTAGCTTTTATATTTTCAGATTCTGTGCTGCTTTAGTGGGTGGGTCTGGGCTTCATATTATGGGATGGTGAGCTCTCTGCACAGAGCAGGGAGACAAAACAATTCCTGTTCTAGCTGGGGACCAAGGACAAATGACCCAAATCTCAGGCCCAAGAGCACAAACAACGTGGGCTGAAGAGAGAAAAACAAGCAGGATGGGACTTGATGGGCTAAAGCTGGAATTGGACAATTAACTGCAAGGTGCAAATGGAGCAGAGCTGATAAAAGTGAGAGACCCCATGCCTGGCCGTGCATTTTGGGACCATTTTGGTTCACCTGGGGTGCAGCCCTGGCTGGGCTCTGGTGCTGCCCAAGGTGGATCCATTGAGGCCTTTCAATAAATCCCTGCTTTATTCTTTAACTCTGTTTAGCCTCTGTTCTAGCTCAGCCTTCACAAGGCATCAGTTTGGAGCTGGTGGTAAAGGAGGCGTGAGCACAGCTGCCCTTGGCTGTGAGGAGGGTGAGGCATCCTCCCCAGAGTGAGCAAACCAAGCTTCTGCAGCGCTTGGAGAGGCTGCACAGCATCGTGTGGGCAGCATCCTCAGGCTGCTGAGGTGCCTGGGGCTGCGACTTTTTGCTACTCTGGGTTTTTTGGGTGGCTCCACCACTGCTTTTATCTTGGTCTGCCACAGGGGAAGGGCAGTTGTAGCTAATTCCCACGGGCCTGAGAGAGCAACAGTGAAATAAATTGGAAAGCCTCCTCAGAGAAAGGCAGAGAACTAGTGCTACCAGCGTGGCTGAAAGTGAAAGGGCTGAAAGAGCCTTTGGCCCACATAGGGAGGGAACCATCTTCTTGTTTTTCTGATACTCTTGAAAAGAGAGAAACAGCTGTTTTTCATTTTCTGTGTAAAACAGCACCTGTCAGTGCCAGGGCTGCTGTAACAGCCCCACCATGCCACATGAAGCTGGGCTGAGCCCCTGTCTCAGGGGTGTTGGGGGCACCACTCAGCAAGAGCAGGCACTCAGTCCATTTTCCCAAGAGTGGTGGGAAAATGGACTGAATTTTAGATTTCATTAAAAAAAACCCACACCACATATTCAGTTTGTTTGGAGGCTATTGCCTTTTTAGCCATTGTTAGAATGAAAGCAATTTGGCACATAATAATTCTCACACTGTAGCATTGAACCTCTGCCCTAACAAAGAGCGATCACTGGGCATGGTGCAAAGGATAAATTAACTTTTTCTATTATTCCGTTGAAAAAATACACTTGCAGACTTCTGTAAAAATACCTTTGGGCAAAACAGATTATTTTGACTTTGGACAGCATCATTCACAAACTCTACACCACAAGTTTGGTCTGAAGGAAACCACACATGATCTGACTCTTTTTATCTCAAATCGGCGGCGGAGAGCTCGGTGCGGTTACAGTTCTCCTCATTTCTCAGAAGAGATGATCATATTTAATCATTGTGTCAGTTGGCACAAACACCATGTTTGTAGTGAAATGCTAAAAAACAGCACATTTATCTTCCCCTTGATCAAGATTTGTGCGATAGAAGCTCTTAACGTTAAACTCATCAGTACTGAAATGTTTGAAGGGCTCAGCTACCCAGCTTGTTTACTGTAGCTTATTTTAAAGAATGGTCTGATCTCTCCTGCCTAATATAACAAATACAGCATCAGTAATCTCCACCCAAGGGCATTCATTCCTTGGCAGGCTTCACTTTGGCTCTGAGATATTATTTCTGGACTTTTTGAGGGAATGACAACTGCTAACTTGCTTCACTGAGCAGCACATTTCAGAATCCACATTTCAGAATCAGCCTGTAGGAGTTGCCTCACAGCATGTTCCTACCAGCTGCACTGATGCAGGAGCCAAAAGTCATTTGGAGGGGGAGAGAGAATTGGAAGAAGGCTGTGATTCCCCATCTGACTAGCATCAGAGGGGCCAGAGAGTTTCTCCCTCGTTTCCTGCAGTGAATCCATCAGGTCTGCTGGAAGTGCTGCAGCCCTCAGTGACACAGGGATGCTCTGGGTGCTGTTACATCACCCCTGCTCCTAGCACTGACCTGCCCTGATTCCTGTCGTTTCACTGGCACCAACTCTTGCTGTGGTATTGGGAGGTCCCAAGCGCACAAAAACCTCCCCTGCAACCACCCTTGCCTAAAGAGCTCACTTGTCATTGACGTTTGGATCCAGCTGGGTTTGTCTCTCTCCCGTAGGGCCAGGGCTCCACTCCCCACCCTGCCCACCACTGTCAGTGACAGCACAGGCTGAGAGCTCAAGGACACAGGCAATGCCTCTGCTAAGATGCAATGAGTTTTGTTTGTGCTCAGGCTGCAGTTTCAAAGATGACAGTAAGTTTGAAGCATTGCTTTTCTGTCACAAAAGTCTGTTTGAGCTCTCAGAAAACCAACAGGAGGAGGGGACAACTCCAAGTCTCACTGCCTGGTATGCAGAGCTGTCCTGACCTCCTCCAGGAGCATCTTCCCTGGCCAGAGCAGCACCCTCCCAGCCAGCTCCAAAGGCAAAAAGGAGCATTGCCAATAGCCAGTGTAATTGATACCCTGTCAGCCCAAGCCCCAGCTCAGGTGCTCAGCAGCTCAGGGCTGTGGCACCATTGCTTTCGTAGAGTTTGAGTTTCGGTGGTTTCCAACGACCTGTTCAGTTGATATGAAATTGTGGAGGAGTTGAAAACTCAGCTCTATGCCAAACAGACAAATGAAAAGCCATGCAAGGCCTGTGCCTTGTCCCTGAACAGGCTGTTACACGCCCAAAGCTGCCAGTTTCCCTCCTGCCACCGAAACCCCAGCGCCAGTGGCTCCTGGAAGGTGTGCACTCATGTTCTGCAGGATATCTGCTTGCAGGGCCTTCCGGGATGAAAAGTGAAGCTGCTCCTCTGCTGCCACAAGCCCATTTACTCAGCAAGTGCTGCCACACAGCCAGAGGCAGTGACAAGATGGAAAAAGCGCAGTATTGGCACCACATCCCATCACAACAACCCTTCCCAGAGCACAGCTGAGCCAGACATCACTGGAGGGGGGATGCTGTAAGCAAAAACCAGTCAAGCACACCCACCCAGATGAGCTTTATGAGATTTATGTCCATGGGGTAGCTACATGAACCTGGCACTTTTTTCTTCCACCTTTTTGAGGCTGGAGCTCTGGGCAGGCTCTTTGGGGAGGTTTAACTGGAGTTGGTCATACATGTATCTTGAATTTTTCTGCAGGTAAAAAACTTTTCTTTCAGTTTCAAAGCTACTCGTCTCCCTCAGTACAGAGCATGTGGCTGTCCACAGCCCCTTGAGGTTTTCAGATCAACTCTGGGCCTGCTGAAGGTAAGAGCAGGGATTTCCATGGAGGAGCCATGCAGAAAGCTGACAGAACAGACTGCAAACCAGCCTGGGTGAATTCAATTACAACCTTGAGGTGCAAGTAAAGCAACAGCAAAGGCAAGTCACCCCAGCCTTTGAAATGCCAATTTACGGCGTGAGCAGGGGAAAATAGCACTTTGGTAATTTCTTGTTTAGGAAAAAAAACAGCAGAACACTTCCTTTAGTGACACATTAGCTGACAGTGGTGCTTTTATGACTCTTTCCTAGTCACTGATGAGTCACTGGACGGAAGTGCAGGGACAGACTGTTCTTAGTCCAAGGGTTGCAATCCAGTGGTTCAATGTCACCCAAAACAAGGTGCTTCTCTTGCTCCCACTCGCCCTTGTGCCATTGCCATCAGCAGTTCTTTCTGCCCAAGTCCTTGATCAGCTCAGGCTCACATCTGATGGCCCTGGGGCTCTGTGTGTCACCAGCAGATCCATCCCCAGACCGGGAGTGCCACTACAGCTCCTGCTTCCCACCACGACAAGCAGAGGGGTCTCCAGACTTCACCAGGCATTTTTCCCTTGTATTGCCTCCTAATGCAGTTCATATGTTTAGACATCACCCTTCACAGACATCCATTCTTTTCAAGTTCCTTACATTTTAGATTATATATCCTTTGTTTTGATCCTTTGCATCAGAAAATAGGGTTTTTTGAAGCTTAATAGTGAGGGTTCAGTGCATCTGCCAGAGTTCCTGGCACAGCCTGCATCCTGCAGGAGCAATTACTTTCCAGTGAGTCTCTAAAATTGCTTATTTACTTCCACTTGTAGGCCAAAAATACTTTAAAATCAGGACAGTTTTTTCCAGTTACACAATCACCCGAAATATCTTGAATACATAGACTTCCACTGTGGTTCAATAGTCAATCTGAAAATAGCCAAAACAGTTTGTAAAGCATGTTAAAAGTGTTCTCTCCCAGAATCCAGACTTTAGAAGTGCAGCTCTGTGGTCCAAGTCAACCAACATCACGAAGCAAAATCAATTCCCCTGATTTTATAACAACATAGGGAGGAAGAGACACCAAAAGAGAGGGTAGCCAGTCTGTGGTGCTCCTTAGCAGCTTCCTGGGCCGAGTTATCACAACCAGCCACTTCCAAAATGTCCTTTCATGTCTATTCATATTGGGTTTATTTACTGCTCTTGGTAAAACAAAACCAGAGTTGGTTTCTGACCAGCCATGAGATATAGGATGTTTTTCCATTAGAGATTTTTAATTAATTATAGTGAGTTTAGAACATTAAGTGTGGGGCATCTGCTTCTCCTACCATTTTAATTTACCAGAAGCATTGATAAAACCTACAGTAGCTTAAGAATTGAACCCTTCTCTGTCTTGAAGGTACAGGTAACAAAGTGTGCAGTGATCTTGTAAAGCTCTCCAGAAAACCTTCTGAAGATCTAAAGGCACTCTGCAAAGTGAGGCTTCATTTGTTTTCCTTACTCATGCATATTTTAAACTCCCTTTTAAGTTTAAACGGTTTGCATGGGTGTAATTCAGAACAGACTGGGGACTTACATATTTTGCATACCAACAAGTTATGCGAGTCCAATTCCTGAAAAAAGATTATGAGCATTATGGTGCAGTTGTGGAGTAACTCACTGGAAAAAAATAATAGCACAACAAATTCTGAAGGATTCACTTTGTAATTTTAAGTGGATGTTCCCAAATGAAAGAAAGCTTTGTGCCCATCAACAATGTCCATAAAGGAATCAGCCTTTCTCCAAACCTACTGAAGAACCACGGGCTTAATTTGTAGGTTTAATTTACTGGCACCCATATATATGTGTGTGTGTGTGTGTGTGTGTATTCACATATATATGTCATCTAGACTTTAAATGATATTTAAAAAGTAGAAAGAGCATGATAAACCTATATATATACATTTTTATATATGTCATCTAGATTTTAAATGATAGTGAAAAAGTAGAAATAGCATGATAAACCTTCAAAGCTGAAATAAAAAAGAAGCTGTGTTTTAACTTAGTGCTGAGTATTTATACAGCCGGCACCGTTTAGTCCGGCATGTTTGAGTGAGTGCGAGTCTGTGGTTGCAGTTGTGTATAAAAATACTGCAGCCTGCTCCTGCTTTAGGAACTAAACTTCAGTTCCCAATAGCTCCCTCTGTAATTCTCTTTCCAAATAAAAGGACGAACTATTCCTGGCTCGTAACGGTGTATTTCTGTGGCTTCTTGAACTATAATGAAGGCAGTCTGGAATGTTAAAAATTACACACTCAATGCCAGTTCTGAAGCCACGGTAATTTAGGCTTTAAATGTTTTGAAGTTTACATTTTGAGTCTGTTATTGTACAACATTTTAATTAAAATGTGCCTGTAGTCCAGATCACTAATGCCTCTTGCTCAAAGATCCATTAACATCTATCTTAAAACCACTATGTAGGGAACTTGATAATTTTGGTATCGAGGGCTAAAGCCATCTGCTTGGAAAATTATTTGGTTTTTATTTGGCTCTTTCTAATTGTAGAAATTCAAAGACATCTTTGATATCCACTGTATTCCAACAATGGAAACATCAGTTCTCTTTCTGTAAATGCTTTAGACCTGTCTCTGCTGCAGACTTGATGCAGTTCAAGAAATAATCTGCCAAGCTTGTCACCAAGGAATCAGGTCTGGATTTTCCTGCAGAGCCAATATTTTCCATTGATGCACATTATCATCTCTATGTTTTCCCATTGGAATGCTACTAAATAAATAAAAAAATGTGACATGCTTACTTCTGGATATCCTTGTAACAGAATAACAGCTATTCTTAGGATTAATAACTCCGTGGACTCCTCTTGTTATCATCTGTAGCAGAGAGTTTGTAGACATTTATGCCTGAAATATGCCTTCACATTTATATCCTGTGTACGATGAAGTGAGGCTTAAACCTGACCTTCACTCTCAAGTTAAAATTCCTGTCATACCCTGTGTAAAGGGTGGGAATTAATTCCAGTGTCAGTGAGAGATGCAAAACTGAAAGCTAACACCACAAGTCTGGAGTTTCAGTGGGGTTTGGGGTGGGGCATTTTGGGGCAGGTAGGGAGGACCCTCTTAAAGCTAGAACTGGCCCAGTTTTTGAAACATATTGACTGGCTATAGGAATAACCCAGCAGGACAGCAATGGCTTTGTGAAAATTCTGCATATTAAGGGGGAAGTCAGAGCTTTCCAGATGTTTCTTGCGCCAAATACCTCAGCAGTCTATTTACATTTAGTTCAGGTTTAGAAATTTTGGTATTGAGGGCTAAGACCATCTGCTTATAAAGCTGTCTGGTTTTTATTTGGCTCCTTCTAATTGTAATTCCTGTACAATGTAAAATCAGAAGCTATTATTGTATTTGCATTTACTAATCATTGTACAATAGTAACAATTTCCAGTGTAGCATCCATGGGATTCTTGCAGGACTGCAAATGTTGACTAAATGCTCAGAGGGAGAGAGCTCTGGGCAGCTCTAAGGTAGTAAGGAAACAGAATCCTTTAATATCTGAAACAGCCACTCAGCCAAAAGGTACATTGAAAAATAGAGCGGACCTCACTAGTCTCTGTCTGTGTTGGCTTTGAAGGTTTCAGACTTTGACTTTTGTCATCCCACACCTCAATATTATGCACTAAGAGAAGCAAACCCCCTCTGACATGACAATTGACATGAGCTGTCTTCATAGCAACCACATGCTTTGGCACCCAGTGCATCTCTTGCTGTGACATGGAATTCTGCATTGCACCTGATTTTTGGCCATGAGTTTAGGTTTTCAGGTGTAAGCAAAATGAGGTGTTATTACTGCCACCTAATCAAGGCAAAACCAGTTTCACTTTCTTTGAAGCTTTTTATCTCCCTACAACTGGATTTGAATCTCTGACTTCACCACCACAACCCCAGAGCCATAACCACAAGGCCACATGGTTGCAGAGCTGTTTTTGGAGGTGGCAGTGATGTGAGTTATTTTAGAAGCTGCTAGCTATAAATTTCAGTTATATTTGAAGGAGGGTAAGTGAGTTTTGAAAATCCTTGGTGAGTCTGTCCTTCAGTGACTAGTGGGCAATTACTGAGGCTGCTGGCAGGAGTGGGAATGGAAGGGTCATCCTGCAGCTTCTACCAGAAACCACTGAGTACAAACAAACAGCAATTGTGAACAACAGTTAAACTGATTGTCCTTGTTGGTATTACTGTCCCAAGATGGGCTGTGACGCAGAAAGTCAATCTGCACAAAGTCACTTTTTCATTGTAGTGAGCTCCAAATAGCATCAAAACAAGTCGTTTTTAGACCTCTGGGCTGTGCCTGATAAATGCAGCCCAACCACCTTGATTCTTTTTTAAAAAGGTTTCTCCCTGACCCTTCAGTTCATGAGGCATTTTTGCACTACTGGCTTCCTGCCTGAAAATAAACGTAAACCTGCTATTCCATACCACTTGTTCCATAAACTACAAGGGCAAATGCTGGGAGCTATGACTGGAACCATTTCACATTTGCAAAATAAGGATCACTTTGCCAAAATGATACGCGGGATTTAAAAGCCTCACTTGCCAAGATCCATTCAAAATAGCAGCCTTGGCACAGCCAAAAACCTCATTGTTGGGTATGATGTGAGATAAAAGCCCCAAAAAGCAACAACTGAAACGCACAGCGAGTTACTAAAAGCTAAAAAAATGTGGAAATCAATTCTTTCACATGTAGGAACTGTTTACACTTTTCTGTTCTCATAAGAGTAAGTTTCAACTGCACAAGTTAGCCACATCTGTGTGAAATGCAGATAAATCAGGCAGTAGAGTGATTTCAATCAGAATAAGGGTCATAGTAGAGATGGTGGCTGAGAGATGGTGGGAGTTACTTGCTCAAGATCATGCCTGATACTCTCAGCTCCCTGTTGAGTATTTCCTTGTGTCTGGTAGAGCAGAGCACAGCTGTCTGAGCAGGGTAACTGAGATACTCATGGTACAGATGAGCTTTCCACTGGAGATGCTCTCACATAACAGCCAAGCTCCAAAGGAAAGGCAGAGGGCAAAAATGCTGCTGTCATACAAAGCCCACAGAGGTGGTCAGCCTCAAAAACAGAGGAACCGGCATAATCCAGTGGTTCAGGGCACAACTGAGGGAGTGAAGGCAATCCCTCAAGGAGAAAATAGAAGAGAATTCTTTGGATTTGTAGGGCCGCAATAGAATTAGCTACAGTTGCCTTTAGTTGGGTAAGAGCTGGCCTTATCATCCCAGGGAGGGATGAATTCTCCTTCAAGTACAGAGCCTTGCCATTGCTGAGCCTATACACTCAAGCTGGGGATGATTAAAATTGGGAGGAGAGAACAAAACCACCTCACTGAGGTGTTTTTGACTGCCCAGAAAATGGGCAAGTCAGGGAAATCTTCCTGCTCCAGTGAACTTGCTCCCACCGACCCCTTTGAGACAAACACTGGGACTGCAAAGGACATAGAGAAGTTACTGATGGCTCCTGCTCGTGCCCAGGGCAATAAATAACATTTAAGGTGATGCTGATGCAGAAAAGGATGTGAAATACTGGAAATACTCCTAGAAAATCAGTACACCCCACCAGCCCAAAGATCTGGATTTATCATGTATTATTCCAGGTCATTTTTACTCACATATAGAAGCAGTCACTTAACATTAAGATTTCTTAGGATGCTGTACAATGGCAAGGCAGGAATAAAGTAGCATTCTCAGCCATGAAATCACATCTATTTTGGTACTTGAAAGCAATTTTGGAAGTAGGAGTCCCTTTGGAATTGAAGTGAAAACCCTGCAAAAAAAAATTCAATATAATTTACGTTACGTGTAAAAGGCATGTGGGAAGTCAGGATAAAGTGCAGCTGACCTCTCCTGTTGTCTCTCAGGAAATCAGAACTCAGTCGTGCCTGTTACAACTATTATTTAATAGCTGGGGAATGGCAGCATTTAGAGACTTGTGGACAGAGGTCTTTCAGTGAAGAACTCACAACAGCCATTTTGTCCTGGTTTCCAGGAAGAAAAGGTTACTCCTGGAGCCTAAGAAAACTGTCACGAAATTCTCGAAGGAAAAAAGAAAATGTAAAAATCCAAACAAACAAAGAAAACATTTCACTACAACCCATCTTTGGAAAAATATAAAAATATTTTTCCATCCAGAGAAATAACTATAAATAATGTTTGAACTATTAAAAGAGCGAACGCAGAAAAAGGCTATTTACATAGAAGTGTTTTGTGCTGTTTCAGTCTAATTTGTCACTGATGTAGGAGCCTCATACGTTAGCTGGAGGAAATCCAGAGTTTTCAAAGGTTTTCTGTCAGGGCTTGAAAAGCTGCCAGTTTTTTTAATGGAGCCGAGCAGTCTCAGGCCTGTTGTTCTCAAAGATTTTGTGAGCCAGGGCTGAATGTTAGCAGGAAACAGAGCCAAGTGGGCTTCCTGAGCGTCTGAGAGAGGAAACACTGTAATAAGCATGGAGGCTGTGGTTAAAAATAACTCTGGTATATAAGGGCTGCAAGGATCCCCTCTCGCTCACACTCGCCGCTGCCTCTTGGCTGCCGCTTCCCGCTGACTCCCTGTGAATGAGATGCTTTGCCATCCCCTCGGAGCAGGTGGTTTTTGAGCAGAAAAAGACAGAAAACAGCCCACGGAGTAGCTGAGCACAAGGCAGCTCTTATTGAGTTTCTAGCAAGCAGGATCCCGGCTTTATTTCAAGAGTGTTGTCAGGCTGAGTTGAGCCATGGGCACGGAGTGTTTCGGTGTCTAACTTAAGGCTGAAGTAAAAGTTATGCTGAAAAAAACCTCGGTTTTTTTCTGTGATATGAAACCTGAAAAGGGGAACAAGGCAAATCGTGGAAGGTTCTTGAGCAATAGGTGAAAGGGCCCCCCTAAATTGTTACCATCAGGCCCAGCGTGGCTTGGACCACTTCTGCTGGAGAAGGTTCAGTCCCACCCTGTGCCCAGCTGCAGGAGATGCATGTGGCAACCACAGGCTGGAGGATTGGCCACCCACCATCAATCAGAGCTCTGCATCCCCCTCCTCAGTGTCTCAGCCTGCCGCTCCTCACCACTTTCATTTTGCATGGGGTTAGGCCCATCTTTTCTCTCAAAGAAGTGTTTTTCCTTGCAAATGTGGACTGAAACCCACGCTGATTACTTGGTAAATTAAGGCACCTTTTTCCCTGCTGTAACCTGACACTAACAGCCCCATGCAGTCCATGCTGAACACTTCTTTGTAGCTCGCATTATGCTGTAATTGGCAAAACACATTCTTCCCAGGCTTGTGTTTTTATTACAAACATTTATTTGGCGCTTTATGTGGCAAATGAAAAGAGAATTTCACAACTCATTCTACAAAGTTGCATTGTATCAGGCTGCCCCTTGAAAAAGCATTTTATTGCTCAAGAGTAGCTGTAACCGTTCAAGGGGTTTCAACAGCATTGCTCTCTTCAGCTACAAATGCTTTATATACTACAGCACCAAATATTAATAATTTTGATCAGTGTTGACCCTGACAACTGGCACTTGATTCCACCCTCAGCAGTAAGTGTGACATTCCTCACAGGCATCAGCTGAACAATTTGGAGTAAAAGTTCAGGTGTGTGGAACAAAACAAGCTGAAGTTTTTTTTCTGAATAGCATTTTCTATGAAACAAAAAGCACTGTTCCTAAGCTCAGACATAGCCAGGCATTTCAATATATAAATATCCTAAATTGTAGGCATTAATAGTTCAAGAAAAAAAATTATCACAACAAAGGACACAAGCATCTGGAAAACAGTCTATCCCAAAATATCCCACTGAAGCTTCCAAGCTTAACCATAATTATATAAATAATTGTGATAATGGAAAAAAAATTATATACCATATTGAATATTTCAGTGATGTAAGTCTGCAAGGACTTGAGAGGCCAGGAAGACAAATGAAATCAGTCGCTCTGTATATGCAGCCTGTCCTGCAGAGGTGCCTGTCTTCCTCTCACTGGCCAATTCATGCCTCTGATTCATACTTCCATGTATTCAAACAGGGAAAGTAATTCCAGGCAGCCAGCAATACCAATTAACAGCGTCATGGTTAATGAAATGCTTGCTCCAATATTTCCCATTACTTTACCCAGGGACATATGACTAATAAATCATACAGGTGCAGCACAAAGATGGTGTTTTATAAAGGAGAACTAAACCCCACATGTTCATCACGTCAAACAAGGCTTTGCAACCTACACCCTACATGAACTCCTACTTCATGTATTTGGTGATAAAGCTCCACTTATCAGATCCCACCATAACCTATGACCATGTTTTACATGCCAACAAGGGAAACAACCCTAGAGCCTTCCTCACTCCTCAGTAATTCTCTTCTTTTAAGCTTTGCCCAGTCTTCTCTCCCACTCCCCCAGTTAAAACATGTAAACTTCAAAGTGGCAAAAAACTCTGCTAAGAAGGGCCCCTGCATTTGTGCTGACTCAGACTGCAACAGATCTCACAAACTAAAAAGAGGAAAAAAAGCAGCTGATTAGGGCTTTGATGTTTCCTCAAACAGATTTTTTTTCCCCTGCTTTTATTAAAACCCAAACAGGTCTCACTTCTAAACCCAGTCAGCTTGGCACATCTGACAACACTTGCTGTCCTAAGCAGACATGACAGACAAGACACCATTTCCCTTTTCCTCCTGTCATCTCCAAGCAGTTATACAAATTTTCTATTAAAAATGGAGGCCAGGAACAACACAACCAGTATGAACACTCGTGTATTCCAGAATTAAATGAGTTTCATCCTCTTGGGTTTCTGATCTGGTAGAGCCCATTAAATATTTTTTAACCATAAGAGTAATTTTTCTGAATGAAATCACATAGGTACTTCTGCCTTATGCTTCTGTTATTCCATGCCCCAATTGCCCATTTCTTCACTAAATATTTGCTTCTGTAATCTGAAGTATTTGGCAGCAACTGAAAACTACTTGTCATGATCAGTGGCTGACATTTCAAGCAGTTTTGCTAATGTGATTCAACATGCTTGCCAAGTTTTGGAAACTGTGGTATCAGTTCACAGTTCTGTTAAAAAAAAAAAAAAAAAAAAAAAAAAAAAAAGTTTTTTCAAACATGCTTTTATTGACAGCTGAAAGGGACATCTGCAGTACAACATATGGGCATTCAGCACACATTAGTAAAAGCTGGCAGAAACAGCTACATACCTAATCAAAGCCGATAATTTAAAAAGTGGCATATGTTATTTAGGTTTGAAGAGTCCCCAGATCAAAAATGACAAAAAATCTTTTACAGCTGAATGCTATCATTCTTTACACATCAAATTCAAGTAGCAATACATAATTACCTCAATTATATTCACTAAATAGCTGGATTTTTGCATGATTTATTCAACCATGAACATATTTTCTTGCATAATTCTGAGAAAGGTTTTATTTATATCGTTTGACTTACATATTGAAATGGAATTTAAGCTGGTTTCTTAAGCTGCATTGATGGGAGTCTGCCTTGCTAAAGCAGGTTGGAAGCATCAGAGCTTGACTTTTGCTAATCTTTTGGGAGCTAAGTTAATAAGGCTTTCACTAAGATTGCCATCACAAGGAATGGAAGGGATAGAACTGCCAATAATCATGTTGAAGAAGCAGAAGTGCTAAAAAATATTTCTGTTCTCTCTTTGGGAAAAAGCCAGATGCTGTATCGAGATCAGACAATAATGATGTTGAAATGCTTTCCATTACAGTAACCAAGGAGGATGTTAAAACAACTGCTACTCATCTCAAACAGTATTAAGTTGCCAGGTCTGGGTAATTTAGAAGTGAGTGTTTCCAAAGAACCAACTAAGGACATCTCCAGATGGTTAATGTTTATTATCAATTCATTTCAGAGCAGTGGGGAAGCCCCAGGTGACTTGGAGAATGTTAATATTATGTCAATATTGCAGCAGGGTAAACAGAATGACCTAGATATGCCTGTCAGTGTTACATAAACCTGGGCAGAGACAGGGAGGACTTGAGACATAAAAAGAATTCTAAATAAAGATGGTTTGGTTAATGACGTTTGTGATGGTGTTTTGAATAAGTACGTGCTTTGGTGCAGTGTGATTTTCACAGTAAGAAATAAGCACATGACAAATTAACACGGTGTGCACATGCAAACTGGTCCAACCACAGGCCAGTCCATCTGGAAATGGAATTTAGATTTTAATCAAGCAGCTTTATTGGTTCGTGATTTTTTTTTTTTTTAATCATTACTTACCATTCAATGTTGTTAACAATAACCTGGAAGAAAAAAGAAATTGTTTCTGGTAAAGCCCTAGATGACAAGGATCACAGAAGTGCAACATAATTTGAAGAGCATGTCATTGTTAAAGGATTATTTAAACTATCCAGGCAGACACAAACCCCGCTCATGGCAATACAGAGAAGCTGAAGGCCACAGTTCTAGGAATGGAACATGCAAGCAGCCCTGCTTTTTGGCATGGACAAAAATAGGTTCCTACATAGGCCAACAGAGAATTGTTCAGAAAAACTGGGACACCAAAATTGCTCTGCTCTCAGACATCTTGTTTGATGCTATCTTTCACAGCCTCTACCTTCCTGTGCAACCCTAAACCAGCTCGATTTCCCCAGTGGTTCCAATACTCTCTTAATGCTTGCCAGCCCTTCCACCAGCACTCCCATCAGGTCTCCCAGGGCTTTGCTCCACCCTCCACTCTTCCCCCATGTCCCAGGTGCTCTGCTTTCACACTGTCATAAATTCAACCTTCTCAGGAAGCCTGGGAGCCAACACTGCGTGCAGAGGGTGGTGCTGGCCAGGACTGGGGAGCTGAGGGAGTATCGTGGAATCCCAGGATGGTTTGGGATGAAGGGACATTAAAGCCCACCCAGTGGCCCCCCTGCCATGGCAGGGACACCTCCCACTGTCCCAGATGCTCCAAGCCCCAGTGTCCAACCTGGCCTTGGGCACTGCCAGGGATCCAGGGGCAGCCCCAGCTGCTCTGGGCACCCTGTGCCAGGGCCTGCCCACCCTGCCAGGGAAGAATTCCTTCCAATATCCCATCTAACCCTGTCTCTGGCAGTGGGAGCCATCCCCTGTGTCCTGGCACTCCATGGCACAGAACTGGGGAGAGGAGGCTTTGCCAAGCAGCTACTCACAGAAGACCATGACAAAGGCCACAAGTCAAATCCTTAAAGAGAAGTGACTCATATTTGTCTGCTACTCCACTTTTCCAGTGCTCAAACCTCAATAAAGACTATGGAAATAGCTCAGAGGAGAATCACTAAGAAAAATGTATTAAGGGAAAATACGTTTTCCTAAAAACTTAATGAGCCACTTCAGCTCATCAAAGAGGTGGATCACCTTCATCGGTCAGTCCCTGCATGGGAATCAGCTCCAGTCATGAAAGGCCTGGTCAAAAAGGCTCCTTTCTCCAATTAATTCATGATGTTAATTTATTCAGACAAAAGACCTACAGGATTAAATCACTCTCCCCAAATTAAGATGTGTGTCTCTGACTCATACCTGTATATTTCATTTTATGTGGTTGTTTACATCATTTTATCAACTTCCTTGACAGCAGATTCTAAAATGTGCCTACTCAGAACCTGCAGTTTAAAATAGAAAAAAAAATTTAGTCAGCAGAACTGTGACAATTTGAGAGGCAGGCAAGGAAATCCTCTGTCTCATTTCAATATGAAGGGGTTAGTGGCGGTGTTACCTGTACTGCCTACTCTGGGTGCTAAGAGGTGTCATTTTCAGGTCGTTTACCCTGGTATTACTCTTATTGTTAGCTTGCTCTAGGTGCAATCAGGACTTTCTGAGAACAATCCCTGAGAAAGGAGCTTTTTGTTTGTTTGAATTCTGTAATGACTGAGCTGGGGCTGCCAGGTGAGTGGGTATTGCACCAACCCATCCAGCGTCGAGCTTCAGTGGGCACAGCCCTCGCTTGGGTTCTTCTATTAACGTGCAAAATCTTGATTGCAATTCCTTAAAAATCTTCTCCTCGATCTAAAAGCAACAAGAGACAGCAGCAGCAACACCTAGGAAAATGAACTTTGCCATATAAAAAATGGCTGAGTCCGTGTTTACTTTGGCTGGAAGACAAATCACACATCATTTAGCTCTCCTCTGCCCACAGAAGATTAACAAATACTTTCTAATCTCACATTCTTCACATTTATACACCAGTGGCATCACTCCTGATCTATGCTAGGTGAGATCACTGCCAGGATCTTGGGTTTAGGTATTTAAAATAAGAGTTGCGAGCAGCAAAAAGCCAGAAAATGTCAGCACAACTGTCACAGACCGAGTGGAAGGTCATGGCAAAGTTGTTCTCAATTTGCGCAGAACCGGTGACTCACAAGGTAAATAAATTCTCACATTTGTCTCCCCAGGTTTAGTGCAGCTCTCAATTATTAGCCTAACTGCTTTTCTTGAAACCAAAAAGAAACTAAAGGCAGTGAATTTATTATTTTGTGCGCTTGGCTTTCATCCTCTCTGCCCACTAAACTTTTCCTTTACACAAAGAAAATGCAGAGTTTGGTGATGGAGCCATAAACAAAAGTCCTTGCAGTGTCTCCTGGAAGGCAGCATCCGATTGGAGCTTCTCAGTGAAACCTACACGTCCAGTTGTATACCCTAGAAACAAAATATTTTGCTATAGCTGTTGCTGAAATCACAAGCACATAAACTGACACAGACATTCAGGGTGTGTTATCAAGGGAGTATTCACATTCATTCTGAATTCATCAGAGTATATTTTCTTGGCTGACTCACAGCCCCATATATACGTATCATTCACTTAAGGACGTTTTATTAGAGGAAAAGAGTTTACATTGAAAGATTACACAAGTGTGACATTACAGAGCCATGAGTCACACATCTTTGTGTACAGCGTTACCATGCATTCAGTGTATTGATTCTGCTCCAGTCACAGAAGTTTGGCTGCTCCTTCTGGCCAATCTGTGAACTTTTAGAATGAAAACTATAGAAAGTTAAACAAGAGATATTCCTGATTTTAAAACACGTGTAGCTATTGAAACGATCATTTACTCACCCTAGCAACTGAGTTTTCCCGAGGTGATTAAACACAGCCACAAGCCTGGGATGGGCTCTGGTGAACAGGCTCGAAGTGCTTGGGAGAACCAGAGCCCATCAAGGGAATCGTTCCTTCCCCTAATCGTGAAAGCTGTTCTCCTGCACCCTCCTGATTTCCAGCTCACCTAGAAACTCCTCTAAAAGTGATTGCAAAGGAAATATGGAGGAGGAAAGGAGAAAGCATAGCTTTCCTTGAACAGGCTCTAAAAGAATCAGTCTATCCCTTGACCACAGATCATAGTTTTCCCCCCTTCAGATCCGTCACTTTTGCTCCTGGATGATGGCCAAGCGGCCACGATCTTCAGAATCAGGAGTCTGGAGCACGTTATCAGAAATTACTGGAGAATTGCTCCTTCAGAGTCAGCATCTGAGCTAGAGGCCAAGGTAAGGGAGAAGAACAATCTTCCCTTCTGAAAAATCAAGCCCAAGACTATAGATTGCTTGCAACCAGTGGAGATTACAGAAGCTACGTGCATTTTTTCTCTCACAATGTCACATTGCAACATTGATTTTGGCAATCTTTGTGCAGCAAATGGAAATTCTGCTACAGATCTGGACTTCCATTAAATGTAAAACTCCAGCAAAGACCGTACAAGAGTGGCATCAAACACCTTTCTGTCAGCACCAAGATGCATCTGACACCTTTAGGGTGACCAGTGCCAAGAGACCCCATCATCAGCTCTGCAGTTTACCCATGGGAGCAGGGCATGTCTCTATTCCGCCACTGCGCTCCTGACACTTTCCACTCTTCCTCCACCTTCATTTTCTCAGTCTGATTGCACCACATGCCCCAGGGATGAGGCTGGGTTGTGGGGCAGCTGCTCTGAGGAGTGGGGGGATCAAACCCCTAATTCATGGTGTCTTTCTTCGTGTCCCCAGGGCAAGGACCCCTCAGTGCTCCCTACCCTCAGCACAGTCTTGGCTATATCAGTGTCCTCTCATGCCACAGATGCTACCTCGGTGTTTCCAGGGTAGGGAGCCCTTTTTGCCCTCTGCCCCCACGGCACAGGGTCCCCTCGTGTCAGGTGTCAGGAAGGATCCTGAAGTGTTTCCAGGGGAGGGTCCCCTGTGCCCCCTCATCCCACCCAAGTCCCTCACGGTGTCTCTTAGCGCAGCACAGGGTGCCTCAGTGTCCTTGCAGCAGGGACGCAGAGATCCCTTGGCGTTCCCCGAGCTCACTTGTGGCAGAGACCCCTCAGTGTCCCCCTGCCGGACCAGGGGTCGCGGCTCCCGGGCCGCCCTCGCCCCACGCCGAGGGGAGGGCGGCGGAGGGGGCCCGTCCCCGCTCCGCTCCGCTCCGCCCCGCTCGGGCTGGGACCGCCGCCGCCGCCGCGTCCTTTTATACCGGGGCTAAATTTAGGCTGCGCCCGAGCCTCTGCCTCCCGCCCGCCCCGTCCGGGACGCGTTTCCTCCGCTCCTGCAATTGGCCTGAGGCTGCCCGCGCCCGCGTTATAAGGTGCGGAGGGCGGCCGGCCGCGCTCGTCCCGCACCATGGCGCTGAGCGACACCGCCCTGCCCTCCTTCGCCACCTTCGCCAGCCCCTGCCGCGAGAAAGCCCTGCACGAAGTGAGTGTCCCCCGCCCAGCACCGACGGCTCCGCGCCCTGCCGCGCCCCGACCCCGTCCCCCCCGCGTCCCCCAGGCGAACGGCACCTCTAACTCTGTTCCTTTTCTCTCTCCCCAGAGGTGGAAGTGTGAGCAGGAGGCCAAGACCCCCGCCGGCACCTGGGGCGGCCTCTCCCCACGCAAAGAGGATGAGGATCTCAACAACGTGCTGGATTTTATCCTTTCCATGGGCAGCGATGGCTACGGCCAGGGCCCTGCCGGCGGGGACTATCCCCCTGCCCAAGGCGAAAGCGGAGGCTTTTACCAGACAAACCCGTCGCCGGGATGCTACAATGCCCTGGAGCAGGGCAGCCCCCCGCCCTACAACGCCGGCATCGTGCCGGAGATGATGCGCTCTGAGATGGACTCCAACTACTGCCCTTCTGGCAGCGTCCACGGCCGCTTCTTTGTGACACCCACCTTCGGGGGTCCGCAGTTCGTTGAGAACATTAAGCCCGAGCCCGACATGGACAATTATGGACCGGTCCTGGGTCTGGTGCCCCAGGCTTGCCCAAAGATCAAGCAGGAGGGGAACGCGACCTGCATGATGGCCTACGAGCAGCCCCGGGTGGCCAGTTCCCCGCAGATCCCTGGGGCAGAGACCCCTCCCCTGAGCCCCGACGATCTCATGGTGAATGAGTGCCACACGCAGATGATGTGCCCCTCGTCCGTGTCCTACCAGCAGAGTTACCACCCGGCCTCCGGCTTCCACCACCCGCAGACCCACCTCCAATACCAGAACACCTCCCAGTTTGGCCTTTTCGAGGACAGCCTGCCCTTACAGCCCTCAGCTCCTCGGGGCATGCTCACCCCGCCTTCCTCCCCTCTGGAGCTGCTGGACTCCAAACCAAAGCGGGGACGCCGGTCCTGGCCGAGGAAGAGAACGGCCACTCACACGTGCAGCTATGCCGGCTGTGGGAAGACCTACACCAAGAGCTCACACCTGAAGGCTCACCTCAGGACGCACACAGGTAATTATTGCTGACGGCCTTGATGCGGAGATGTGCTGTGTGCCGGCTGGGATAGCCCCGTGTAAAACAGTTCGCAGCCTGGGCTTTTACCCTGGAGTCTCTTAAATTCACTGCTGGCGGTCAGGTCTGTAACATCTAGGTGTTTACTAATGTAGTCAAAGCTTTTCTAAGGGCTTCTGAAGCCCTCTCTCCGAAGATTTTCACTGCAGGTATAGGTGAAAATCTTTGGAGAAAGAGCTTTGGAAAGGGTTTTATAGAAAGGGCTTTATGGTAAAGGAATTTCAAGTAATTGAGCTTAAAAGCGCTTGGATCTTGCTGTGGAAGGGCTTGGTAGCGAATAAAGGGATACGTACAATAAAGCTCGGCAGGCTGCCCGATGTATGATGCCATGCTGAGTCACGCTGTCCGATTTCCCCAAACAGGTGAAAAGCCCTACCACTGCAACTGGGAAGGCTGCGGCTGGAAGTTCGCGCGCTCGGACGAGCTCACCCGGCACTACCGCAAGCACACGGGGCACCGGCCCTTCCAGTGCCACCTGTGCGACAGGGCCTTCTCCCGGTCAGACCACCTGGCTCTGCACATGAAGCGGCACATGTAGCCCCAGGGAGCCTGCCCTGCCGCCAGTGGACCGTGTTTAACTGCTCAGGTGCAGAAGGGTGAAAAATCTGTAGCTGGTACTACACAGGGAGGCACCGCCCGACGCTCCAGGACGAACGCGGAGGATCCGAAACGAGGGGGCTCAGCCAGGCATCCCCCGCGGGGAATCTGCCGTGCCCGAGGCAGTGCCCTGCCCGTCCCGGTCAGGAGAACAGGGGTTAATTTATGCAGCTTCTGTGAAGGGTAAACTCTGTAAGACTCCATACAGATTGTATAGAAGAAGCTGTAAATATGGTTTTTTTTCTCCCCAATTTTAACTGCCCATTCCTAAGCTTTACAAGACAATGTTTGTATGGAAACTGCCTGAAGTTGACCCTAGAAGAGATAAAATGAATGTTACTGTAGCTAACGATGTTAGTTTAGATCTCAGTTGAAGGCATGGCTAAGGGAACACTCCTCTCGTTAGACTGTTTGGTTCACAGGTGCAATAGTATTCTTGTTTGCCATGATCTACACTAGAAGTACAGGGCTTGATGTCTTGTAAGAAAATAACCTATTTACTGTAATTTTTTATATATTGTAAATAATTTTATACAATGAGAAATATTGTATATGTAAATAGAAGACAAATGGGTATTTTGCCTATTTCTGTTTTTATAAAAACATAATTTTTCAATGTTTGAAAACGTTTCATCTTTTTAATAAAATAAGTTTTTAATTGCTGTGATTTTTATTCTCCTTTGAGATATCCCTGTTACTTTTTTCCTGATAGCTGGACTAGCAACCACCTGATTGTGTTTCAAATTATTGACAACTGTAACAAGACACTTGAAAAAATCTGAGCCATGGATTTGTCTGAAATAGATAACAGAGTAAGTAAGGTATTCTCACTGATAAATAAGACATAGTACAGTGCTCTACCCAAAAATCAGATGGGAAAGTAGATCATATTCAAAATATACTTCCTAAAAATGGTTAAGTAAGCAACACTGTAATTTCAGTCTCATTTCTAGTTTATGCTAGACTATTTTAATAGCATTCTTAATGTTTTCCAGATGCAGTTATAGTTTTGCCAGCAGTGTGTGGGTTTTTACTATAAATTTAAACACTGCATTTTTGTAATTATGGGGGCTTATTTTAAGGCATTCTTGTACATAAGTTATCCTTGTTCTCAAGAACTCAGCGCAGAATTCCTCTAGAACAGTAGTGGAATTCACAACACAGGTTAAAATACCTTCATAACTCATTCCCCAAAACTGGAATTCACTTAATAATTTGTAGTGCCACCTAGATTTCAGGAGTTAAGACAGTTAACTATTTGGGGGGAAAATCAGCCAGGAATCGAGATTCTGAAAACTAATTGCAACTAAACTGGATTTTGGAACAGCTATAGCAGTAAAGACCGCTACAAAAGTCAAATTGGGCCCCTAAAACATTCTTCGCAACTGTAAATGAGCTCAGAAGGCCAGGCAGTGAATCCAAGTGGTTGTTCTGACAGTCTGATGGGCATCCTCTGTCTTTACAGCTCCTGTGTTGTGGTGAGTTTTGATACTTGTCTATCACTGCTAATCAAATATGCAGGGTCAGCTTAATATTGCTGCATTTTCCCCTTAACATATGGATACTTGCAGCTTGGTTTTAGTCAAGATCGTGACCTTTTTTCTGACTTTACGTGTTAGAATACACAAGAATGAAATCAACAGGAATGAATTTAGACTAACTACAAATATAGCTGTTCTTCTGTGAAAGCAAAGGCTGAAGCTAATCATGTGGAACAAATATATTTTGGGCTTCTAATCATTGGCATGGAAGAATGAGTTCCACGTTTCACTTTTGTAGTTCTTTCGAAGTGAAATATAAGGGAGCTTGAGTGTTTCTTCATCAAAAACAAAACTCATTTATTTGCTAGAAAAAAATGATTGCACAATCTAATTCCAGAAAGTGAGGATGACTTAAAGATGTTCTAAACTTGGCACATTCATTGTTGCAACAGTTCTAGGTATTTCCTTCTCTTTCCCCATAGCTGAATATTTTCATATTTCAGCATGTCCTTTGTGTTTATAACTTAAGGAAATCAAAATTCTTACCCTCATCTCTTTATACTCACCTGGCTTTCCCTTGCTCTTTCTGAAGTACTGGAAATGGTTATAGTCATTCCTAGTTTTCAGCATTCCCAGTTTTTGTTATAACCCAGGTTTCAGTAACACAGTGCAAGCTTAAACAATCCCTTTATGTGATGCAATTTAAAAGACAAAGAGCCCCATATCTGCCTTGGGAAGGCCCCAGCCAGAGCTTTCCAGTGTGGAGGGGAGCTTGGAAGCATCACAACATCACAGCACACTTACCTGGCTCGGCTTGTCCCCAGCCCTCTCCTGACCTCTGGCTGGTCTGACCAGTTTTCTTCCCTTCCAAATCCTCAGCCTGCAGAAGAGAAGGCTCCAAGGGGAGCCCAGAGCCCCTTCCAGTGCCTAAAGGGTCTCCAGGAGAGCTGGAGAGGGACTTTAGACAAGGGCTTAAGTGACAGGACACAAGGAATGTTTTCACATGGTTGGAGAGCAGAGTTAGTTAGGATATTGGGAAAAAATTCTTCCCTGTGAACGTGGTGAGGGACTGGAAGAGAATTCCCAGAGAAATAGTCACTGCTTCATCCCTGGAAATGTCCAAAGCCAGCTTGGACGGGGCTTGGAGAAACCTGATCTAGTGGGAGGTGTCCCTGCCCATGGCAGGGGTGGAACTTTATGTTCCTTTTGGAGTCCCAGGATGGACTTGGAGATGCCTTCCAACCCAAACTGTTCTGGGATTCTGTGACTCCAGAGCAGCTACAGCCTGTGAGTGGCATGAAGGCATTGTGTGCTGCTCAGGGCCTTTGTGCAGAAATAAATGTCACCAATCCTTAAAAAACCCTCATGTGGCTACTCTGCAACACCCACCACATTGGGTGCTTCTCCTCCTCCATGCTGCAGTGCCTCAGCATGGGAGCATCCAAATCTGACTTTGCTCCAGGTGAGAGTCTGGCTGTGAGGGTTATCATCTCTGCTGCCTCTGTTCCTGCTCACTAAAAAGTCTTCAGATAAGACAGTTGATATTTGCTATCAGGCAGATATTTGTGTTACCAAATCGTTCTCAGACCCTGATGAGCAGTGGAGATGTGGAAAGAGGAACAGGTGGTGCTCTCTGAGTTTTCAGATTAGTGACTCAACTGAAAATAGAGCAGAGGAATCCTCATACATAAATATAAAAGACCTCATATAAAAATATATATAAAGTCAGTCCTCTGAATGTGGGAAGGGATGGGGGCACAAAGCACTAACAAAAGTTCACAAGAAACTTTCTTGTCATTGTTTAAGGGAGGGCATCTGTGATAATAGCTGTGTGGTCTTTACAGGAAACTGCTCGTTCTTGAATCTTGAGATCATCTTGTAGCAGAAAAAAAACCCCAGATGCTGATCTCATTCTTCTCACATTCTATTATGAGTAATTTTCAACTCTCTTTTTCCCCCCCTTTCTTTAATTGTTTTAAATGAGTGCATCCAAAGATACGCTGTAATTCCAGTGATCTACCCAGCCTCCCCTAGTCAGCAAGAAACCACTAATGTTCCACATCTTCTCATAGCTGACCATCAGGTTGTCATCTCTTCAGTAATTTTGTTCTAATTAACCATCTGCTTCCCAGGGAGCATCCAGTGACTACAACCTGCAGCTATCCTGGATTTGATTTTAACATATCACGGAAAGGAAAAAACTACAGAAGTTGTAGTTAAACCTAATGGGAGGAAATGTAGAGTCCATTGAAAACAAGATTTTCACACATTAATATAAGGTATCACAGCCATGGGCTCCCTATTGTTTTAAGATAGAGTGTAAAGTGAGTTAGAGCAGGTTAAGTGTAGAAATAGGAAAATCCTGAACAATGATCCTAGTGAAAACGGAGGTAAATATTGCCTAACTCAGGTACCATCCAGAGCAGTCACCACTCAAAGTTGGATCATTCCACGTGGAGTTTCAGAGCATTGTTTCGTTCTGCTAAAATTGGTTTTTCCTCACCCACCGACTTGAGAAGAGTCAGTTGAACTCCTCCGAGATGGGACCTCACTGTCAGAACTCACTGTAACTCTGAAACAGCCCAGAGCAGGACCAGGTCCAGCTGCTGAAGGGCCGTATGGCTCGGTCCCCTTTTGGGTCTCGAAGGTGACACAGCACCCTGTGCTCACCCAGCACCATCCCAGCACCAATCCAGAACCAATCCAGCACTGGTGAAATAGCCTAGCACCACACCAGCACCCTGTGCATACCCAGCACCACCAGCCCAGCAGGCTGTGCATACCCAGCAGCACCCCAGCACCCTGTGAAACAGCCCAGCAGCAGCACCCCAGCAAGCTGTGCACAGCCAACATCAGGCTGCACACAACCAGCACCATCGTGGCACTGCAGCAGTGCCTGTGAAATAGCCCAGCACCTCACCAGCACTCTGTTTACAACCAGCACCCAGCAAGCCAGCAGGCAGGACACTTTCAAATCTCTTTTTTTTAACCCTAAAGTGGAAGGCTGGACTAGAAACACCCTGGCTTTTCTGGAAGTTTATTTTAGATTCAGTATTGTAGCTAATCACATCCGGAAGAGCTGAAGCTTTAGTACTGGGCATGGCTCACCTCATGAGGTTGGGGCATTTCAACCTGTGGGAGCCCTTGGTTACTCACAGCCATTTACAAACTGCCTGAAAACATTGACTGGCTCTAAACTTTGGTCTTCCATCCACAAGAATGCCAAAATAAGTTTGTCCACTCTTCAAATTATAGGATTGTGTGGTTCTGTGGTTTTCTGTGGTAGAAGCTCTGTGGTTTCTTGAGCTATTTTGTGCACCTCTAACACAGAGTAGCTGTTAGGCTTTACTTAAATTGAATTTTTGAAGGCAAAACCCCAAGCTCTAGCAATTTCTTTTGCTATATTTAGAAAAAACAACTACAACAAAGTCATGTAGCCATCACTATGGTAACTAGCAGAAAATTCATCTCAAATCCTATGTAATTTATCAGGAAGAAAGTCATCCCCATTGCTAGCATCTAAAACCTACTTGGTGGCATCTACAAACTTTAAAATTCCTGGGTGTCCTCAAAGCAGCTGCTCTCAGCTGGGTCTGTCCCAGGTCCTCCCTGTGCAAGACAGGTCCTAAATGCTGTGGGTGAAGCAGCCAGAGTTTTGAACTCTGGCACTGCAGCAGCTCTTCTGCCATGGCCCAGGAGTTCTGACTCATTATGTCACAAAGAAATATCTGGAATATAATTTTGGATATGATCTCCTGTGACATTTAATATATTAGGTGAATAACTACTGAGCCTAAGGCTTAAACACAAAAGAAAAACCACACAAAAATATCCTCAGATCCCAACAACCACTTATTTACAGCCTGTGTGCAATGATAGCATGAGTTTTATTATCTTAATGATTTTATATTATATTGTAAAATAAGGGATACAGAATGCCTGGATGTCCTTTCTGTGGAAGCAAGGGTTAGGCAGAGAGCACAGGGCTTTTCATTCCGAGAACTGTGATCAAGGACCTCAATGGGAAGTTAAACAGCAGAAATATATTGTGTATGCTGTTAACAGAGTCCTGTGAGATTTCATCAATTAGGAAGGCTACAACAATTTTACGAGATGCTGCATCAGCACCAATAAAAAGATTTAATTGTGGTCATAACATTAAAAAAAAAAAAAAAAAGCAACCAGAGAGCAGGGAATAGGTACTCAGAGTGACTACACTGATAGTTACGTACAGCAGATGGGAGATTCAGCAATTTTAGAGATAAACCTGACAGCACTTCCAGCGTGGGAGCTCAGAATTCCAAGAGGAGAGCTGGGCCTGGGACATATTTAGGTTCAGTCAATAAATGCTACAGTTGTGTGTGAGGTTTAACAGTTGGGCTCAGACCTTGGGCAGCATTTAGGATTAAATTTCCACATCCTGAACAGAATGGTGATGCTTTTTTTCCCTTCCCAGTGAAGGGGCACTTAGGCCATGCTGGGTACAGGGGCATCCTTTCAGATTAAGCCCAGACAAGGTAGATTAGGAAAGAATCTGGCAAAGCATAGGGATGAGAATGTCGTGTATGTCAGACCCCAGAAACTCGAGTGGGAGCAACACATGGAGAGCTAGGTCATGGTTTTATGAGAGATAAGAAGCATGACACAATGAGAATTGGGTAGGGATTGTGCCCATCTGTGACACACTGCACTCAAATCCTCCAAAATGTGAATGTACTAAAAATACTGGAGGGAAACCTCCCTTGTCAACCTGCTGCTGACTTTGACCAGGTAAGCAGGAGCAGAACAGCTGGGAGAAGAATGAGTCAAAGTGAGTAAATGAAATAGCCCAATAGTGAGGTGTGTTTTTCCGGCCAGCCGAAGGTTGTCCCTAGTGATCTTCCCAGCCACTCCCAGTGTCAATTGCCAGGACATCCAGCACTGCTGCACACAGTCTGCTTGGGAAGGGTGTGGTGCTGGATTTGGGACTGGTCTGCTCAGCCCAAATCTGACTGGGACAAGGAAGAAAGGGAAGGACAGGAGGGAAAACAGTGCAGAGGGCACCAGCAAACAGGAAAAATATTTCAGTGCAGAGAATAGAGATGTTCTTCAGAGCAAGATTCACAAACTTAACAGAAAAACTTGTGAAACTGTGGACAAAAAAAAAGAAAAAAAAAAAAAAGAAAGAAAGAGTGCTGAAATCTCAGAGCTCCAAAAAGTAGCTTTCATTTATTATATTAAACAATAACATTTCTCTTATTATATTAAACAATATAACACATGAGATAGGTTAAAATTAAAATACCTTACAATTTGTTATAACATTTGAAAGATAAACATAACCACAATAATGTACATATTTGGAGATATTAGTCAGCTTTAGGTCAACACTGCAGTTTCCACTTTGTGTTTCCACCTTTTCAAGTCAGACTGAAGAATGATATATTAAAAGGGACACCAGAAGAGCACTCTGCACTTGCAACAGCAGAAGGAACCACAGTCACTAGTCTTCCTTTGAAATTTAAAGGGAGAGGCAGAAGTTGGAAGAATGAAAATTCCATTTTATAACAAATTAGCCTTTATTTATAAATCTTTAAAGTAAAAAGAGCAGTATATCAACTGATCAAACAGATGTGTCAATGAATTATAGTTAACATATTTACTCTAAAATAAATCTTCTACGATTCCATCATACTCCAAGCAGAATTCCTTTCTAAGAAAAGATGGTTGCTGTGAAGTCTGCATAGATGCAATGTATAACCAAACACATAACCAAAAACCTGGTTGTTCCACTAGCATAGGAAGATAATTGAATTAGATCATTGACAGCAGAGATCAATTCACATTAACAGAGTTCCAGCTCTAAGTGAGGATTAAGCAGAAATTAAACTCCTGAGAGGGAGGAAAAAAACACAGAAGAAAGGAGAAATCAAACTCTTACACAAGGGAAAGCAGCAATTCTACTTGGACCAAAACTCCTTGGGCTATGGTTTTACGGAACAAATATTCTTCTCAATGGAGAAACACTAAAGAAGAAACAGTAACCCCAAAAGGACTATAAGAAGAATTCAAGAAAAGTGTGTTATCCTTGAGCATAAGATGACAAAAAGATTTCTACAATAGTGGCAACAGATTTCACAGATAGGAATTAAAAATAAAAAGGCTTACATAGACACAGCTTGGAACTTCCTACACTTTGAGAGCACAGTACATGGAACCAGATACAGGAAGGACTGATGACCCTCACAGGGCAAAGGTTCCATGAAGAAAAAGTTGCCTATATAAAAATACTTCTTACAGTATTATTGTGGAAGTATGACTTTTATGAGCATCTGTTTTTATTGCAGGGTGACTGGGAGGTAACTGAGGGAAACCACTGAAGGCAAATGTGAGCACACAGTTCTGTGAGGGGCAACGTGGTAATTCAACATCTGTGCCCTATGTGCACTGTCTGCATGAGCAGGTTCAATGTGAAAAATTGTTTGTCTGTCCTATTTAACTGCTGTGCCTCAGTGCTCTGTGCAATCCAGGGCTCTCCATGAGTCCATCCAGTAGTATATATTCCATATAAAACATGTGAGCCACCATAAAACCCTGCTAAACTCTGATAGCTCAAGGTACTGCAGAGGCTAATAATTTATCTGAGTAGAAAGAAGAATCACCGCCACTCTTTCCTCTAAGCCAAATATGCAATGGATATTTGTTCCTCCTGTGGCAAAAGCTTAGGTGGAAATGGAGGAAACACAGAACTGGAATCCAGATGACAATTATGTGCAACCAATCTAACTGGAATGAAGCAGGAAAAACATGTTTTCCACCTTTGCCTGTGACTGTTGGGGGTGTGTGTATGGGAACAGCTCCCCACAAATAATTTTTTAAAAAGGAAAAGAAAGAAAAGAGGGAAGAGGGAAACTATGAGAAAGCATAGAAGAAAACTCACTGCCTCTGCCCAGAGAAGAAAGATGACATGCAAGATCAGCAGTTGAACCTACTTTCCAAACAGATACTTTAAAAACTACAAAGAATGTGAAATTACATCCAGTGCAGATAATTACTACTTTCTGCCAGGGTTCTCTTAGACCTGGCACAGCTAATGAACACAGTTTTTCATGTCAATGAAAGAAATCTTGATACAAATTGATTAGAAATAATTTCTCCTCTTTTCTTTAACCAGGACTTTGAAACTCTCAGAGCCATGAGCTACTCTGAATTTCTGTAAAGACTGAATTCTGTATCCATCTGTGGTTACAGAATTAATACATACACACAAGGTTTAATATATAGAATATATATGCATATTCTACATATTCACTGTATATACATATTTTATGTACAGCACAAGGAACTATATACTGGACATAGCATGTGGACATGTATATACACACACTATGATTACATTATACAATACTCTCTCTCTCTCTCTCTCTCTCTATATATATATATATATATGTATATATACACATAGACACAAATAATATGGATCTCACTGTACACTGTATATGCACTGGGGGTATTCACATTTTCCATGTCTTAAATTGGATGTATTTTCTCTGCCTAAATAGCAACAGGCCTGTTTGTGCTTTAAATTTCACTGTCTGGAGGAAGAAAAGCAATGTCTTGCAATAAAGTTTTGCCTCAAAAAGAGCAAGTGCAGGTATTGTACACACTGAGTTACAGCATAGGGAAAGAATGTGGGGAATCTTCCTTTTTATATGGAAAATTGTATTAAATACAAAGCAAGAAATCACAGCTAGGTTTTCTTCTACTGCAGTGACAACATTTTGAATCAAGAGTGTTTCAGTAAATTTAAGGTTCCTAAATCTAATACTGTGCATAGACAATATATTGGGTTCTGTCCCTGTTCATTGGTTGATCTGCAGTTACTGTCCAAGTAAATATGAGGAAGAGTCAATAAGGAAATAAAAAACGGAGCCCTAACACTATACAGAATGCTGGATTCACATTTCCGTCTCCTTGCTGGACATCGTGAAAACATCATCTCATTGGCCTAGAAGCATTATAAAGTCAGTGTTTTAGGGCCCTGACAAAGCAGCAGAAAGTCCTGTTATGGTACAGAATTTCAAAAACGCATTAAGCTCTTTAGTCATCCACCTGTCCCACTGGAGTGACATCATCCCATCCAGAACTGGTATTATTTTCTAAATTTTTTTGTAGCAGAAGAGACACCAGAAGGACTCACATCCAAGTGAACAGGAGGATCTTACACATGAGTACACTTTGTATAACTGCACTGAGAATCTTGTAGCCACTTGCATTTGAAAATTGCTCTTTCATGCAAAAGTTTTATTGTGTTACCTAAAGACAGACACAAGTTAGCTCTCAGAGATTTCAAGTTCTATACACCAACAGGAGAGAGAATTTTTTGTGTTTTAGTATGTTTGATCATGTAATCAAACATACATTAGAGAAGAATTATTGCAATGGGAAGCTATCTCAAATCAGGTTCTTCAAAATTAGAAATAGCTTCTATTGCATCCCAAAGGGCTCATTAAAGGGCAGTATTAAAGACCATTATATGTCTGGTTTTGGTATTAGACATAAATTTTCTCTCCTTCTGAGGAGAATAAAAGGCTTGCATTATTTGTAGTACCATTAGCACAGGAGATACACAGCAAAAGGGGAGTTGTGACTCCTAAAAATAACATCCTAAACACGAATAGATGTGTGTGTCTGCACACCCACCCATCCACCTACCTCCCCACAAAGGCCTGAGACTACAAATGCCACGTCCTGGCTGCATTTCAGAGCTGAAAACTACCAAGATGCTAAAATAGATCCAATCTGACTCCTCTGTGTAAGGAAAGCATCCAGGATAAGGCAATCCCAACAGAACAGGGAAAGATTGTTTTCATTCACTGAGCAGGCACTATCATTGTAGTATGAAAACAAAAGTAAGGAAGCAAGGACATGAAAAATAGAAACACATTGATGAAGGAATATCACATTAAAAAAAAAGAGAAAATGTTGTAAGACAAGGGCCACACCAGTAAAAACACAGAATGTAAAGATTTTGTATTGAAGGGCAGGAAAGAAGACTGAGGACATTTAAAAATGCTGTGCTAGATCCCTACTCTACGAGACAGAAAATTCCAAGGCAAACACAAACAAAGTTTTAGAATTCCTGTAATCAGAAAAGGCATTTCTAGTAAGCAAATTAAATTCACAGACTTATTTTTTCTATGACATGTCAAACACATTCTGTGTTGTGTTTTCCAGGTGGAAGCATTCAGTGCATATAAAATCTGTTCCTACCTGGTCTGAGTCCTGCAAACTGGATTTCAGAGCCAACCCAGACAGTGCTGCCAGAACTGATGTGTGAATGTGTATTTGGCAACTGAAATCTGATTCAACTTGGCTTCACTTCAGCTAAAGCTGCTTGATCTGTAACTCCAAAGAGGTGGAACTGAAGAAGCAGAGGTAGAGACTGTCCCAGAGAGTCACCTGGCTAACACAACCTATTCTGTGTGCTAGGAGCTGGAGTAAATGAGGGTACAATGAGTGCTAGGGGGGAGCACTCCTCAAACACGGCAACTTTCCCACCACTTCATTTCTTGATGTCACATTAAAGCAGCGCCCAAATGTGCATCACCACCTTGCAATCCTGTTTGCCTACAGTAAAGCAAACTTTTACTTCATATTTTAACTGCTAAATTATTTATCCCATTTACTGAATTAATTCCCACTTTTAGTTGTATACAATTATTAAAACTCAATGCAAAAAAAAGTTTAAATTAGAAGAATTATTAATTTCTAGAGTCTTCAAATTTGTACTGTTTTATAGAGTTCACTGTATCCATCATATATAAATTGTCGGATTCTTTTGTAAAAGCCACAACTTCTGGATAAAAATTTACTGAATTTATGCTTTGACATAGATGATGCAGAAGAAGTACTGATTAGCCTACCATGAATTATTAAATAAATGTAACAAGTGAAAGCTAATTCTATAAATATTCTCTTTTTGTGACATTTTATTTTAAATCCATACTGCAGCCTCAAAGACCCAGTGGAATTCAGGTTATAAAAAAAACCAGATTCACAAGCTGCAGTTTACTTTATGCAACGTTTGTGTTTCAGATAAAGAAACTTTCAGTACCTTAGGATTACACATTAATTTTCTTACAAGCAATAAATTTTTATCTAGAACATATGATACACCTTATACAGTGATTCCTGCAGGTTATACACTTGAGAAGCCACACAGAGCCTGGTCAGACACAACCAGCCAGTCCTGTTCAGATCTGAAGGTGACTTAAATTATTTTCACAAATATAAACCAAGGATTTAGTATTTTTATAAAAGCTTTGTTCCAAGGTTTCTCTTGAACAGGGTGGAGGCCAAGACCCTTTTAAGAGTTTGGCATGTCAGCCTTACTGAGTGCAATGGCCAACTCAAGGTCTTCTTGTTCTTGTCTCCTCAACCGAGCCAGTCTTTCCTGCTCTGCTTTTTCACTCTCTCTCTTCGCCCAGGCCAGCTGCTGTTCCTCATTTCCAAACTAAAAAATGAAAATGGAAAATAAATTAATAAAGTTACCAACCAGCTCAAAGAAATTATGCAAAAAATACAAAGAATCAGACTTATTAAATATACAGCTCAAGTACACCAGGCTACCTTAGGGCAGTTCTAGATTGACGTAGAAATTCACTCACTGGTTTCCTCACTTCATCCTTTATTTCCTTAATTTCTTCCTCCTTCACTTCCTCCTTTGATTTATTTCCTTAATTCCTCCTTCCTTTACTTCCTTACTTAGTTTATTTCCTTAGTTACTTCCTCCTCCCACCTGGAAATTAACCCACATGGGATGCAAGTCCCTGCATCTGTGGCTCAGATGGGTATGAAAACTGCCAAAAAAACCCTCCACAAGCACAAAAAAAAGGAAGTGAATGGTTTGGAAGCACAGTAACTACAACCATTTTTAAGAATAAATAGCTGGTAAAGCTAGTAGTTATTTATTCTTGTGCAACTGCACAACAGAGAGTTTTATTGTGGTAGTTCCTCCCAGGGGGAGGGGTTTGAGAAGTGATTTTGGACACTGCTGACATGTGGGAAGTTTCATCACCAAATCAAGTTACCCAAAGTGCTTCTGCTGCTGTTCATAAAATACACAGAGTTTCACCAGTAAGAAATAATGCGAGAGAATCCAATTTACTTCAGCAGAGAACACTAAGAAAATATCACACTTTATAACATTCAGCTCCTCCAAACACAAGTACAATGCAGCAGAACTTGTACAAAATTATATTCTAGTATTTACCATTGAATGCAAAAGTTTGCTTGTTTGAACATTTTGAAAAAAATCTGAAATTTTTTAATTAAAATCATAGCAATTTCAAACTCAAATATAATCTGTTCCCCACTAATTTTAGCATTTGCTGAGGAGGAGGATGGGAGCAGCTGCATGTAAATGTTTGCATTAAAGCCCACTACTAAAATCTGCTTTTTGGTTTTCGTTTTGTTTTGAAGGTTTTTTGGGGATTTTTTTTTTCTGTGTATATGCAGGAAAACATATTATTTGAGCAGTTTTTGAGGAGAAAACTTTCTCTCTGTACACTGCAAAAATTCCTTGTGGCCCAGGACACAGTGAATCTAAGCACTGCTGCAGCTATACCTGCCTAGACCAACCTGAAATATTGAACTGAGTGTTAAAATGCAAGCTTCAGTGCTAAACCCTGCCTAGCTGCATTAACACTGTGATGGTCCCACCCCAGCCTCCGCCTCCATTCTGCAGTGTATCTGTAATTTCTATTTTTTATGTATTTTGAAATAAATCAGCCTATCTGAATTTCTTTTAACCCAAGCCCAATTCTAATTTACTCATAATTTAATCAGGCCTCTGCATGCCCATCATTCCTCATTTTTTTTTCCAAGTATGACTTTAGAGATGCTTTGATGAAAAAAAACCCACTTTTCTTCATGCAATATCTCTGCTTTCATTGCTATAAAAATTTAGATGAGAATCTTTGCATTTGATGTTACTGAAATACAATAGAAGTGTAACACCTTTTGAGATTTTACTTTTAAAATGGAGAGATCCTACTACATTCCACATTTAAATAATGTCAGCTGGTAGGTAAGACTGAAAAGCTCATTAAGATTTTAAATATATTATTTTTTTCATGGTAAAGACAGATACAAATGGAAGCAGGAATTCTCTGCTTAGTCCAGGAATTTAGGCAGATCCAACTGGGATGGAAAATGAATGGTTAAAATTTTCAGAAATATAAGACACTTTGGTCAAACTACTTGGGATATTTTTTTAATGTTGAGAAACCATTTTTACTTCTATGGCTTCTATTCTAGGATAAGGCTTCCAAAGTTTATGAAGAGTCCCAATTATAACTTGATTATGGGACACAAGTTATAGTTTTGCAGTTAAAAGTGCTGCGTGGAAAAAGAAAAAGGAAAAATAGCCAAGCGATTCATTGGAAACAAATCTGGATGTGCCGTAATACACGTGGTTGGCACACAGTACCATTTTCAGGAGATAATTCTCACCATTGAGTAGTGAAATAAATACAGAACAGTTCATTAATCCTACAGATTCTTGCACAGATTGTCTATAAAAAGGTAATTTACAGGTAATTTTACACAATAACAACTTTTTGCACATGTCCAGGTTTCAACGAGTCTAGAAATATGTGTCACATGTGGAATTGCATTAAATGCTTCCTTTCCTTTTTCAGAAGTACAGTCAGACCCAAGGCATAGATGAAACCAGCAGACTGCAGCAAGACTAATCAAATCACAAGAAACTCCACTGATTTGTGTGTGCTGAATTTCCAGCTTGTACTGAGACAAAAAGCTTAGTGCTAAGAGTTCTGTTTCTTGGCAAAAAAACAAAAGGCTTTTCTTGTTGTTCTGTAAACTGCAGCTGGAACCCAGAAATACCTGCAACCTGAGCTACCAAAAGACTATTTTGTTCCAATGAATCATATTTAATGACAGCAACAAAGTTAAGGATGCAATGAAAATATGCATAAACTCTAGGTGCATGAATTTTTCCAGTGTGTCAAAAAAGCACCAGATTTTCCTACTAAAATATAATGAAGGTTCTCATGTTCTTTCTTGGAACAGTCAAGGATTTCAATTAAAAATCAGGTTGTTTGATTATTCAGTTCTACATGATTCTGTTCTCAGATTCCAAGGATTCAAAGTAGATGTCAAAAACCTTCAGTAAGTAAAACTGATTTTCATTTCCATTATGAACAAAGTTTCCCAACCATGAGGCATAGAGAAGCACAATATTCTCAATCATTTCAAGGTAACTGGCACATTTAAAACATCGTACAGAAGGATTAGAAATTGTCAAGTGTAGCAGCATAATCGTGTCATAGAAAAGGAAAAAACCCCATGAACTGAGGAGAAAAGGGATCAAATCTGTCTTTTCAGTCAAATTCAGTCAACATCTCTTTTTTTTTTCCCTACAGGAGGAGAAATTAATTCAGAAAACTGATTTAAAAATTTATTCACATGATGAAATGTCATTTAACATTGTTAAGGAATTGTTAAGTGGCTACTGCTCATTATCTCATTTTTCCTACTTGTTCCTTATCTTCTAGAGTTCATCTGAGCTGAGAACCTGATGGCACAGCAAATTTGACCCTGGAGCACCCACGAGGACTGGGATCAGAGATTTTGGTTAATCATTTTATACAATCACTCAGAGTAAACCACATTTAACTTAAGAAATACAGTCGGGAAAGTAAGATTACAACTGGGTAACAGTCATTCCATTCCACTGCCTTTGATTGCAGGAAGAAATTAGAGGTTGTTGAAGAAACTTCAGATAAAGCAGGTTTTGTGTCTTATTTTTATTAAGAATGTCACCAGTTTGTATACAATCAGAATTTAACTGTGCAAATCCAACTAGCTGTGGTCAAACATACAACAAATCTTGAACTTGGACATTTCAAAAGTGATAAATTAAAGCCCTGAGGCCAACTAAAGTCTGCACAGATGACCTCAGCTAACAATATCAAATAGGAAAGTGATACACATTTAATATTAAATAATATCTATTAAAAAAAACCCCCAAAACATTAAAAAGAAACAACCTGAAAGATTCAGCTTAAATATCTCCCCTTGCTGAACACTGTCCTGTGTCCAGCAGAGCTAAGGAACAGAGTAAGTTCAATTTTACTGCGTGGCAACATGAGAAAACAAAAACATGTGAAAGGAGGAAGAAGCCTGAGGCTGTGGATGGAACAGATTCTATCCACTTATGGAAGCAATAAGAACCACACCACCATTGCAGTTACAATGGTTCCCAATTCCAGCACTAAAACCAAAGCCAGGCTTTGGAAATCCCAGTATTTTTAATTGAATGGGGACCTGGCTTTGTTTTCAAACATTCTGGGATTGTCTTCTGGAGTGCAGTGTGGACCTTTCTCTCTTGGTTCTACAAAACCATTTTGTTTTCTCTGTCTTTTCTACATCATCAGTAACAGGAACAAAATTCAACAGCTAAATTTTCAATTTCTGTCTCAATTTCTGTGTTTCTCTATGACCACATTCCATCATATACAGCAAATGTCAGAATTTTCTCCACAAACAGTAACAAGTACTTATTAGAAACTTTCTCTTCATGGATTCGCTTCTCAGGATAGGGTGAAATTGCTAGAGAAATGTTCATTATCAATTGTTTTTGAGTCTTTACATCATTTGCTCCAAAAAATCCATTTACAAAATAGCCTCCATGCAACAAAAGCAATACACAGATTCTGCTACAAAGAATTTGAGAGTAAAGGCACTCTGTACTAAAATAATTTAAATGCAAGTAAACCCTTGAAAATTTAGTAGGAAACTTCTTTTTTATTGAAATAACGCCTTTTTATTACAGAAATATTAATACAAAAACAATGAGGACAGCATGAAGGTACTGAGAGACAGAAGCCAGGGAACAGTAGGTTTGCAGGTAAGACAAAAACCCAACAGAGATTGCTGCAAGCAGAGCAGAAAGTGGTTTGCTCAGAGACAAGGAACTTAACTTACAGAGCTGAAGTCTGCAAACCCCAAGGAAGAGTCTTTAGAAGTTTTACTTGAAGAGGAGGGAGCAAATGGATCTTTTCCACTAAATGGGTCCCCAAACCCCTTTTTACTTTGAAACAGGTCACTGCTGTCAGCCCCAAATGGCTGGAATGGATCATGGGGCTTGGGAAAATCTGCAGACCCAAGGTGGCTTACAGGAGTACTTTTACCTGGAAAGTTTAGGAAAAAAAAAAACAACAAAACAACAAAACAACAACAAACAAACAAACAAAAAAAAAAAAAAAAAAAAAAGAAAAGAAAAAAAAGGAGAAAAAGAGAAGTTACTTACCATGGACAATGCAAAGCCCTGAAATAGGAAACTGTACTGATATTCTTAAGCATCATCCATCCTTCCTGGGGTGGGTGAAAATTTAACCCAGTATAATGGTATTCATTTCTCAGTGCAAATAATCTAAACCAGTTGTTTTATTTAAGTGGATTAATCTATTTATACATACCAAAATATTAATACCATCAAGATTTTAAATGATGAAACCCATTTGTTCAGAAAAAAATTGACAAGTATGACTTTGATTTTCCAGAATTAGAGATATTTCAAGTTTGAGCTTGATATTATATAGAAGACAAAATAAAAAAAATATGTATCACTAAAGATAAGTCACAGTATATAGGATTAAAGAGTAACTTAGCTTTCACTTTATAGAATGCCTGCTTTTTTTCCTGGAACTGGTTCATCCTTCTACCACCAGGTACACAAAGAAAAGAAGGCTGATTAAGAAATCACCTCTCTCTGGGGTGTTTGCTCCACAACCCACCTTTTGTAGGTGACTGTTCTTACATTCAACCCCAACAACAAATGACATCATAGGAATTATTGTGTATACTCATAAATATTATGTGTATACTTAATTTGTTGCAATTAAAGCATCAAGGATTGATTTTTAATTCCCTTTGCCAAAAGACTATTTTGTGAGGTCAAGTAACTAAACAGATAAATATATTTCTCCCTCTCCTGCCCCACATTAAAAAAAAAAAAATAAAACAAAAAAAAGATTGCTCCTGAGAAGTATTTGTCCAACTTCCAGGGAAAATATTCCTTGGATGAACATTCTTGATTGCAAAATGTACTTGATAAATGAAAATCTGGAAACACTCTTAAAATAAACCAATACTCACAACATTCTGCATAATAACCTGAATTGCATATATTATTTGTAGCAAAGAGCTGCTTTGAAATATCCAATTATTTGAACTATAATTTAATAGGAATCTTATCATTCATTCCCATTATGATATACATACTAGAAAAGCACAGAGAAATGGATTCAAACCCCAAATTTCAGATTGTTCTTGGCACATCTAAGTCATAGCCTGGGAGCTTTTCAGAAAGTACTTTGGTACGTGCTCACACACTTCAGCATATATGCTCAGATGCGTGGAAATACTTTTATCAAAGGGAAATAAAGATCAGCAAACTTGCACTGAATAAATGACCTATCCAGTAACTTGCAGTAAATCCCAGCTCAGCCTCTCCTGCCCCAGGGCCAGCCAAAAGCCATCCTCCCTTGTACTCAGCTGGCCTCTATTCCCCAAAGTCAGAGGCATGTGTGGACAGGAAGCTGAAGGAATTGGGTATCCAGGGAACTGAAGGAATCAGGTTTACATGGAGCTGAGGGAACTGGGTATCCAGGGAACTGATGGAATCAGGTTTACATGGAGCTGAGGAAATCACACAGACTCTCATTAGCGCAGTGTCAACGTCAGACTCAGGTGCAATACTGGCACCACTGGCAGGCACTGAGCTGCATGCAAAGTGGGAAGCAAGCAAGCCCCCAGCTGAACAAGCAGACAGAGAGAGACATGGAAAACAAGGCACGTGCAGTAGGAGATAGAAGTGGATTTGCTTAGTCCTGACAGTGTTTGAGGGGAACTTGATCATAGTCCTGCAGGTCTTCCATCAGGGAAAAGGTGAATGGATTTAGACTGGACCAAAAGAGATACACATCAGAAAATCCACAACATTTTTAAAACTTAAGGCTACTCCAGACTGCCCAGGGAACTTATAACATTCATAGAATCAGAGAACATCCTGAGTTGGAAGAGACCCTCAGGGATCATCCAGTCCAACCCCTGGCCCTGCACAGCCACCACAACAATCCCACCCTGTGCCTGAGAGTGTTGTCCAAATGCTTCCCGAGCCTTGGCAGCCTTGGGGCCATGACCATTACTCTGGGAGACATTCTATCAACACATCCACGAGGTTTGAGAAAGTTTCTAGAAATAGCACTGGTTCAGCTCCCTTGAAGCTGGAAGATAAAGGCGATCTCTTAAAGCTCAGCACAGCACAATTTTCCAAGGTTCAGTACATGGATAACATCTGCAACATGGATATACAGATCCGCATGGCAGCAATGACCCGCGTGACTCCTAAAGAGAGACAGAACAGGCTAGTGCTTTGTCCTTCATGGAAGGAAGTGACAGACTACACAGCAAATTGCTCTCCTCACAAGCACAGACCCTCCCTCACCCAACCTGCCCTTCCATAGGGCACCTTTTGCTCTCTGGAATGACATGTTGCACTTCCATCCTGTCCATCCTGGTGGCCTCCAGATCTCACCACTGCCAAGCCATCCCATGCCAGGGGACATGCAAGCCTGGCAAGAGATGAGCAACTCAGCATTTTGTATGTAATGCTCCACAGAAAAGACTTTTTTAACTTGTTTTAAATTAGAGTCATATAATTCCAGAATAGTTTGAGTTGGAAGGTACCTTAAAGCTCCAGTTTTAGCCCCCTGCCATGGGCAGGGACACCTTCTACTAGATTGGGTTGCTCCAAGCTCCATCCAAACTGGCCTCGGAGAATTAAAAAGAGAATTAAAGCATCTGCATTTCCAACTTTTGGTCAAGGCAGAACAAGAGCCCTCTAGGTTATTTCCCCTTCCTCTATTGCCAGTTACCAGCAAGGAAATTCCCCCTCATACCTCACCCTGTATTACCCAAAACCAATTTGGATTGATGGAGGTAAAACTGACCCATTTTAAGCTGCTTTTTTCTTAGGTTAAATCTTCTGCTAGCAAAACCACTTTGTGGAATTGGTGACTGTTAACACAAATGCTGGGTTTGCAACGTATTCGTTCGGCAAGACTGGTTTTTCTGGGTGGCCTGTTTAAGGTTTTTGCACAAAGACCTGGGTGGTTTTGAACCTGCACAGAGCACCAGGGTTTCTCGTGCTTCATCTTCACAAAAGATCACAAAGAATCACTTTGTAGAGGAAATGTCACCATGTAATGAGAGTTACTGCTAATGATATTGAAAGCTTTCATTTTACACACTGAGTGCCATTTTCTTATGTTAAAGAATAGAATAGATGTTAAAGAATAGAATAGGGTGGTAATTTTTCTATTTTGAAAAAAAAAAAAAAGTGAGAGGGAAACACTTATGCAATCAGGTTTATTTTTGCAGAGAAATTTTAAGGGCAGCACCTATTCTGAATACATCAACGACAAGGTTGATGATCCACAAGGACCATCAAGTCCAACTCCAAGTCCAAATCCCTCTTTTAGTGCCCTTTCTATATTGTTCACAGTTTGCATTATCCTGCCACACTCTGCAAACATGGTTTTGAGGCCTGGCAGAAGTTTGTTTGGTTCAGTTAGATGTTTAAATTTACTCATGTACTAGCCACAAATTAGTAACAACTACACCAGCATTATCTTTCTGATGTCTTGCTTACAGCAAGTATTTAACTACACAAAGATTTTTGTAGTCCCATGTTTAGTGTGTCAAGAACGTGGGTATGGGCTTTCCACAACATAAAGCAAAAGTACCCAAACCACAGTTGAAGGTTACCAGCTGTACTGATGGACATTGGTAAAATTGCAATACTGCAAAATATAGTCATTACTGAGATTGCATTAACCTTCCATTTGCTGGAAAATGTTACATTTGTACATGACTCTGCTCACTGTTCTGAGGTATGGCAGGCAAACAGTTGTAACCCTTATTTGATTTTTCTGCTAATAGTTTCAGGGGAAAAAAGTTCAGAAAAAAGCAAAACAGGTCCTATTCTGAAACCACAGCAGTTTCAGCAGTTACCCAAGTGGTGCACCCAAACCACACCGAGGACTCACTTCAGCAAAAAGAGATGATGAACAAAATGGTTTACCACAGTTACTTAGAGTGAACTCCACCCATAAAAAGGGCTTATCTAATTTCAAACCCCATAGCAAACTTGAGTTTGGAGGACTGATACCTATATTTCAAAGCAAATATAACCTCACTGGTAGGATGCAAACACAAAATTTATCTTATTGAATTACAAGATATTGACAACGAAGTGAAATATTTAGAACTGTCTCAATATTCTATGTTTCAACGCTGGGCCTGACTTTCTGCTTAGAAGAGGATCTTGCTAAATGATGAGAAGCAGCATTTTTCCTGGCTTTGAAGCCTAGATGTATAATGCTCATGGGCAAACAGGAGGGAGTGGAAATGACACAACTTAAAACTTTCCCTAAACAAGGGCCCATTTCCAGGATACTTTCTAAACTGAAAAATAGCCTTTAAGAAGTCAAGAGCTGTGTTGCAGAGGATAAGGAGTGATAAGGTAAATCCATACCTGGGATTATACCTAAGCATATAATCCCAGGACTTCCACCTCTCCTGTTTTTTCACATGGCAGAAGAAGCCTCAGGTGCCTCCCAGCACATCTTTCTCTTGGCAGTTTACCAAATTTACATCTCATTCCCAACTTACTCAGCATGTTTTCCACCATCCTGTTAAGATTATCCAGCTCCTCCAGTGACGCAGAGTAAAATCTTCATAAACTGAACTCACAGAAAAAATTATTACTAGTTTCAAACTTTGCCTGAAGGTTAGTTACATTAAACTAAATTTTCTACAGAATACTTGGAGGTCTTTGTCTCCAACAGGAGCTATTGCAAACTCAACTATTTGATAATGTTCTTTGCAAAAAATCACAACATTTTTTGTAACAGAAGGGAGAAGTTTTCCCTTGCAAAACTCCCTCAGAACTGTTTTTGCTTAATGTTTGCAAAGTTTGCACCTTGAGTTCACCGAAAACTTCTGCTTAAGAGAAACATTCTGACAATCTACAAACTTCTTGAAAAGTGAGAAATCGTTACATGTTTAGCCCAACAATCTGCTCTGAAACAGCTTGTGGACAACCTCCTTCAACCATCACTACTGAAATATCTTTACTCTGAGAGGCCAGCATAAACAAGAGAATCAAAGCATGAATGGAATTTTTAGCTTGTGGCCAGGCAGGTGCTCCACCCATGAGTCATTTATCCTACACAACAAGGGATGCCTGTGCTCTAATGCAACTGTCAGGTCTTCTAGAAGGCATGAAAAACAAAAAAAAAACTTTTCCTGTCAGTCACAACTTTGAGGCTGATTTTCTCACTCCTGGCTAAAGATGAGGGTAAAAAAATAAAGGTAAACAGGCACCAGGGTACTTGTGAATAACTCTGGGTGCTGAAAAAGTTCTAAGGAAACAGGTGTGTGGCATCATGCACAAATAAACATCCCAGCACTCCTGTCATCTCACAATGAGTAAAGAACAGAACTCTATACACCCTGCTCTAGATCAAATGACTGATACCTACAACTTCAATAAATCCACATAATTTAGAGTTAAATCTAAATTAAAACAAGGAAATTATATTACATTATTTTTTTCTGATTAACACAATCCTTTCTTTTGTTCCTAACTCCTAATTATATCCATTATGCCTAACATGGCTTCTTTCTCTTAAAATTTATCTGACTAAATACATAGAGCAAATTTCTACATGGGAACATTGTACATGGTGCAAGTAAAAAGAAAAAAAAAGTCCACAAAAACATGATGTGTTTTAACACTAACTATTCACAACATCAAGACATCATTTTCTTTCAAGAACTGAACTCAGTAACTGCACAAGACAAAGCATTCAGACTCTGGCCTGCATTTATAAGGAAGATACTGAACCAATTGTAAAGTGTGAATTTTTATCTAGTTGAGACACTGAAGACACACCTTAGGCAAAGAAACTACTAAAACCCATTTATATGTCCAACTCAAGAAGCAGCAAAGATCTAAGCCTTCTTTACCTCACTGCAAGTGTCAACACAAGGTCAATGTGCACTGCCAGTGCTTTTGGGCTGCCTTGAAGATGAGAAATAAGTATAAAATTGCAAAAACAGTCAAACCATAAAATGCCTTAAATTTAGAGAAGTGACACATACAAAAAAGAACTATATTTATCTTTGGCATGAAGGAGGAGGAAGCATCAAACACAAAGGAAGGCAGCAACAGAAGCTGCACAAACACTGCCTGCACTGCCCTGAGCTGGGTCAGCAGCTGGTTACACACAGAAGGAGCAAGATGCTTCTGAAATGGTCCCAGGGGTACAAAAGACACCCCCAAAGAGTGAATCTAAAACTTTCATTTGGACAACCCTGGTCCACGGAAACCTGGAACACGTCTGCATATGTGCGATTATCTGGGTATCTAACTGCTAAAGCTTTGAGGTCAAAGTGCCATCAGAACAGCTCTTTAGATCCCTCCGTAACTGTGTGCACTTGAGTGGGCAAATCCATCTGCAATTTCCCTTGCAAACTCCCTGCACCACAGGAACAGAACAAAATGATGTTCTGCTGGTACCTTTTCTTGCACTTCTAGCTTCTCTGAGGCTGACAACAACCTTCTGCAACCACACTTCAAAGGACAGGCAAAGGATGGCCACCCCAAATTAGGGAATTAGTGTTTCTGTAGGTGATGGATTACAACATTCAGCACAGCTATAAGTTTGCAGATTGGTTCAATAAACACGATATTAAGATCCTGAAGACCTGTTAAGATCTAAAACCCCTGACCCCTTTTCATTTTTTTAAGCTACTAACATGTTCAGATATCACTTATCAGCCAACTGGCAAGATGAAAAAACAGGAGTTTATCAGCCAGATTTTGCTTAAATCAGCCTCTTCTGTCTTTTTTGGTAGGACAGCAAAATACATCTAGCAGTCTTGTAATTAGTGATTTGGTGAAATACTGAACCCTAACACCTTGATTGATTAAATTTATGATCAGTAACGGCATTACTACTATTTCGTAATAATTTAACACTCTGCAAACCTTTGTGTTTACACTGAGGTTTGGAGCTCCAGGTCTCTCTGAGGAATCAGAGTCATGCTCCCAAACCCAAGCAGGCTACTGTCCCCTATATTTTTTCAGTATATTAACATTTCAAAACTGTAACAAGTAATAAAAACACTGTGGGAACAAAACTGAAGCCCTTAACTCAAAAAGGTTAATCTAGAGGTGTTAACCACTAACCTCTGAAAAGCCCATATTCAGTTGCCATCATAGACCAGAGCTACAAAAAATAAATGGATCACTAAACAAAGCTGAAGTTTTTTGACAAATTCCCCGTGTGCACTGTGGAACAGTAATTTACCAATGGAATTTAACACCTGTATTTCAAACAGCAGCTAAGTAACTCCACTAATTTATTTCTTATATAGGATGAATTCAATAGGTTATTCCTTTAAATTTACTCAGAGTGGCTGTGGACTCCTCCCTGGAATTGTTCAAGGCCAGTCTGGACAGGACTTGGAACAACCTGGTCTAGTGGAAGGTGTTCCTGCCCAAGGCAGGGGGGTTAGAACTGGATGATCTTTAATGTCTCTTTAATGATATGAGATTCTATACATTCCAAGTTACATTGTAGTTTTCTGCTATTTACATATTGATGCCCCAAAGAAAAACTCAGTTTTTCTTTTAAAATGCTAATGCTAAGTGCATTAGCATTTTAAAAGTTCACTATTAATATAATATTCACTACCTCTATTATTCACTAAAATACAACAACATAATATAAACTATAACATTTACACAAGCTAAAATGATTTTAATAATAAAAATTCTTAAATAATTGTGTTTATTAAATAATCATTGCAAGAAAGCAGCACACTGAAATTGAAAAGTATATTTTCTTCCTGTGTTTTTAGGACTTTTATTCTTTCATAGTTAAAAAGGTGATAACCAATATAAGCAAGCAATAAAAATTTAGGAAAGGTTGAAGGTTTCACACTGCTCTGCAGTGAAGGTTCTTCCACTAATATCACAGGACCCCAGAATGGTTTGAATGGGAAGGATCTTAAAGGTAAGAATGCTGCCAGTACAAGTCATGGAAACACTGATGGTGCCAGTTTGGAGGCTTCAGAGTGACTTTTGCATGAGAAGCCATTTTGAACCTTCTGACAGTTTTAGGGTTCTCCATGCATCCTGAAATCTGGGTGCTTCCTCCATCACTCCTGGAATCAGGATTAAGGCACATTCATCCGAACTTCTTGATGGCAAAAAAATGCTGTCTCTGAGCTTCTCCAGCAACCATGGGCACCTGGACCATCGTTAGCTGAGCAGGGCAGTAACACTTGTTTGGAGAATGCCAACTAGCACCTGGTGACACTGACTATATCCTGTCATTTTAGTACCACGCAGGAATACAGAGTGGTGGGTATGGAGCATGGGTCACTGAATGCACCAGCAGCCTTAAAGGCACTAAACTATTTCTATGGCACTTGGGTGTGTGTTACCTCTCCTATCCCTGAGGCCTACAGGAATACTCACTGCTAAAACCCAAGACAATGCAAGGGGTATCAGTGGGACCTGATTGTATCCTACAACTTGGTGTACCTTGTCCCCTTGGAAGCCAGGTCACACACACTCCTGTTGTGGTGCTAACTTGATGGGAAAGGAACTCTTGTGTCTGAAAGGGCACACAAAAGGCAGGATAGAGCACCACACAGTTCAATGCCTGTGTCCTCTCCTCACATCCTTAATGTATAGCATCACTAAGGCAGGGCATGACCTGCTGTAACAGGAGAGGTCAAGCGTTGCTCATCCTCCCTGGACAGAGTGGCTTCCTTCAGGAACTCAAGGGCCTGACAAGGAGTCCAGAGCATAGAGAGTAATGTGTCAGATGCTTGTCAGTAGTGGTTAATCTCACTGGTTAACAGCGCTGCTATAACCGCAATGTGGAATGCATGGGGCTGCACTGAAAGGAAGTGGTAAGGGTGGGGCATAAGCACTAGGTCTCACGATCAAAGCCTTTACTTATAACCCAATCACTGACACCCACACAGCAACTTCCTGTACTTTAAAAAAAAAAAAAAAAAAGAAAAAAAAAATCTGTTTCTCTCTTTCTGTAATCAACAACTTTTACCTAGAAACTAGTTAGCGGCGAACTCTGACTGATTTCAATCTGCAGCTCACAGCAGAAAACATAATTTTTAATCTGTGAGAACCCACGAGAGCCATTTTAACTGACAGGTTTCACTCTACCAGTTCTTTCATATTTTTTTATCCTTAATTACACCAAAGTCCCATAAAGCTTGAGAACCTGCATAAGAAATATAAAGCAACCAGAAGTTTGGTAGTGCTGAACACCACACGCAGTCCTCTGCCAGCAAATAAAATGTCCTTATAAATCTACAAAACTCAGCAATGTTTTAGGGGAGTTTGAGAAAAAAATGTGCAGTGGAATGCAGATACTTGTCACAGGGCACCTTCGTTTAAGAATGCTAAGATACTTTACTATTATTTCCTTTCTATTTATCACAGCTCGTTACACAAAGCACTGGCATTTCTTTGGTGCTTTCTGAGCATTACTCAAGATATAACATCAATAAATAAATTTACAAAATGTCCCACTCCTCTCCAAAGAAACCTGCAAGTTCTCCAGTAGCACCTGGTAAACATCAAATTACTCCAGCCAAGTCCTAGGGGAGCCCTATGAAACCTAATGTCCATTAAGACCTTCATGGAGATTTATACTTTACTGAAGAACATGCACACGTTCTCTTGGGGATTTTCATTTGAAGAGTCTTGTCAGAAGAGCTAAAGAACTTTTTCTTGGCTGATCTTCCTCAACCTAAAGAGAATCTTAAACCATGTATGGGACAGCGATGTTCCAAATCTTTTAATGAAACAGTAAGTTGGAGCTTTTAGGTACACTAGTATCTAGGTTTGTTCCTCCTGGAATACCTTCTCCTGGCTGTTCTCTACTGGGATTCACTGAATTATTAACCTTCCTTCAGTTCTCTTTAAAGATTCTGCACTTAACCTCCAAACAGTTATGCTGAATAAATACTAAGAGTATTTTACCATAAAAGCAAACATGAGATTTCTCTTGGACCAAGAAAGGATCAGATTAGGACTCTGAAACACCTAAAAGATCTCGACAGACTGGTTAAAAATAGAGTAAGAAAGAAAGAAAATTATTTACGATGAACAAAACTAGCATAAAGCTGAGATTCTACCCAAGATTCAAATCTAATTAAATAATCTTGTAATTGTCATACCCTCTCTTCTTAATCTCAGTATTCAAGAAGGGAAAGAGATGGATCTCAGGGTACCTAATCCATGCCACACAATAAGGGTTTTCCTTCTCACAGAGAGAGCTGTGAACTGAACTACCTGCTAATACACTCAGATCACAGTTGCTCCTCACTGTTCTAGCTGTGGAAAAAAACCCCCAAATATCAACTAAAACCAAACAAACCAACCAAAACAATCAACCCATTTTCACTTTACAAGCAGAACATGTCAGGATGTGTAGGACCAGACCTGATGACCCACTGCAATCCTGTTACTGACAACCCCTGAAGTAGCAGAGAATTTTCTCTACACACTGCGTGAAGACTGTGTCCAGAATCTGGATATGAGAACAGCTCCCCTGAACCACAAACTCCTTTTAGAGGTTTTTCCAGGTACACCTGAAGGCCTTTTGCTCTGACTATCACTACATGGTAAACACAGGTTGTGTCCAAAAGACTCCATTTCAGGACCTGTGCTCGACAACTTCCTCTTGAAGGACTTGGATGTGTGACTGGAAGGCAGACTTAAGAAAGTTTGGTGATGACACGCAGTTGGGAGGAGCTGTTGACTCCCTTGAAGGCAGAGATGTGCTGCACAGAGATCCTGACAAAGGAAAGAGCTGGGCAATCCCCAGCTTAACATGTGAAATGCCAAATCCTGTCCCTGTGCCAGGGCAGCCCTGGATGCAGGGACAGACTGGGGAATTAGAGGCTGTGGACCAGCCATGTGGAAAGGGACCAGGGAGTCCTTGGTTGGTGTAAGTTGGATCTGAGTCACCAGTGTGCCTCAGCAGCCCAAAGTGTCACCATGTTCTGGGAGGCACCAGACCTAGCAGCACCAGCCCAACAAGGGATGGGATTCTCCCATTCTGCTCTGCACTGTGGTGGCCACACCTCGAGTGCTGGGAACACTTTGGGCACCACAAGATCATAAGGATCCAAAGCTGGTGGAGAGTGCCCCAATGAAGGACACGGAGCTGGGGAAGGGGCTGAGGAGCAGCTGAGGGCACTTGGCTCCTTCAGCTGGAGCACAGGAGACTGAGGGGAGGCTCCTCAGAGGCTGCAGCTCCTCCCTGGGGGAGGCACAGGGACAGGGGCTGAGCTCTGGGACAGGAGGCCAGGAAGGGCTGGAGCTGGGCCAGGGCTTGGCATGGAGCTCAGGGAAAGGTTCTTCCCTACGAGGGTGCTGGGCAGTGCCCAGGCTCCCCAGAGCAGGGGTCACAGCCTAAAGGCTGTCAGAGGTCAAAAAGTGCTTGGACAATGCTTTCAGAGGGTGAGATTGTTGGGGTATCCTGTGCAGGGCCACCAGTTTGGCTCCACAATCCTTACGGGTCCCTTCCAACTCAGGACATGCCATGATTTTAAGTGTTTTCCTGATCCTGTGCTCAGCTGCAAGGGTTTGCTCTGTTTGCTCTTTGTTTTCATGAAGGAATGAGACTTAATGTCAAACTCCTCATTCATCTGGACAAAACAGAGACCCATGGGCAAAGTGAGAACTGCGGCACACTTTGGTCCAGGACATAGCGCAATCCCTCAATGGGAATGTTTGCATGTCACATGCAAAAGCTTTACACAAAGAAAAGAAAAAGAAAAGCACCAAATCAGGGCTAATCAGGAACAACCCCTAGTGGATCCTGTTTAGTTTCCACTAACAAAAGCCTGAGAAATCAGACAGCTTCCAATGCTCTGCAAAAGTATTTATATTTTCTACTTGAGTGCAGAGGTTTGAGGACAAGCAAAGTTTTCTTTTAGAGCTTTTTGCACCTGCCTACCAAAATGCAACCAAACCACAAAAGTTTATCAATATTAACCCCCCCCCAATAGAAAGAACAGTTTTACTAAAAAGCGTACAGTAGAAAGGCAAATTACAGGTTTGTCTGGTAATAATTAGCGTTTATTTGTCCTTCAGCAAGATCTTTATCACTTGTTTTTTAATTAAAGAGACCAATAAGAAAGGTAAGAAACAACGGAAGCTTCTTGTCTGTTGTTTGTTTGCTGAGGCCATTCTAACACACATTTTATGCCTCTATCTCTTGCTACAATCACACTTTATTACTATATAATTTCTCATGCTTTAAGTAACCACTGAAGATTGCCTAGTTGTGGAAGGAAGGGAGGAGTAGATCTGCATAAACACACAAGGCTCATTTGCTTTAAAAAAAACCCTGTTGTTTCCTCCTTAGCCTATTTTATCATAACAACATTTGGTTTTGGTAGTGTGGAACCTCACAAATACTGTATCTCCCCAGAAGGGGGGAAGGGACACACTTAAACCATTTTTAACCAACTGATTAAAGGCTGAGTGCACATGTCTAAATAAAAAGAAATTAATACAGCTGAATATTCCCCAAATTCCTCAGTATGTACAAAAGAGGGAATGAGGACACAGAAACCCAAAAACTCTCATGTAGGTGAGTGAGTACTCACCTTTCCTGCTACTATTACACTGCATTTGCTAAGAGTAATCATGTTTCTAACAAGAAATAGAAAGAAACCACATATAAGAGATTCTATGGTTATATCTAGTATTTATTGGAATAATCCATCTTTACATAGGCCCTGTTAACTAAAAAATATTTTATGTAGATATTTTTTTGAAAGATGGCCATTTGCATTCTTTCCTTGAAAACCAAATAAAGAAAAATAACATCATTCACAATGTGAAATAAGATTCCCTTCAGCTTTTCTATTTCTTCTTTTATTCATGTGTGTCCTAGTGACTGATATTTGTCAACATGACACATTACGTGGGGGTTTTTTTAATTACTGAAAACTCATTAGTAGAGTAGTAGAAAATACACAAAGTGAGCATAGAACAAACTGCTTCAAAGGTGTTTCCACAATCCTAGAGGATTTCCTGACACCTTACATCCATCCATACAAAAAGCCTCTCATTTGTTGCTTTCAGGGTTTTTGGGTGCACCATAATCTCTTAAGCAATAAAACCACAGCAACAGGAACAAACTAATACTGCTGCAATGGTCTGCTCGTAAGTCTAGTATGTAGAATTGGAATCTTTCACGTTTTAGAACAATTTATGAGATAGGTAATGACATTAAGGATACCTTGGTATCCTTAATGCACTTTTCACATTATCCTAGGAGTTTGTTCTAGAAAAACTGGTTTGCGAAACCAGCCAGATCAACAATACCTGTCACAAAGTGGATGCCTGCTCTGCTCCAAAATGCACCAGCAGAAAGGCAGAGAACCCACACACTGCAGAGACTGTCTTAATACTGTCTGTGGATATATAAATACATGATTATCAATGTGTTTAGTGCAAAATGCTGTGCCTATCCATAAGCAGCATCTAGCTTCTGTTGCTTTTTTGAGCCAACTGAACGTTCCCTCTTGATATCAACTGAACACTACCATTGTTGTTAAAAGGAGACTTGAAACTACATGGCTTCAGTTCTTTAAACAGTTTCACTGGTAGCTGAATATATTGAAAACAACTACAGGGAGAACAGAAATTGAAGGTCCACTGAGAGAGATCTTATTTTCAATTCACGAGATTTATATATCTCCCAGATTTCCATAAATTATGGACTAGAAGCAGGAACAAAGCCATATATATTTAGAAAGTGTTTTCTTTTTAATTCACACAGTAATGTGCAAATGCAAGAATGATCCTCCCTGGACAGACAGATCAGGACAGGCCTAACTGTGTACCCTGATCTTGTTAGTACCTAGTGGCAGATGCCTCTGGAAGAACAACAAAACAAAATAAAGATGCAGCCATAGTCAAACTGCCTTGCTACTCAGCTACAAAGGAGCTGGAGCCAGTATTTTGGCTTTTGGGACACCCTGTTGTCTCTGTTTCTTCTGAGAATTATCTAAAGGCTTTTTTAAGACTATTTAAACTTTTTTGCATTCACCATATTCTCTGGCAAATATAGAAATAAATCCTGAATTTAGATTACCATATAAAAACAAACCTCTTTATTTTGAAGATGCCATTTACTAATCTTATATGTTGCCTACTTAGAAAATACGGGGGTTTTTCCCCTGTTTTTTCCTGCCACGTGATTTTATAGATCTGTAATAGCATTCTCATCATCTGTTTTCCACTTTGAAGAGTTTCAGTCTGATTTACTGATAATTTTGTCAATTTACCAATAACTTCACATCTTCTTCCATGGTTGAAATATAAGACAGATAGTAGACTGTCAACTTGCTCTTATATCCAGCAATACACTGTAAATTGAAAGAAGCAGCTTTTAAAAGAAGAAAACCTCCTTACCACTGGGTGGCTTGGGTCGTGGAGGGACATTTTTCTTGGGTGGTAATGCTGGTGTGTCTGATTTGCTTTTGAAAGGGTCATCTGTGAATCCTGCCCCTCCAAAAGAGGAGGCAAAGGGGTCTGAAGGTACTGACTACATGAAAAAAAAGAAAAGAAAAGGGACGTAAGCACACTGGAGAATACCTGTGGTTTCATGAAGCTACAGGTTAAGTCAAGTAAAAGCATTAACTTCAAAACCTGAGGGCAGATGTATAGAATTGTAAGTGGTGTAGGAGGCTAATGCCTAATGACAGAGGTAAGATTCCACAAACATTCAAAGACCTTATGCTCTTAATCATTTAAGTACTTCTAGAACTTTTAGTCCTAGCAAAATAGTTGATGAGGGAATAAAAGGGAGTTAAACTTTACTCTTTACTATTTGGCAATGAACCATTGCCATGGTTCATACCACAGCCTGACCTTCACTCTAATAAACAGAACCATGACAGAACCTGGAAAAACAGTGCAGAAGGGATAACTTTATTCCAAACTTTTCTGAAGTTACACAGAGGTATTTGACTTTTTAATAAAAACCTTAGGGAATATCCAAAAGCATGTGTTTAAATCTTCCTATATTCAGACAGCTTTTCTAAAGGACTCTCCTACCGATTAAGAAGCACACAACTATTGTGCCATGCAGGGAAATTTATCATTGTGAAATGAAGAAAGAGGAGTTTTGTGAAAAAGGTAAAAATTGCAGTCAAACCTTTGCTAAAATATCTACCTCAAGCCAGCCATGTCTACTGGTAAAGGCTGTTGCCATCTAGTGGAGAGCTAAAACCCTCCCCAAAATAGTAAAAGTTAGGAGAGGAAAAAAAAAAAAAACCCCAAGAAATGTAATTAGAAATGTAAAGTGAAATGATATCCTATTTCATTTTTAACATTTACTCCACAGTGTTCAAGTGTGACTGTAGAACTAATGTAAGGAGTTGGGCACTGAGTTAACTAAATTCCAAACTTCACCTCAGGAAAGCAGACCTTTCCAGCAATCCAATTTTTCATGTGTGTCCTGAAACTTTTTCTTCATCTGCTATTTAAAATGACCAGAAATTGCACACTTAAAACATGGGAGAGACTGACTGACTACGGTAAGAGTGGAGTAAGGTTACGTTACATTTATTTAGTAGCATAGTATTTTGTTAAAAGTTGGACTCAGTCTTAGAGGCCTTATTCAAACAATGATTTTATGGTAAGCTTAGAAACAAGTCAGGATACTTACTATGAAGTAACCAAGAAGCAAATTCCAGGACTTAGATGAAGGCTGGACACTAAAATATATTATTATCTGCAACAACTACCTCTTCTTACAAGTTAAAACTAGATGTTAACTTATTTTCTTGATCTGGTAATTGAAAATATTTGTGAAAAATTTATTTATCCCTACTGAATCTACCAGTCTTAGTAAGACTTTGCCATATCTGACATGGTTGCTATATAGCCGGTGAGGCTGACTGGAAGAAAAATGAACAAAACCAGATTGTCAGCTAAAAAGTTACAATCATATCACACTCTTTTAGAAAGCATCTTTACCTACATTTTTTAAAGGCCAGTTGCTTTCCTTTTAACCTTTACCTTTGACATCTGACTGAAGTCTGCAAATCCCTCACCACCACTGAAAGCACCACTTCCAAATGGATCCAGTGTTCCAAATGGATCTGGAACAGATATGCAGAAAGAAGTTATTTTGAATAATACTTAAGAATTACAAGGAATGCTCAGTGGTGCCAATGAAGCACAAAACTAGGCAGGTGATTAAAACACACTTGCATTTTGACCTGCCATGAGATGTTCAAAGCTAATTCCAAAAAACAATAGGTTTTCTACCAGTTGTTTGTAGGGAAAATATGAAAAGAAAACAGTGACATATATAGTGCCACAAAGACAGCCTTCACGAACTGTGACAAGACCATGGTACTTTTTGCCAATGGTTCACAAGACTCTTTATGCTCAACTCTTATATTTGATTCTTCATTCATAAAAAGATACCTCATTATAAAATGTTTACATCTTACCTGGACCTTTTGAAGAGATACTGGAAGATGTAAAAGGATCAGTGCTTTCAAAAGGGTCAGGCTAAATAAGAACATACACACATAATTATTTTTCTTCTGGACTGTGCACTTACCATTTCATGCCTATCAAAATCTCTTGCTTTAAGACAAATAGTTTCCAGTTTCAGACCACTCTATTCAGTGGACAGAGTAGGATAAAATCAGCTCATTATATTATATCATTAGTGCATTTGGCTATTGACTAATATTGACACTAACAGGTACCTACAAGTGAGAAGCATATTCCACTGAAATATATGCAACATTAGTTACCGGGGCAAAACATGAAAATACACCCACAAGTGTTTAGTCTTTAAGCAACAGATAGAATATTCAGGTCATGCATTTATATAATTAATAATGCAGAGAGTCTGTATACTGCTTCTTTTTAAACAGATGGTTTTTACAGCTGTTCTTTAGTTTGACAAGTTAGCTTTTATTTAAGTACAATCCTATACTGCAAGAGTAACTAACTTCCCACAGACTGAAACTGGTCTTGGGTAGCAACACTCAATGAACTGCATAAAAATGATGAAAATACTAATAAAAACAAAACAAAAAAAATCATACTCCCTCCCCAAACGAGCACCCATATGTACATCAGGACAGTTTAGAACTGCAACTATGGCTAAAACAAGTGTGTTCTGTGCAGTCCCTCCACTGTGCTGGCTCCAGAGTCTGCTGAGGGCCCAGGAATCCTTTAGTCAGAGCAGTTCCTCCATCTCATTCACTATGTGACTGCAGAAATCTATGGGATGGAGGGAATGGTGGGAATGAGTAGATGCTGCTGCTTTGAAATTCCCAACAGAGAGGAAAAATATCCACCTAAATGTATCCTCATGGTGAATGCACCTCATTATCATGGAACCAGAGAGAACACTGCTGATTGCCTAAACAATCCACACTTACATTTTAAGAATACATTTAATAATATTTCATCAGTTAGGAAAAAAGTATTTTGTATTATTTCACTCCTTTTAGCTCTGAGACAATAAACCTTTCGATAGTAAAGAAATCTATTAAGTGTAGATTTAAAAACTACTGACCTTTGAGGGTAAAGTGGGGGTTTTTGTGAATGGATCTGAGGTAAATGGGTCACTCTTCACCTGTTTCTTGAAGAAATCCTCAGGGGCAGAAGTACGAAATGGGTCGCTTTCCTTAAATGGATCTCCTCCAAAGGGATCTAGAAGGAGCATGAAAAGGTAAATACAATGTAGCACTAGTGTGTCTATAAAGAACATTCTATATTTGACCTCACATGCACTGATACAATTTTTCTTACACAAACACAATGTTTTGATAAATCTGATAGACTTCCAGAGACCTCTCTGCAGAGGGTATTTACTAAGTTTGAACATGTTATATGAAGCTTTCAGACTTAGAGAGTTACACAATTCTCATTTAACATAATGATTCTGAATGCACACTCTGTTGGGTTTCTATGCTCCCACATGCAAACCAAAAATCTCAAGCCAGGGAAAACCTTTATGCTTCCTTCGTGATTGTAAATCTTTGTGTTTGACTACAAATTGTTTATACCACACCTGTCCTGTCATTAAAATGGGCTATTACCTGCTGGAGCAGGTGGCTGTTCTGCAAAAGGATCATGCTGGAATGGGTCACCTATGCAGAAGAGAAAAACAATTTGTTTTATCTACTATTTGGCAAGATAAGTTTGTGAAAATATTATTTACTCAACAATTAATCTTCAAGGTCCTAGAAAAGCACTTGTCACTTACTGCCTTTGAAGGGGTCTGCTCCCTTAAATGGATCCGATTTGAAAGGATCTTCAGACTGGAATGGGTCTGTATGCAATTCTTGTGTATTATTGGTAAACATCAAGGCTTTATTCTTAAATGGATCATCCTAAAAATTAAAAGGAGAAACATCACAACAGCTTGTCATGATAAAAATAAAAATACCCAGTTACCCATAAAGCAGAAATTGTATGCTATCTTGGTCCTTGATTAATAGTCTTTAAAATTACTTCCTAAAGAACTTTCTGAATATGTGACTTCTAAGTAGAACTAATTACACAGCAGAAGGAAATGTGTATCCCAAGGCTACACAGAACACCAAAAGATAACAGTACAGTAGCAATTAAATGTTAAACCGTTGCCCATATTAATATATTCAACTCTCAAACACTTTAATAACAAAAGCAAACCAACCCCAAACATCACACTATCAAAAAATTCTCTGCCATTATAGCTCAGCTTCAGGTAAGACACTTATTTAAAAAGAAAGAATACAAAAATAATCTGCGGACTACAAATACTACAAATTACTATTGAGTAGTCAGATACTAGATTGCTTCTTGTTAACTCATCTTTGAGCTTAAAGCTCCAAATACTGATTTCCCACGATAAAGCACTTCATGCAGGAAGAGTCACCCCAACATTTTGATGGCAAGAGCTTTCTCAGCAGAGGCCAAATCTACATTTGTCAAGTTGCCGAAAATAGCTTGCAGGAACAAGCAGCAAAGTTATGAAGTTATGAAACCTCTTAATGACATTCATCTGAATGATACCCCTGGCTTGGGTCTTATTTGGAGGTCTCTGATGAAACCCCGAGTGCAGACAGCACCTGCACAGCAGAATTCCAGGGACATTGGGAGCCATCACAGCATAAGGAATATCCAGAAATAACTACCCACTTACACGGCCCCCAACACCAGAAAGAGACAGGATTTCTTTCATCCTTTACAAGATGCAAATGCAAACATCCTAATTAATACTTCTCAAAACAGCAGGAGGGAGGTGGGGACAGAAGGAAGAGGAAGGAAGAATTGAGAAACAGGAAAGTGGCACAATGGTTTAAAAAAATTGCTATGAACATAGACTGGTGTTTTCTGCCAGTAAGTGGGTCCTAGGTTTTGCAAGAAAACATCTGGAAGTTTTGACTGGAAATTAAATATATTTATGCAAGCCATGCAAGCACAGAAACTAAGCACTAAAGTGTTTTAAGACCTTTAGTATATGTTTCTCAATGTACTGTTTTTATCTACACTGTTCTTCTTTTGAGCAGTTCGTTTTTACAGAGCAAGTGTAAAGTACTGCATAAAGGCAGCAATGCCTGGCAAATATTTACTAACACTAACTATATAATTATATATTCAACTTCATACTAAACCCATAGCAAATACTGTGCTTACAACAGTAAACATGTTTCCATAGTGAGGAAGGGCCACATAGATGTGCAAGCAGAATCAAGCAAGTATGCAACTTTTATCTTGTCATATTTAAGACAAGAAATAGGGTTAAAAAAAAGAAGAAAATTCTTGTGGTTTAGAGGAATATTTAATACCCAAATCAACATTACATACTCAAAACAAATTGACTTGAAAAATGTTTAAGAACTTGAAAGATTTTATGATTTGGGGAAAAAATGCTGATTAAATAAAAACATAATAAATGAGAAAGATGATGCTGAAATTATTTAAGCAAAAGAGAACCATCCTTTCAGAAAGGGAATATGAGATGTGTAATAAATATAGCTCAAAGTAAAGCAGAAATTTGTAAAGCTTCCTTTGGAAATAAGGAAACACATGATAAAGGAAAATTTACAGCAAAAGAAGATTTCACCTTGATAAACTGAAGAAGAAAAAAAATGAAACACTAAACTGGAAATAAAGCCCCATCTCTGTCCTGAGACTGAACATGTGACAGATCACAAATCCACAAGACCATGTGCCAAATACCAGCTAAACAATACTTCAGATAAGGTGCAAGTCAGAAGCTTAATTAGTGTAAAATATATTAAATGACATTGTTTTTTTTACCACAGCTCCATAATTGCTTCTTTCTGTCTGCCCAAGGCCTTCACTCATATCTGCTAAATTTGTCAGACTACCACCATGAATCCCATTGAGAGCTTCATTGTATTCTTCAATGCTCTTATTCATTTCCTGATGGCTCTCTTGCAGCTGAGAGAGTTTACTTCTTGCCTGAGAGGGAAAAAATGTTTTAGCATGTTACACACTTAAGAACACTGTCATTCTTACAGTCTCCTTAAACACTGGTGCCTGACAGGTGCATTTTATCCCCAACAGAATTGAATGCTTCCTGACTCAAACCAGGAAATTACCTACTAAACACCAGTCAAAAAGGCTTATTTCATGAACCAGGACTTTTTCCTCCTCTGAAAAATAATTTTCCAACTACTTTCAAGAAGCAAAAAACTGTATAAAGTACAGTGAATACCTGGTTTATTTCTTCCTGGGTTGATTTTAAAGATTTGATTATTGTTTCAAGCTGCACTTTTCCAGCCTGGATACTCTGCTCTAGCTGAGTCTCTTCTTGTTGGAGGCGATTCAGCTCTGCTTTTGCTCTATTAAGGTCATCTTCCTGTAATTTTAAATCTGATTCCTGAGACTGAATCTGCATTTTTAGTGATGAAATCTGAAACAGTAGAAAAATCAGAGTGAAATTTGGAATAAATGGGACTTATTAAATGGTGAATTTACAATAAGTAATAGAAAGTGGTACAGCAACCTATCAACTGCTAAGGAAAATCTTTAGAACTTAATATGAAGAAAATGCATGCTGCTTCTGCTGTAGCACAAAATCCTTGATAAAAGCACATTCAATAAAACCTAGAAATACTATTTTAAATCAGAGAAATACCCCACTATTTATAAAGGTAATCAAAAGCTGTTTCCTAGATGTTCATCTTCAGAACTTGGTCCCATTCAAACATTTATCAAGTAGTTTAATGTTGATTTTAAGAGTTAAAATTACAGAGTTGTTTACAACCTTCCTTATACACTTTTTTCTGCGACTTCCTTACACAGGAAGTTTCTACCGTAAGGTAACATCCTATTTCCACTGGCAATTGCATCCACCTGAAAACTCAATCCTGATGACATTCAGAGTGATCAAAACCAGCACCACTGCCATGGACTGTCTCATGGGTTAAAACCACTGATTTTCAACTGCCCTATTAGGCTGAATAAATGTTTGACATATCCTCAGAACAACAATTCCTGTAGAAAGGGACCCCTGGAGATCATAGAGTTCAATCCGATAATCTTTTATGACCTTTACGGAAGATATTAAGGATGGCAAAATCCTTTCTTGGACCACTGCATTTGTCTAAATGTTGTCTAAAAATTGTTATTTATGGTAAAAAGAAAGTTTATTCATTAAATAAACAGAATTTCCCTTAATAGAAAACATTTTACTCTTGAGCCAGTCCAAAATTAACATCCACTTACCACCTGTGTTTCTTCCTGGCATTTCTGCCTTACATCATTCAGCATATCTTTCAGTTTGGCTTTCTGCTGGTCCATCTCATCCAGGCGGTCTTGGGCATCTTGTTTTTGAGCCTCCAGCTCTTGCAAGTTACTTGTTTCCCTGTCCAAATCGTTTTGCAGCTCCTGAAGAAAATTCCACAACTTGTAACTCATATTTAGCTGTTGTCTTAAGGAAGCATCAGCCACAGACAAAGAACTTAACAAAAATCAGAATATTTTCTATATCATATAGGCTACACTCTGCATTGCCTATTTTGTTTCTGCAGGAACTTCTGTAAGACATCAGGAAATAAATCACTGCTCACAAGAAGGAAAAGGGACTGTGACACAGAGCACATTGCATTGAGTTATCCTAATTATCAAAACCAAACTCTCCAAACACTGATTTCCTCAATTACATGTTAGTTAAACACTAACAAAAAAGACATTCAAACTGTTCACGTATACTATGCTTATATTAGCCAGCATCAGATGAAAACATGTTCTGATGGAGAACAGTAAAATAAATATCTTTCTGCCAGTTAGAGGAAAATCCCAAGAAAGAAAGAATGACAGAACAACAGAAAAAAAAATCCTATATTGCTACATATTACTTAAATTAACATGAAAACTACTGATAATAAGCAGTTTTTACCTGAACTTCACTGGTTTTCTGTCTGATTGATTCTTCCTTTTCCCTAATGTCCTGCTCCAGAGAATATTTTTCTCTACCAGATAAACAAGAACATGTATTTGTGATTAGTTAAATAACACAGCACACATGCAAAAATCAATTAAATATTAGTCTGGACACACTATGCAGACAAAAACGCCAGCCTCTATTCTCATGTATTCTTTAAAGAAGAAGAGGTGCATAGGTATCAATTATTCCTTGAAAAATGCCACCTGTGCCCATCATCAATCTTCTCAAGTCACCTGATAGACCTGTAGGGTACCACTAGGAAATTCATCACCAATTACAGCAACAAATAATGACAAAATGACTAAGAGAAAATAAACCGACACATCAGTACTACAGACTTAGGTGTTCTACACCAAGACAGTCCACAACTATTACCTCTGCAGCTGTGCAATTTCTTGACTAATATCATCCAGCTCCTTCACCCCTGTAAATTCTCCTGATCCAACAGAACTTGCGCTATCCTGTTAATAATGAAACAATCTATTAAAATGTCAAGTAGTAACAAAGCTCTTCCTTTAACAAAGGCTGAGGACAAAGGTGGGATACAAAATCTTCATTATTTGCATTTGCAAAATTCCATAAGAGATATCAAATTATTCTGTAACAAGCAAAGAACATGCCACACAATTCTACCCCTGAGACAGGAGAATTTTTAATATGCCTGTTTAACTGAACGCACAGCAATGAAAGGACAGGCACAATGCCAACAATGAAATTGCAGAAATGGTAGAATTAAAATTCAAAACCTAAAACTTAGTTCTGTTCTAGTCAATAGTAAAGTTTACAGAGGACATAATGAAATAAGATTGTAATTCCAGTCTTCTAGAGCCCTGTCACAAATTAAAGGCAATTTTTGCAACTATACCCCATTTTCTGTAGGTTGTTTCTACATTCATTCAAGCAGAGATCAGGGAAGATACAGAGGCCAACCCCTGCCTTCTAGATAAGTTAAGAAAGGATATCAGCGTTACATACAAAACTGGTTGTTATTGTTATTATAAAAAGGACTGCTCTTTCATAAAAAGCTCACCACAACTGAGCAAAAACTGCAGCACTGAACTCACTGCTAGTCTGACAAACCAGGAGACCTACAATTTTTATATAGCGTTTCAAAGAGAAGAATGCAGTTTGCCTGCTTCACTCACTTCGAGACAGCTGTGATAACCACAGAAAGCTTGGCTTTATTAAACATTAAAAAACAAAAAAGAACCCAACCAACAAGCCAAGACCAGCAGAGTAAGATGTGACATTTTTGTGGAAACAATAGGTGAATATGCAGTTTAAATAATTTAATTAAGTCCTTACTTTTGGGGGATCATTTTTTTGGTAATGTGCCATTAAATAATCACAAATGACAACTACAAATTCTTCCAGCAAATCAAAAATCACTTTTATATTGTCAGGCCAGATACAGATTTGCTGGGAGACCTGTACTGAATGCTGGACAGGATCACAGCCACGTGTCTCCCAATACGACTACGAAATAAATTAAAATGAGCTGCTGCACTGGTTAGGATAAGAGTCACTTAAAGCTCATAGAAGCATACAGTTTATTTTCTTTTATGCTCAGCTAAACAAATACTATATGGTAAAAAAAATCAATTAACTGAAAATAGCAGGAAGATTAAAGCTCTCACACCAAGATGTATTTACTGCTCAAAGCTGCAGAGAACTAGTCCAGGAGTAATTTCAACAGCACTGAGCTGCCTGTTCCAGGAACTTCCTGCCAGATCAATACATCTCCAGTTGTTGAAGGAAGGAATATCATCAGGCTGGCAGCCAGTGCTGGGCACTTCACATTGCTGTGACATTATCACCACGTCAAGAGCAAGTGGCACAGAACTCAAGAGCAAAGGCAGGCAAAGGTGTAGAAATAAAAATTTTTTTGACGTTAAAAAAAGCATACATTAGAAATGTGCATTCCTTTGGACACTGCAATTACTCACACGCCGCATTTCTGTTAGTGCTGAGATCTCAGTTCCTACAGGGGTCAAGTAACCTGATAGAGTCTATAGGAAAAGGATATAGGAAAAACCTTAGGAGGATCATAGCAACAGCAATAATTAAAATAAATAGAGTTCCAAAGGTTTCTGGTTAGGGAAAGCAATGAAAGTAAAGAAAAACACAGTATAATTTATAGAAAAGGTGAATGTAGTGACATGACAGAAGTAACTCTTCAATTCAGTTTCAGAAGTTCACTGACATGCTGTCAAGGAAAGAAACAAAGCAGGGTCAGCAAAGGATCAGATGCTCCAGTAAAGTGGTATTAGCAGTGATGGATACAGGACTGCGGACTGCTACAAAGGATGAATCTCAGAAACTAGGAAGTCATCACTCCTCATTTAGCCATTAAAAAATTTTACGTTTCCATGGGAGGAATATGGTGCTGATCACAGTCAGAGACATGCTGATCAACCAGCTTTTAATATTTGCTGTTACAAGTTCCCTGACTCAACCTTCTGTATGACAAAGGATTATACTTTATGGTAGATTTTTTCCAGCATTATTACTCCTTGGTTTATGGAGTATTTTACTGCATTTTTCTTTACCTGCTGTCTTGGTTGTTAAAAAATTAGCTATATTTTCAAATGTTATAAGGATTTTGTAAGAGGAGATAAGAAAAAATATTGGCAATTCTTTATCGTAATACTAAAACAAAACCCCACACAAAATTCACATTCAAAGCCCATTACTTTTAAAGCACTTTTAAAGCCCATTACTTTTAAAGCACCTAAGCTCAGCAACAACAAATTGCTGACTTACCTGGATGGGTGTGTTTCTGTCTGAGGGAGGGATCATATCTGGAGTTAACGCTTGTGGAGGATCAATCCCTTTGCTGACCTTCTGCTGAATGAGATACATGGCGAGTGCAAACTGGTCTTTGCTGAGCTTTCCCATCTGTCTCGTGTCGGCCAAAGACCTGTTAAAAAACATATCGTACTTACAGACAAAAAAATCTTATTTCTGCTCTACTAAAAAGCCTGAAATACATATATATACGTAATTTCTTTTTGGTTCATCCTCATCAGAGCTTACTTAGTCTAGTCAGATTTCCATAAACAGTGCAGTATTTTATTACACATATTTGACCGAACAGAGTAGTGTTAGTCTGTGAAAATATTTAGAGCACTAGAACTTCAAAAGACAATCACAAATCACAGACTGACCTATTGGCCCTGCTCCCAGAAAAGCAAAGGGAGTATTTATTTCTCCCTTAGTTTTCCATATAGTCCACATATTGTAGTATGTGGACAAGTAAAAGAAGTTGGGGGTTTTTTGTTTGTTTCTGGTGTCTTTTTAATGTTAGGATCACATTCTGAATCTGACTTCCCAGACCAGCAAGCTACAAAAATACAGCTAGTACAGAATTCTTACCATATATGTGCTAAGAGATTCTGAGATAGACCTGAATGCATAAAAATGTCCTTTACTTCTTGGCCACTCACAAACCCATCCATGTCTGTGTCTGTTTTTAAGAAAATTTCATCATATCGCACTTTTTCAGACACTGGTACCACCCAATTAACAGCTGGCTGCAAAACAAAGGTTGGCATTTCAAAAGAACAGAAACAGTCTTTATGAACACACTAAGTATATATGACATTATCCAGAGCTGGATGTGCTGAACATCTTGCATACTCCAGTCTGACTAGTAAATAAGTATTTTCACTGCATGTTTTAACTTCACACTTTTTATCTGAATAAAAACACTGATAAACAGCTATTCATCAGTTGAAAAGCATTAATTCTTTGGAAATACAGACCCAATTAAGTATATAAAGTCCTCACGCTAATAGCAGGAGATTTAGAAGTAGATTAATGATTTCTTTGGTGTTAAAGCAGATACACAAACAAAACCTTTCCATGGTTCCACTTTCTACAAACTTTCTATAAAGTGAAAATTCCCCCTATGATTTGCTACCTCGTGGTCACTGATTAAAATTCACCCAATGTTCTTCCAAGTCCTACCATTCTCATTTCACCCTCTCCACCCAAATCATCCGAACACATGAGGCAGAAATCAAAAAACGTATTTATTTTTCCTACATCTTACAAATACACAAATCTACAAAAATAAAAAAGAAAGACGTGTACCTGTGCTGGTTTGATGCTGTGCTTAGGAGACAAGCTCCCTATGCTGTTCAGACTGGTGCCACTGCCATGGGATGGGGTGGAACGGAGGCTGTCTTTTGGGGGAGGACTTGCAGGGAGAACAGGAACTGCACCAGGAAAGACTGATGTCTTCTTTCTTTTCGAAGGTGGTATGAGAGAAGGGGGCAATTGTGAAGGAACTGACTCTTTCTCAAGAGCTCTATAAACCAAATGCATTGCCTGCAAAGGCAAAAAGGTCAGACAACATTCACAATTATTTAGAAAAAGCAACAAGAATGTCCTGTGTCAGTCACTTACAAATTAGTAAAACAAAGAAAGTAAGACTAGAAAGGTAAACCAGAGCAATTAATTTTGAACGTAATTCCAACAAATTTAATCTTGACACAGGCAAGAGTCAGTAGGTGGACTTGAGGAAGGTCATTAAATAGCTCCATGTGAACAACTTAGATTAGAATAGTTGACTGTAGCACAGAAAGCCGCAAAGCTCTTGAGAAAGAAACTAGCTATTTGCTTCGACAGACTAGACAGTGAATTGAGAATTTAAAGCAACCTACCACAGCAAATTCATCCTTGTCCAGGTGACCATCTTTATCAATATCACTGAGATCCCAAACCTACAGCAATTAAGATGAAAAAATGATTTGCAGACCAAGTTACACTTTATGTGTTCATTGTATTAACATGCCCTCTAAAGACTCCTCATAGATTTTGGTGAAGATCATATTAGTTATACTACCTATCTAAAAATTCTCTGATGAAAGAGACTGCATTAGAGCACAGGCCACATTAATCAATACTGGCTCTAACAAATTCTAGCTGCCACTCAGACAGGTTTTTCATCTTTCTATGATGCAATTGCAGAGCCATCAAGCTGAGTAAAAGCATTTAGAGGTGGCTTTCAGAACTGCCCAGAGGGTGCGGGCTAGCAGACCATTCAAATTCCTCACAAGAAAATTCAACAGAAAATTCAATACATCTCTCATTCCTATTTCATTCCTAGATGATTAGGGTTTTCTACTAAAAACTAAAACTATGTGCAACTCCCTCTGGCCCCCAGAATTTCCTGTAGGAGAGAATTTAAGCATTTATCAATGCTTAATTTAGTTCATTATTAGGTGAGGCACATCAATGAAACTTGCAGGAGATTTAGAGAGATACAAAACTTTGTGAACTCCAACACAGCACTGTTTAATCATCAATATGACCTGGGGATAGTGGAGTCCACAAAAAGCCAAGACTTGAGGCTCAGTTGTGAGAACTCTGCTTTATCACTGGACCCTTGACAAATTTAAGCTCCTTAATTAGACTTTTCTCCATTTCTTCAGTGCCTTATCTCATCCACAAATTTTTCTGGAAGAGGCAAAAGCTTCCTGCATTTCTATTGTGACAATAACAAGATAAAATCTGAAGCCTTTCAAGACTTCACAATACTCAAGTACAGAATTAAAACAAATCATACTTAGATTTTGTAGATAATACAGAGCAAGAGGCACTTCTTCCTGAAGAGATAAAAGTATGTAACGCAGATGGAACACTGACACAGAATGTACTCAAAATATCAATATGCGAAGCATTAAAGAACGTGTTTTTAATGGAGGCAGAAAAATACTTAAGTTTTGCTTCCCTTGTAAGTATACAATGGATAGACAAAACTCAGACCTTGGAAGTATTCATAAACACACATGAAAGAAAAACCAACTCGATAATTTGCACTATGAAAAAAGGAAGATGTTTTAAGGTATTCTCCTGTACAAACAGAGGATGGATTTAACAGTATATCTAATAACTCATATTAGTAAAAATGACAAAACAGCCGAATCTAATGTCCTAATAGCTATTATGATTCAGGAAAGCTTTTCCTTGTTCTTAAACAACCAAAATCAAATTTTCACTTGTAAATGAACAGAGAGACAATGAAGCCAATCTACTCTAGGGTTGAAATTACTACTCTTATTTCTAAGTGGAAGACTTCAGAGTCTTAATGTTCCTGCTTTACAACATGCACATGATGCAAAATCTCAGCCAAAACCTGATCTCTGTTGATAAATTACATTTTTAACATTGCAATTACAAGAAGCTAAATAGAGACTAGCTATATCTAAACAACTTACTTACCCTTCCGAGGATATCAAGAGGTAGCTTTGAATTCATGAGTACTGGTTTTACTTTGTCTCCTGAAAGTAAACCATTTACTGGCAAAAGGCTTTCAAAAATACCATCAAACTTTGCTTTTTCTTCCACCTAGTTGGTAAGAAATAGTCTGAATAAGTAAAAAAGTGTGTCTGTGTGAGTAATGAAAATGAGATCTTGCAAGAAATTAAGACTGGTCAGTCATGTATTCATCTTAAATTTCCAAGCTTTCTTGCAAGTGCCACTGAACTGTATTTAAATGTAAACCCACAGAGAAAGCTTTGAAATTAGGTTCCTAAATCTAAAGGTCATGACAGCTGGGAGATTTTACCATGCAGCAGACAAGGTGTGCTTCTCTTTTAAAGTAACTTGGATAAACTCTATAGAATTAAAACTTATTCTTCCCACTTTAAAGTACATATAACTGCAAGATTTTTATTAAATTTCTACCTTTTGGAAATGTTTGGAGTTGAAAATTACCTAAATATAGACATCCCTACATATGAATCAAAAGTTATTTTTTCCAAATTATATATATTGCTTGTATCATTGAATACTAATTTGAAACTAGGAACTCAAGCTTTTAATTAACAGTTCAGACTGGATGCGGTGAAACGCTTTGCTGTTCCCAGTGGGGTTCCTTTATACAAACAAAGTGCCTAATTGTAGGATTCTGGAAGAAATCCAGGCAAAAGATTAAAATTCATTTTCTTAAAAACATCCCACCAGTGGCTGTCAAAGGGTTGTTTAATACTTATTCCATATCTAAAGCTACACTTTGGTGTTCTCTATTGTGCACAGGTTTGCACAGAAAGGGAGGACTTCTGAAATGGGAAATACATTTGATACAAATTTCTCTCACTGGAAAAATTACACACAGGAAAAATATTTACTTCTAAAAAACGGATGGAATGTGCTCTTTTACACTTACCCTAACAGCCCAGTGAGTCTCTGTGGAGGGTGGTGTGATCAGCAAAGGACTGCTAGTGTCATGCTGAAAATGAGAAATTTTTTTATTTTTATATATATAAAAATAGATAAAAATACTTACTTCTGTCTCTAGTACTTATTAATTGCACTAAGTTTGAGATGGTTATAGACATGAAGCTTAACTACATTGAGGAAAATAGGCTGCACATGTACCTAAATAGAAGTCACACTCATTTTATAGCATTACAGTACTTGAGTAAGGACATCTAGCAGATGCATTCAGTGTCCAAACACAGAACCAATACAAACCAAAGAGGTTCTGCAGCAGCTAGTGCAAGGCAATGCTGCAGCAATGCCTTTTACTACTCATTCCTGTTGAGCCAGCCCCAAAATAATCTTTTTTGTTTCCTTTTTTTTCATTAATTTAGAGTTTAGCCACATCAGCTTCCTGACCAAGCTGACCAGACTTAAACTCACTCTGGTTTTGCAGTCCAGGAAGGGGCCGGTTTCTTGTCACTCAGCATGACAAGACTGCGGCAGCCCTGGCTGCTGTGCCCTAAGGAACTGTTTGACAGCAGCCTGAAGCCCCAGAACCATGACATTTATGAAATACAATATCATTCCAATGTTCCAACTGAAGCCTTAATTCTCATACAACACATACCTGCATTTGGATACTACTTACAATGGTGGATACTACTTACAAATTTAGGAGGTGGCACAGTCAAATTCAGACTGCTCAGGTTTACATCATGGCCATTCTGCGCACATGCTACAAGGCGCAACGCAACGTAGAAACCCTACAAACAATTGTGCTGTCTATTAAAAACCGGTTTCAATCACAAAAAGTAACCCACCTACCATTTTTACTAACACTGTATACGTGCAACTCAGTAAAAAGAAAACCCCACATGTACAGCCCCATAATGGCAACCATCCCTTTGCTTTTAAGGATGAGTCCAGAAAAATTTTACAGTAACAGGAAACAAAGAGGAGAAAACTGCAAGTTAGTTATTATGAAGAACTCTCTCCTAAGTAAAATACAACAGTTTTTCTTTAAAATGAGTAATGTTTTGAAAGAGTTCATTTGTATCTACAAGTAATTTGCTATTTGGTATTCCAAGCCACTTCTAGTAAAAATGCTAAATTTTTTCATGCACAAAAGTCTTCTAAAATCAAATCATAGTTTTCATTTGTGGCTCAATAACCGTGTACCTACACAGTACACACACCAATTATTTACAAAACAAAAGAGATACAGAAAATTAGAACCAAACTTCTCCCGCAGCCTCACTGAGTAATTCACTTGGATATGAGCAGTGCTGGGGAAAAAACTCATCTTGTAAACAAAACTCAACCCTGAAAAAGATAAAGATAACTACTAGTGGTACCAGGGCTTGATCGAAACAAGGCTAATCTGGGAAAGGTAATACAGGAAGTCTACATGAACATTTCATTTACCTGTTTATCTAAGTATCCTTTTCCCTCTGGGTCAGCCAAATCCCATATCTGTAGAGATACAAAATAAAAGCTGCTGTGAATTTCAAAGAAAACTTAGCTCAACAGCTCCTGCTGTATGTCTTCTCATAGTGTTCATTCAGCTTTCAAGTAATGACAAACAATGTTACTGAATTGTCGAGTTAACAACGAAAATGTTACAGAAAAACCAAATTTTCTTTTTAAATTTTTCCTTTCACTTAAGTGTAAAGACAACTACTGCATTATCCAATTCCTTCAACTTACTTTTCCAAGGATGATATCAGAGAGACCAGACTTTTTAAGAAACAGAGCAGCTTCACTTGCCCCAACTCTCCCTGTGTATGTTGGATCTACCTGAAGGAGAAAAATTAAAATTTAATTGAAACGTGGCTGTTGTGAAAACAGATTTAAGAAATGCAATCTTGCCTCTAGGTCAAAAGGAGTTACAGAAATTGCATCACCACTCAGAATTCATACAATTTTAGCACCGCAATGGGGAAAGAAAGAGAAGGAAACCTTGGCGAAGAAGAAATTGCACTTTATTTTTACTTCTTTTTAAGAACATACCTGTTTGTAATATGTTTCATAAATTGGATTCCCAGTAGAAAACTGAAACACAAGTAAGAAAACAGAATAAACAACAATCAGAATTTAGGAAAAGAAATGTATAGCACTTTGCGTATTACTTCTATTGAGAACCTAAAATAGTGTGTTAATTTGCTGCGTTACAAACTGGACACTTGAATTTCAAGCGTGAATAACAGTGATCCACCAATTCCACAGACTACTGTCATCTCTTAGACCTTCTCATTCATCAGGATTCCTACCTCTCCTCACACTTTTACTTAGTGACACTACATAGGGATAAGATTTTGAAGAACAGCTTTGAATTATTTGCCGAAGTATTTCAGATCTCAGTATGAGAAGGACTGATAACAAAGGCCCAGCTTTCAACAAAATGCTGACCTGAATACCTACTGCACCATATACATCCGTATTGAATATTTTCAGCAGACAATTATACGCACACACACACAGCCTGTGTTAACACATTTCCAAGACTAGGATCTTAAACTGAAACAGAGTAAACAAAAAACCAAACCAAACAAAAAAAGAACAACAAAAAAAAAACAACACCAAACCAACCAAACAAAAAAAAAAAACAAAAAAAAACCCTAACCCAACCCAAACACATATATATTAAAAGAATGGCAAATTAACAACTCTCACAATTCCCTGACAACGCTTTTGGAGGATTTCAACTTGGTGTAACCACTGCATTACACGAAAGCTGCAGACCCAAGGAAAGCCCTGCCTTTTCAGTGTCCTAAACAAGCAGATCCCAGTTCCTCTTGCCGACATTCCAAGCAAATGGCAGCTGGAATACCAAAAGATGCAGAAGCCCCAAAACCTATCTTCTTACAGGCCTCCTAGAATTGCCACGGGAGGTCTAACCCTGTGCAGGTTATCCCTACACATTGCTCTCCTCAGCCTCAATGTCAACAAAAGCAATCTGGTCAAAAACTGGTCAGTCCTTAGGCCGCTCAGAGGCCTTAAAAAGAAACCAACAAAACAACTCAATAAAGATGTCAATGAGCAAAACAACAGAGATGCCACAAAACCTGCTTGGGATAACCACTCTCCACCTCTAGGACAGCAGTCAGACACCTGGAGTATTTCACACTAAGTCCCATCACTGCTCTGTCCTCTCCCAATGTCACCTTCTTCCTTGTTATCCTCATGGATTTCCAGATGTTCTGCTTACTCTGAGAGGAAGGAAGGCAGGAACATGATGAAAGAAAAGACCAATCAAGAACACGAAAACTTTATTTTACACCAAGAGAACCTTCTTATGAGTTTACAATAAACATGCTAAATCTTCATTTAAGGAGCTATCCATAGTAACTAATTTCTCTGAACCGAGCATAAGCAAACACTGAGTCTCTAAAGATTACAGGTCTATTTGAATAGAAAAATCCAGCATTTTCAGAACAGTTTCCTAAGCATCTTGATCATACTTGACTTACATCCATCAACAAAATAAGCTGCTGCATTTTCCAACATCAGCACCCTCTGGAAGCTCTTGCTCTCCCTGATGGCAGACAGGATTTCAGAAGGATGTTCCAAACATAACTCATAAATCTCACTATTCTTTGTGCTGGCATGTAAACAATCAGCACATATAAGCATTGTGTTCCTGTCCAAGCAGGAAACACATCATTCTGAGAAAAGGTGGAAGTAGGAAATAGCCTGTTCCACTCTGAATAAAACCATATTTTCAGCCAACTATCACCAAACTATGCACCTCTTGTTTATCAGAAAGCTCAGACACGGGAGTCAACCACCAACCACAAGCTCCTCAAACTGATGCAGTGAGTGACCTAGAGCATGCAGAGACTGGATTCGTACCAAGACAGAGAGCAAACTGCTCCAGCAGCAGGACTGAATGATCTCATCCCATCACCAGACATTCCCGTCACCCCCATTTGATATTGTCAGCCATGACACAGAGCTGACTTACCTGGCAGAGGTGGCAGGAAGCCAGGGTGATGTGCTTCAATGCTGTGAAATTTCTTCTACAGCAAATTATTCCCCCAACCACTGCTGAAAAGCACCTCAAGATCAATTCTCTACTTGCAGAATCTTTCAAAGATTCAGTCTTTCTGACCGATTTACCTAAATGACTGCATCTCTGTGATGAAGCAGACCAGACAAAATGGGTTCAAGTGATAAAAATAGCACAGCTCTCTATCTACCCATCACCACATGTGATGACATCACCATCATTCAAGAGGATTCTGTAATTTGGTGACATCTGCTCACGAAGGACCAACCCAAGACTGTCAACATCGGCAGAGACAAAAATTTTGAAGAGTGCACTGTTGACGATGTCAAAGCACAACCTGTTAGAGCCCTAGTGCCTTGTTGTTTAACCTCCAAGTTGACTTCCTGTTCAGAAGTCGAAGTCTTCAGCCTGCACACTGTGCGGTAGGCAGTGCACACGCACGGATATCGCTCCAAGTCCCTTAGTGCAGGTCTGGCAAAAAGGCACAAGTAAGCACCTGCCACCAGAACAATTAATTCCCTTTCCTGAAGTCATCTCGGAGTCACAAGGATCTCTGGATCGCATTAATTATTTTAAATAAAGTATTATTATGATAAATGAATAATGATAAAATATTTTAAGCTGCTTGAATTACCCATACTCTTTGCAGCTCTTAATATATTGGTACCAATAATCTTATTTTATAGCTTTCTGAGTGGATACGCCTCAATGTTACAACACACATACCCTCTCCTATTCTGTCTAATTCCATTTCTGGCATTTACTCTAATTAACACATATCTCCTTAGTAATCACAAAACTGAGGCCATTAGAAGAGGAAGTTTATTACTTTAAAGGAAATTCTGTTTAGAGCTAGATTAGTCTTGACAGTTCCAATATACAAAAACAAGTTTTAGAACTACAATGCTTCCACTGAATTCGTTAGAAAATACTATATAAAAATAACTGATACGTTTACAGAATGTGGTCTTACATTTTGTAGCAAAATAAATACCCTTGATGCCAGACTCAAAGATCAATGAGAATTTAAACTAGAGAAACTGAATTTCTAGAGTAATTTGATAATGATTTGATTTTTACCGATGTATTATTGAATTTCACCACTATAAACCCTTTCACATCCAGAGTTTGACTTACATATTTTGCACCACATTGATCACTCGAAATTTTCTGATAACAGTTTGTGTTCACATGGATGTTTTCAAGTATGTTCACTTAATCAAACCAACGTTAATCAGGACTCTTGCAAAACAGAAACTAAACAGTAGTACATGTTCTTAGTAAGACACACAGCAAGTTATGTTATCCAAGCACCACATAACTCCACTGCGAGACAAATTTTTAGAATATCACAACTCAAAGATAATTCTTAAAAGGAAATCGATATATTTAAATAATCTAAACTACTAATAGGAGTCATTCAGAATGCCTGACTGGCCTAGGTACAGTATAGAAAATAGTTTTGGTTTTAAGACATTGAAGGTAGTGGGGTGGTGGTGCTTTTCTTTTGCTTTGAAGCAAATAAGTACACGGACTCTCTTCACATGGCTATGGAAAATAATAAACAGTGATCACACTGCTTAGGCTTGAAATATTTAAATGAGAAATCAAATAAAAAAAACTTGTAACAACAGAAATCAAGCAAGGGATCTTAAGCATTCAACTAGAGCTGGAAACAGCCTCTCCCAGGGGTCAGGGATACGCGCCCTGTCCCTTGCCCTACAGAAGCTTCTCCTCCTCCTGATAGGCGAACGCCTCTCGCTCATCCCTCAGCCCCCTCCCGGTGTCCCCGCTCCTCACGCACCTCCCGAACACCCCACACGGTCACGGCACCCCGTCACAACAGCTCAGCAGTTCGAGGCGGCATCACCCCCCGGTACCAACAAGAAAACGGGGTGACGTGCGGAGCACCAGCCCTCTCGCCTTCAAAGCCCTGGCCCGCGGTAATCCCGGCGGCTCGGGGTGGGGAAGCGCCAGGAGACCCTCAGCCCCTCCCCAGGGACACAGCTCCAGGGCCTCCATAAGGGGAGGGCGCCGGCGCAGCTTGTGGCCCCCCAGCAGCGCCCACCGCGGTTCCGGGGCACAGCGGGGACCGCTCGCCGCCCTTGCCCCGCCCGGGTCCCGCTCCCCGCCGCGCCCCGACCCTTATTCTCCGAGGGCCGTGCCCCTCCCGGCACAGGGCCTGGACCCGGCGCCAATTCCAGCCCGGCTGCACCCGGCTACGATGCAGCCCCGCTGCCCCTCCCCGCGCCCGCCCCGGCCGCCGGTGCGGAGGGCCGCGCGTCCCCGGCAGCCCGGTACCTGCTGGCTGAGGGGGATGAGCGCCGCCATCTTCCTCCCGCTGGGTCGGGCCGCGGCCGGGGCGGAGCGAGGGGCGGGAGGCGGCGGCCGGGCGGGCCCGAGGAGGCGGTGGCTGAGGAGGTGCTCGAGACCCGCCGGCCAGCGGCCTCGGCCAGGGGCCCGGCAGGCGCTCCTCGGCGGCAGTTACCGCTGTCCGCAGCGCTCCACGGAGCCATCCAGTCATTCGGAAGAGACTTCTCAGGTTAGTGACTCCAACCTTTGACAGATCACCACCTTGTCAAACAGATCAGAGCACGTCCTGTCGCTCCTTAGATACCTCCAGGGACGGGGACTTCACCACCACCCTGCCCAGCTCCCTCGGCAGCCACGTAACCCCAAAACGAGCGAGGTTTGAATGGAGCACAGTGGGCCGCCGAATCCCACGTCGCTGCTCCGGCAGGGCCATCCCAGAGCACGTGGCACAGGATTTTGTCCACACAGTTCTGGAATATCTCCAGTGAGGGATTGCAGTCTGTTCCAGTGCTCCGTCACTGCACAGCAAAGGCTTTTTCTCTATTCAGGTGGAACTTCTTGTCATCAGTTTCTGCCTGCCGCTTCTTGTCCCATTGCTGGGCCCCCTGGTCCATGCTCGGACCTTTCCCTGCAGACACTTGACAGACAGGGTTCCTCTCTATAACATATAAGTATCATTCCTCATTGCTCTGACCCCTCCTGAGTCGTCTTTGCTTTTAAATTTTTTTTCTTCGGCTATTGCTCAAAGTATTTTTCCTCCACAGTCCTTTCTCTCTCCTGCTATTCCTCAGCCTACTTTACATTCATTTCCTTTTCAGGACCATGGGATTCTAATTTCATTTGTATGCATCAATAGTTTATCGATCAGATTAGACAAGGAATCTTTAAAATATGGAAATAAAGAATGAAAACACCCATGGGAATTTCGCGTTCATTTCTCCCCATGTTCCATCTCCAAAATCTTTTGCATAAACCTCAGCATCTGTTGTCGAGGAATTGTAAAAAAAATTGTGCCTTCCTCCTTCACTTTGGAAGGAAAACAGAAAAAAAACCAAACCAGGAAGTCTGTTTTCTTCAGAGCCCTTGGATTACCCTTCCAATTTGGTTTCCATTTCCCCTAGGATGAACTACATATTTGGAATCCAGTCAGGCAAAGAAAGGGACTCATGGTGTTCCCCTAGCTAGGAGAAGGAAATTATTTATAAACTGTATAGAGGAATCTCGACTACAATATAATACCATTCTGCATTTTTATGATTCTTCATCCCAAAATTCAGATCCTCAGCACTAGATCCGCCATGGGGTCAGGTTCATCCAAATCCTTTAAAAGACACAGGAAAATTAAGAAATCAAAACCAGTGCACAGTTCAACAATATTAAAAAGAAATTAAATCATCCACTAACACAGAATAAGGAGAGCAATTTACCTCAGGTCTAATTTAGATCATCAGTTTGGTCATTCAGATCATAAATTTGTATTCAGTCATCCCAGTCTGTGGGCTTCTTTGATCATTAATTTTCCTCAGTGGTAAACAATCTAAATAATCTTGTGCGTTGCCAGATGCATTTTTAAATCTATTTTTATTTCATAAGTCTGATCTGGAATGTTAATCAAAATATATAATTGTAGTATATATAGCTGTATATATCTGCCAGCCAGGGTTTTAGAGAGAGCAATGGAAAGTTTTTAAGAACATTAAACTCAAATCTTAGGAACTAGCTTACAGCAGAATGATATCACTAGAAAGTACAATAAAACTAACCCAGAAAAACAAAAAACTTGGCAAAATAAAAACTGGTATTACAAGTATATAATGATTTTAGATACCTTATGCCAAATTTCACTATGACACGCAGAGCAAAAGTTTCACCAAGACCTTGGAAATGACACGCAAGTACAAAGGGCAGGTAATAACCTGCAATATGTTGTTTCAGTGAGGGGTCTTAACGCAAATCCTGCGGAACAACTGGATTAATTCCTAACTCTCTCCAATAATTAGCAAACCGCGGATTTGTAAAAATTCCCATGTATTGACCCCGATGCATGCTGGGGCTTGTAGTCGGGGCGCAGGCTGCCGGCCGCTGTAAACCTGCTTGTGATTAGCTGGCGGCGCCGAATCGCTGCGCGGAGCCAATGAGTGGGCGGGATATTGGGGAGTGGCGGACTCCAGGAGCCGGCCGCGCGCCGCCCGCCCTGGCCCGGGCCAGAGAAGCCCCGGTCGCCTCACGCTGGGCGGACCCGACGGCCTTCTCTCCGACGCTGTTCCGTCCCGTGCCGTCCGTCCTGCGCCGTTCCCCTCTAGTCCCGTCCCGGATGGCCGCGATCTTTCGGGCACCCGCGGGCCGAGGGCAGGTGAGGCACCGGCGCCTTGTCTCAGTCTGTACCTAGGCAGCCTCGGCGAAGGCCGGTGTTTGCGTCTTGTGTGGGGAGGGCTATAGCTCCTTCCTATAGCTCCCTACAGGAGGATGCAGCCAGGTAGTCACCAGCTCTGCTCCAGGGAACCAGCGACAGGACGAGGGGACAGTCTTCAGCTGTGACAGGGGTGTTTTAGGTGGCTAAAGCACCTAGTGCTTTGGTCTGGTTAACAACGTGGGGATCAGGATCAGTCACAAGTTGGACTCGCTGTTGTCAGGTCTTTCCTAAGGTCAGTAACTCTGTGATTCTTGGCAGGGCCACAGCCATGTACCCCGCAGGACCAGCACCCGTGGTGACCTAACGATGGTGGACACAGAGCTGGAGAACGCTGGAAGAACTCCGTCCCACCACGGCAGGTTCCTGAAGGTGTGCGATGGAGACGCTGGTGGGATGCAGCGGTGCCCGAGGCCGGGAAGCACCGTGCGGGCACGGAGCAGCCGTGCAGCCGTGAGCGCTCCGGGCAGCGCCGCCCACACGCGGCTAAGCTCAGTCCTGAATAAAGTGGCGCAACTAGAAAGCAAAATCATGGGTCAAAAAAAGCACCTGGAATTGCAGAACACTGACTCGGGCGTGAAGCCTTTGGCTGAGGAGTGCACCTCATCTGCCTCTGGGCATGAAGGTAGTGCCAGGGGCAGGAGGTACTGGAAGAATTATGGCACCACCAGTGAGAATGGGACCTGCAGGGATGCCTGTTCTGGGGAAGAGGAAAGCATGCAAAGCCCTAAAAGGAGTATTACGGTTAAACAACAGCTTGATCTGGATAGTGATGAAGAGGAAATGAGAGAAGTGATGCAGAGCTCTTTGGCGTTTTCCAGTGGAAGTGGGAATCAGAAGGTTCTGGTAAGTGATGTTCAGTAAGGTAGAAAGGTAAATACAAACTTTGCTGGATTATGTATTTTTATTAATGCTTTCATAATTGCTTAAATTGGTTGGTTGTTTTTTATGTAGATAACACTAGCAACTAAATTTTAAATTTGCATTTGTGTCTTGCTCATGATAGGATTCAGGTTCACATCTTAACATTTTAAAATTACTCTATTTTACGCACAATGATTTGTTCTCCCTTTAGCAATCTACACGTAACAGTGAAGTAACAAATGCATCTCTTTTTCGTGTTCTTCAAAAAGAGTAAGACTCCAGTTCCATCAGGAAAGGGTCCTTCACCTCGTAAGGAAGTTTCATCGGCAGAGTTATCTAAAGCATCTTCTCACAACAAAGACTCAGAGGAAAGTGTGTTTAGTAGAGTTAATTCACCAGCACCTTCACCCACCAGCAGAAACCTGTCAGGACATACCACAAGCTCTCGACTGCTGTCATCTTCCACGAAAGACAACACTGTAAAGCGCACTCTGCCTAAAGCAGGCTACACCAAGCAAATCCAAGAATCCCTTGAAAGTGACAGAAGTGAAATAAAGTCTTTAGATGAATTATTTTCTGAAGGAGCTGATGCAGAAGATCCATCTAGCAGCAGTTTGAAATGTAAGTTTTCTAAAATAATTTCTCAGTAGACTCAGTATCAATTGTTCTGATAACCTTCTGATAAATTATCTTAATAAACATGGGCAAATAGTCACTTTGAAAGGATTCACTGGTGAAATTTTACACAAACCAAGGCCTGATCAAAATAATTATCTTGATCTGTTAATTTTTTTCCAGTGTAATAGGTTTGTATTTTTCTTAGCTTTTGACTTAATGGGTTCATATTAATGATGCTGCCTTGGGTGACATTATGATGTCAAAACAATTAGAACATTTATCCTGTTAACATTAACATGTATCAGTGGCACAATGGTTCAGAGTGAGAACAGCTGGAAATGAGGGGCAGCAAAAATCTCTTGAACTTCAGGAATGTCAGCTGATCAAAGGAGGAAATTTTAGGAGTTTCTGTGAAGTTAAAGAATCAGTGACTGATTGCTATTACTTTTTAGTACTGAACTAGGAAGGTAGCTCTGATTCTCCCCCCCCCCCCCCCACTTTTCTCACTTACAGGAAAGGTGTACTGTAATTTTCATGCAAATTCTCATACGTAGGTGTCATTTGTTTCCAGACTTTGGACTAAATATCATGAGCCTTGATGATTTGGCACCAGATACTACCAGTAAGGCAGCAGAATTACAGCAGAAAGTAAGTAGAAATTCCCCACTAGCACATATTCCCAGTCTGCCTTTGGTGGAGTGTGGAGGTTCTAAAAGAAATACTTTTACAGGGAAAAGACATTCAGTTTACTCAAGAATCAAACAAATATGTGAAAAAAGATGCATTGCTGGTGGAAGAGGACCAGGCTGCTCTAAAAATGACCAGTGCAATAACTGTGAGTGATTTTTCTGAAGAGGAAGTTGAAAAATGTGTCTCTGAAGCTGAAATCTCTGAACATTTAAGTGGAGTTTCCTCAGATTTCCCTCTACACAAACAGGATTATCTTAATCAGAATGAGAGTACTCTTAATTCAGAATATTCTGAAGACTTTGAAAGGTCTCTGTCTGCAACAGACAGGGAATCTGTAGAGGGACATTCTGAGAGCTGCAGGTGTTCTGGAGCACACCCATCTTCAGGGTCATCCCCGTTGGTCACCCCAGAGCAGCACAGGCGGGGGCACCAAGTGGCCGTCACAGAAACTGCAGTGCAGACAGCAGAGCCTCCCTTCTCCTACTGCTGGGCAAAGGGTGAGTTCAGCACTTACTGCCCTACTCAGGCAAGTTTTACACTTTCATATATGCCAGCCCAGTCAGCCTTGAGAGACTTCTTTGTAGATGTGACAGCCTGGTCAGAGAGCGAGAAAGCTAGATAAGTTTTCCCAGAATTAGCCTGGGAGACTTTAGGGAGCTGGAAATAAAGAATGATAACCAATTATTAAAAACAACCTACAGGTGGTGTTTTTCCTATTGTCTGTTTTCTTGTTATTCTCAAAGATTGTTTATGAAAGGGCATCTTCTTAATTAGCCAGTCAGAACTAAATAACCAGTCAAGTCCACCTGTATTGGAACAGTGAATAAAAAGGAGCAGTCTGAGATAAATGAGCACTATATACCACTGAACCTTTTGAGGACTTTATATAGTTTCTTACTAAACAGTAACACTTCTTTACTTCAGTGACAGCTTCCCCTTACTGGTGCTGAATAAAAAATTTTCTAAAGCCCAAGGCTCTTACTTGTTGTCTACAGAAAAGACTGGGATTGAAATCATAAGAAGGAATGTTTTTTTGTTTAAAAATACTCCCCATAGAACCTGAGGCTGGATGAGCAAGTGTTAGCGACAGAGCTTACAATAGCACAAGTAGTACTCTCAAATGAAATTTAATATTCTGGTACCTTTACTATTTAAATAATTGCATTATTAGTGTTGGTATTAGTAGTGTTACTAAAGTGATTGCTCATTCATAGAATTCTTTTGCATTGTACTTCTCTCTTGGGAAAGCATTATAGCCCCACGACAGGATCAGATACGAGCTTTCACATCCTGAGAGGCAGCTCCCTGCCTACATCTCTTTACTAAAAGGAAAAGGTGCTAAGAGCCACCATTCCTTGCCACACTCAAGGAGAAAGGAGAAACTTGAGCATGCTTGAGAACAGAAGCATTGAGTACAAAAGTCTTTATTTTTACTCTGTCTAGGATTAGAAAAGGTGCCTTCTGCAATGGTGTAGCGAGCCTAAGAGTAAAGGAACTGTGGAAATTGTATAACTATGTAAACATATTTTTGGCTGACAGAATTCTCCTGTTAGGCTGTACTGTGGTTTTAGGGCAGCTGCTGTCCCAAGAAACTGCAGAAGAACCAAGCAGTAGCACTAAACCTTTCTCCTCTCCCCACCCAGTAATTCTGATGCTATCCTATGCACAGCAAATCCCGCCGCAGTGCTCGGCCCACCTGTCGGAACCACCTACATTGATCCAGTGCCAATTGCCAGTCACGTGATCAGCACGGATGCAGTAGAAGGTATCAAAAGCACATTTATTCTTCTTTTTCACTGTTTTCTGCACCTGAGCCCAGCTTGGTTTGCTCAGCCCTTGCTGCCAGCTGTGCCTCACCGCAGTGCACCCTGTCCCTTTCTCGCAGCCCTGACTGCGTACAGTCCCTCGGTTCTTGTCTTACACGCCATGTGCAAGCAGCACCTGATGCTAACCCAGCAGTTTGTCAAGAACGTTCACCACCTTCACACAGCCCTGGTGGAGTCATTAGAGCATGAGAAGTTCCATTATCATACTCTGGAAGAGGCTAAAGAGGTATTTATAACAAACCAGAGTCCGAGTATGTATTCCTTTCCAAATGCTTGTGGTATTTACAGCAAACCTAGTTTCTCTGCATACAAATAATTAAAAAGTTTAAAAGGAAAAAAAATAGACTGAAGTCCTGCTGGAGGCCATAGTTTTTAAAGATTAAGGTTTCTGCTGTAGCATTTAGCTGTCCTCAAATGAGCAGGGGTCATTCACATGATGCAAGAGAAGGGTCACTTTCTGTTGCTAGTACAGAAACAAGCAGGTATCTTTTCATGAAGATTAGTTGCTTTCTAGTATTTAATAAATAATAATCTACATAATTAAGACATTAGCTTATTAACTTCTTTTTTTTTTTTTTTTTTGCAGTACATCAAGAATCACAAATCCCCACCTCTAACAATTCAGCAAGCGCTTGAAGAAGTTCAGAGAGAGCCCAGGAGAAATTAACTGTTTGGACAGTTATTGAACTTCAAGTGACATTTATATTCTTTAAGGCTGAAACAAGAAACCTTCCAAGTTGCACAGATGAAAGGTTATAAACTGTATTGAAAGAATTCATACAAACTGCTACGTTAGTATAAATTAGTTAGTAAAAGCTGCTAATTATATATATTTTACTTTTCTATACCTGAATGTTTTACTTGTGTACACAATACAGGGATACACAGGAACCTTCAGCCAACCTGTGTCAGCAAAAGAGATCAAGATAACACTTCTGTCTAATGGGACTGTGATAAGTCATCACAGTGCATACATTTATCCAGTGAATTGTGAGATCTGTGATCTCATCTATGATGGTGATGGTAGAAGTGAAAGTCTATACTACAGCCCCTGAGAAATACAACCACAGCAGAAAATTACTATATCCTGACTTCAGTGCCATTATCCAAACAGCATTTCTGTATAATCAGCCTTGTCAGATTACAACAAACCCAAACACACGCTTGGGTGTGTTTATTAAGATAAATTCAAAACAAGGAAGGCTTATAGTCAAGCTTCAGGAAATCTCAGCTGCATTTTTATTTTAAAAAAATTGTTTATTGGAAGGCAAAACGACAACATTCACAAGTTGGTAACATACAGGTGTTGTATGCTGATTCACTGAAAGGTACAGTTCCACAACTACAGTAGATCTAGAACAAACTGATATTCCACCATATTAACTGAATGGTTTTAAGAGGGTTTTTGCTCTACAAACAAACAACTGGAAAAGGGAACCGCCACACAGACCTGGGGAGTGGAAGTGCAGTGTAAGGGCCTAACAGCTCTAGCTGGTGGTCTCTGGAAACAGTTACAAAAGGTTTCTTTTTTCATTTGGATTACAGCAAGTTTCCAAGAACATCTCATTCATAGAAACATGTAGAGCAGAGAAAATGGATTCTCTTCTATTGAACTAATTAGCTTTTATTAAAGGGTATATACAAAAATATAAAAAGCTCAAAGATTGTGTTCCATTACAAAGCATCGCCCATCCCTCAGCGTGCTGGGAAAGCTACCAGAGAACTGACCCTTGTGTCCTGCCCCGAGTGGCGGCTGCAGCAGCTGCTGGGCCGGGCCTGGAGGTGAGTGGAAGGTTCTAAAAGCTTGCACAGTGCTCAGAGGTCACCTGCACTGGAACTAGATGCTTCATTCCCCATTTAGACATTAGGATACACTGCTCAGCATCAGTCTGACTTGATCCCAAGGCAGCACCCCTCCACTTCAAACAGAATTAACCTTTTGAGAGAAATAAACATACATTATGGAACTAGAGAACATAAAACCACATCAAATAGTGCCTGTTTTCCACAGGAATTAATGAGGCACAGTCATGCACCAGGAACAGCTTGCGTGGGATTTAAATCTACTATAAAATGGGGAACTAATTAGAAGGTTTTGCAAGATAAATGGGAATTTTTAAACTTGCTAGACATGTCATAGTAACAACTGGCCTTTTTTAAGCACTAATTGACAAGTATTGAAGTACATGTCATAGCTTTCAATTTTTCACCATAGTTTTAAAAGTAATTAATTTGTCACTTTGTCCAGACTTTAAACAGAATTTCTAAAAGCCTAATGTTTTGCAGAAGATGCAAGACATCTTTCTTCAGAGAGTCCTACTCGGGTGGTGAAGGGTCTTGTGTTTCACGCTTCACTGAAACAATAGGGAGAAGAGTTCTTACACATTCTGCAGTTACCTAAGCTGTCTGAAGTGTTTGGTGGAATGAGGGTTCCATTAATACGGAATTTTTCCTTATGGGCTTTATTTGAACCCATTTAATTGCACCAATCTAGAGGCAGAAGTGACATTTCATTGAGCATGCCAGCTTTTTTCTTTTAGCTGTTGGCAAGTGCCAATGTTCAATGTATCACAGACTCTCTGCAAAAATCCATCATTTGGGTAATTGTCTTTTTCTGAACCCTTCCTGCACTACAGGGAATTTATTACAAATTCTGGCTTTGGCAGAATGTGATACTAATGGCAGGAAACTCTGACAAGGGCAGGGGTAAACAGTAAGCGTGGCATAACTTGGATCCAACCACAACGACCCCCCTGCTGTGGCAGTTGCCCCTCGTGTGGCACAGCTCCCCCTCCGCTAACTTTGAGACCGCTCCAAGGTTTTGTGGGGCAACATTCAAAGATGCAGGTGCTCAATATTGCAGGCAGGAAGTGACTTACACAGAACACGTTTATTAATTAACATTTCAGAAATTAAAACGCAACACAGTGCCTAAAAAGGAAAACTTGCTGGGTTAATCAGAGTACACATCCACTTACCTGTTGTTTTACTGTATCAGTTACATTAGAAAAAATTAGGAGCTACTGCTATTTTGATTTGGGCTTACAAAAATCACTTTCAAGTCCATAGAGGTTTCTAAATTGCTGAGAAACTTTCACTTACATTCATCCCTGGCCTTCATGCGTGCGATAAACGAGTAACTTTTATTTCTTCTGTAGTTTTCGTAAGGGTCGTCCAATGCAACTCCCACTCCTTTGTACTGATCCCATTTGTCTCGGATATCGCCTCCTTTAATTGGATCTTGAATTCCTTGCTCCTTGGCTCCCAATCCACCAGATCCACTCCATCCTGCAGCAAGCACACAACATTGCAATCCTTTCACTGTCTGTTTTATGACTACAATTGTGAAGACAAACACGGTTGTTTTGGAAACAACCAAAGACAGCATCAATTTGATAAAGCAGGATGGGAACAGACAACCTGAAACAACACATGAACTGTTCCATTTATTTCACAAGCATTAATATACAGAGATTCTAGGAGCTGACAGCAGCAGTATCTCTAAAAACTGTTAGGAGGGTAAGAAGAAAGGCAGTGCAAGTCCAATCTGACCAGTCAACCCTGCTGACCTGCACTGCAGGGAGACTAAATACTTCAGGTAGGGTCAGTTCTATCTGATGCCAAACTCACATCCTTGTCTTCTGTATCTTTCTCAGAAAGACAACTATCATTGCTCCATATACTTGCATCTCTGAATATTCTTATGCTGACCTTGGAATGCCAAGGAATAATTCCTTACAAACATGCATTAATTAATTACATCTAAGACTTTGGTGTCTAATTTTGTTTCCTTGCTTGTCTAAGACTCTAGAACAGCATCTTACCCATTTTCACTAGCATTTGATGGCCTTTATTTTCTTCTCCAAGTCTCGATTCCGGTATAGAAGGCCCAGAACTGGAGCCCAAACCAGCAGAAGAACTAAGAAAATACGAACAACAAATTTAGAACCAGTGATACTATTCTGACACAAAACATGGTCAGTTCTATTCTGTTTCTATTCTGTTAAGCATTAACATCCAACACAATTCTATCCACTCTACTAAGCTATTCTTTACTACAGCCATCATATTATGCAGTTATTGAGGTGCCAGAAATACATCACCTGCTTCTCAGCACAAGGGAAATCAAACACTGTGCCCTTCCCAATGGAGCACACAGAGAATTACTCCTGCTCCCAAGGAAGGCATACATAGACTTCAGAGTTTCGCAGCTTTCACTTCCACATGCAGTTTTGTTAAAATAAAAAGCCACCACAATAGAGTAATATTCTCTCTACAAGCCCACATAGCAGATAAATTGTTTCTAGATCTGCTCTCCATCATCTTTTCTGCTCTTTGATGAAATGCTAATTATCCCCTGGTTACGAGGCAGTGCCCCTGCAGGTGCTCTGTTCAAACAGCCCAGGTAAAAGGAGACAGGACCAAAGCAGAGCTTACGGAGGAGTGGGGCTGCGAGAGCGCGACCGGCGCCGCCTCCCTGGGGAGTACGATTTGGAACGAGACCGTGACCGAGACCGCGATCGGCTGTGTGAGGAGCGGGACCTGCTCCGGCTTCTGAAAGGGAGAGCACACAAGTTACCAGAGCAACCCCCGTGGATCCCTCTATCAGCCTCCAGGGTCGGGGTTTTCCCACTTCCCCAGTTCCCAAGGTTCAGCCCCCTGTGCCCTACCTGGACTGTGAGCGAGAATAGGATCGCGATCGAGAGCAAGAGCGAGAGCGTGATCTCGAGTAGGAGCCAGATGATTTGGAAGATCGTGAGTGAGACCGAGAAGATGAACGACCTCGGCTTTTAGACCGACTGCGAGACCGAGAGGGCCCACTGCACAAATGAGCAGAGAAACTCCAGTGAGATTCCATGGAGAAGCACCAGAAACACAAATCTACTCCTGATCAAATTCAAATTACACACAAGCATTACTTCTGCAGTGAAAGCGAAAGCTTGAGTGTGAAAAACTCTTCCACAGAATCACAAAGAGGTTTGGGTTGGAACAGACCTTAAAGGTCATCCAGTTCCAACCCCTGCCATTGGGCAGGGACACCCTCCTCAAAACCAGGTTGCTCCAAGCCCTGTTTTACCCGGCCTTGGGGCACTTCCAGAGATGGGGCACCCACAGCTGCTCTGGGCAACCTGTGCCGGGTCCATTTTCTGCAGATTAGACAGAAATTCCAGCACACTGAAACTCATTATTCCATCAGCACATTGCTGAACAGTCTTTCCCTCTGCATTTAGCCCAAGCACCTTCCAGACAAACAGCGCAGAGCAGACAGTGGCACACAGGAACTCTCACCTATTTCTCTTTTCTTGACCTTTCCTCCGCCTTGCTCTCATTTTAGCTCTGAAGAACTCGTACAGTCCATTTTGCTCCCACCCTTCACTGCAACAAATCAACCACACAGAACCCACAGGTGTAAATTCCACTTCAGTTGTGACCTTAAGGATTTTCACAGGATTTTGTACAGAAAAAAGGGTCTGGGAAAAACTGTCTCACAAATCTCAGTATAAGATCAGACAGCAAGTGCAGCTGCAATACAACAAAGAGCATTAGGAGAACCAAGACACAGGCAAAAGAGAGGGAGGCACTTTGTGATTTGAGGCACCTTCCTAGAGTGTTTTCCGTACCATTTTATTGGCTAAACCGACTCTTACCTGTTTCTAGGCCTGTCATGAGATGGTGGACTATAAAATGCCTCAACTGCAGCCAGAAGTCTCTCACTGGGGGGCATTGGAGGTGGAAGACGTATATCTTTAGGATCTAAAGGTTTATACTCATGATCTTCAAGCTGCCGGAAACAAAACAAATTACATTTGTGGCATGTGTCATGGGGTAGCTACCTCAAGAGTTAAATACAGATTTAGCTGTGTCAAAATCTCAAATTTCAATACGGAATAAAAAATGATCAAGAAATAAGGATTCTGCAGACGAACCAACGCTTCCTCGTGCTATCACTACTGTGACTTCTCTGAGAAAAGCCTGCATTGCACATGTTGAAGTATTAAGTGGGTCACCAGGTAGATGAAATGCAGATCTCATCCACCTTTGTGCTAATGTGTCTGGATGGAAGCCTGGCACAAAGCGGTGTACGAGAATAACACAAAGAGATGGAAGAGGCTTATTTGTTCATCTCAAATGCAGAATACATAAATCTAAATATCCCTGAAGATGCCGATACAGGTGCGTTTCCTGTTCTCTATCCTTCTTCATACACATAACGTTGATATTGTAAAACATCTTCAAGAGAATTCTGATTATGAAGAACTAGCACAGTGGCCCCCATCAGATCAGATGTGAGGTTTCTCTGCCCATCTGGAAATCACTGCGGATTTCCATTTCCTACAAAGAGGGGTCAGACTTTCAAGTATAAATTACTCTTTCACACTCTGAGTTCAACCAGCTTCCTCTAGCCCACAAAACATGAAAATTCTCACCATTTCCACTACCTAGTCCCCCAAACTACTCCTGCTCTTATACCCTAGACAACTGGTTGTGGGATGGAAGGATTTGAAATCATACACATTGATGTTGAACTGTCCCTAATAACAACAACAAGTTTTGGATCTTTTAATCCCACCAGTCTTGGTTTGAATCAGTCCCATAGCAAGCACTTACTTTGACAAGTGGAGCCATCAGACCAGCAGGAAGATCGAAGTACGGAACATTTGGCACCAGGCTGGGATCATCATGGTTCATGTGAGGGGGCCCTTGGCGCCGCATGTGAGGGGGCTGCCCGTTAAATCCATGTGGGGGAGGTCCAAAATCAGGATGCTGTGGCCCTCCCCAAGGAGGATGCTCGCTGATACCAGGATGAGGCAATCTGTGACCAGGATGATGATGAGGAGGTCCAATTTCTGCAGAGTGGGAGGATTAAAATGTTTTATTTAGCTATCAAAGAAAGAAGGCAATCAGAGATGTGCTTCAATTACTGCATTTATCCTAAAACCCAACCTCAGCAGGTCCAGCAAAGCACCAGAACTGAAGGACCAGAAGCTGGCTACAGGTCGACACTCAGGAACACCCTGCAGTGCACTTACCTCCCTGGCCACAGCAACCACTCTCTAGACAACAGGATAGTTCAGCCCCAAGCCACTGCTTCCTTTGGGATATACTGTGCTCAAATCCATTGGGTTTCAACCATTTTTGGACTTGGAAAATTGAGAAACTTTTAGGATTAACGTAGCAACTCCTACACAGAAACATGATCTATTTCCTAATTGACTTGTCACACAGAACCAGGATGATCTTAGGCCTTCACACTGACAAGGATCACTCCAAGTAACAGTAACTCCTGCAGGTAAAATGGAAACTTGACTGCCTCTGGCCAGGCAAGCCGCACCAGGTTACACTCCCACCCATTCCCATGTTCCAACAAGAGAACAAACCAAATGAGGGAGGAAGAACCGGAGGTAAGGATTGTTTCACCACACACTACCAAGCCACACAACATTAAATGCAGAAAACTAGAGAGCCTGGCAGTCAAAATAAAAAGAAAGAACAAATGAGCGTACGCCCGGAACTCTTAACTTCCTCCATCTACACAGGTCACAGCTCTCATCAGCCCTCACCTATGGGCTGATGTGCAGGTGATTAAATTTACAAGGAAATGCAGCTTTTCACCTTTGAACTTACTACTTTTAAAGCAAAGTAGTTGCAAAAGAGGTGCCTGTAGAGATGCTGACTTGAATTTGGACTATAATTTCTTATTTGTTAGGGAAGACTCAAAAAGGAAGGAAGCATCCAACTCTGTATCTGTTTCCTACTGAGTTCTTAGCAGTAGCTTCCCAAACCCCCAAACTAAGCATTTCTTAGGAAAATCATAACCAAGGATAAACTGTCATCCCAAATCACTACATTATTTTGTAATGGCAATCAGCATTACAACATAAGAAAACCTGGCCTGGTACACACTTTACCTTGAGGAAAATCCCCCTGGGGGTAATCAAAACGATGAGGATAAGGAGGCCTTTCAAAGGGATGGCGAGGTGGAAAATCATCCTGCATGAAGCGAGGTGGAAAGCGGTTGAAATTATGCGGATGCGGGGGCTGGTTGAATTGGGGATGTTGCTGATGTGGAGGAAATGGGCCTCTGAAGTGAGGTGGCCGCTGCATTCGAAATGGAGGTTCCCTCTGACCCCCACCCCATGGAGGCTGTTCATGCTGGTTGTTCCACGGTGCTTCAAACTGGTTGTTCCATGAAGGATCAGGCTGGTTGTTCCAAGGTGTCTCTCGCTGATTGTTCCAGCCTTGATCTCTCTGTTCGTTCCACATTCCTTCGTGGTTGTTATTCCAGGGAGGACAGTGAGGTGGTCCCTGGATGCGAAGTACAGAAGCCTGGTCATTAGGTTACAAGAATGAAGAGCACAACAATATACCTTCTTAAGGAAATACTGTCCATGCACAGCTGAAAGAACATTTCAAATACGAGTCTGAATGACTGCAACTTCAGAAAAAAGATGAGCAAAGACCAAACTGTTACTGAACCAAACAGCTCTTGTTCATAGGAGTAGCATGATGGCTACTGAAATAGGATTAACATTTTGCCTTTAACTGCACTCAGAATGACAAAGCTTGACAAATCCTGAAATCTGGATTTCTAACTTTCACAGCTTCTAACTTTCTAGCTTTTCTCTGCACTTCCACAACCAAGGTGGTCATTCCCAACCTCCACAACCAAGACAGCAATTCTAAACCTCCACACCGGTTTTTAGAACTGTTTCTTACCTGTTGCTGACCCCACGGCGCAACAGGGTGAGGTTGGTCAAACCAGGGTGGTTTATTTGGGGGAATCTGATCATGAGATCCAGGCCCACGTGGTCCACCTGAGGCAGGATCCTGCACTCCAGACCCGGTTGTGTCATACTCTGTAGAACCAGCCAGAGGCAGCTGAGATTTACCATCATCTGTAACAATTCAGAGACTACTGTCAGCATCAAAGTCACTTGCAGTTAATAAATAATTAATCAGCACACCAGGCTCCAGATTAATTCCTTCTGCAGAAATCTAATTACTGGGAGACAGGATTTCTGATCCATTTAACACTCATCTCTTTGGTTCTTTTTATACTCAAGCATCCAGCCAGACCTGCCGCAAGGTTCTGAATGGATTCAAGCTTTTGCCTGAACCAAACCAGCAATGCATTGTGCCTCATTATTAAAAAAGAAGGAGAAAAACACAAAAGTCATAACATTGTCACCCAGTGATTTTTGCACAGGTCTCAGGTCAGCTCAGTACCTGCTTGTGTGACCGGAACAGATGGTGGTGCTGAGGCTGGGGCTGCTGTGGGGGCTTGAGGTGGGGGTGTTGATTTCACCTCATTCTCTAGTGGGGGTATTTGGATCTGCTGCTGCTGCTGCTGCTGTGTTAAACTGTTCACAAACTCCTCATGTTGAGTTTTCAGGTTCTGAATCTGCTGTTGGAAAGCCACTTGCACAGGCTGGACAACCGTTGCATACTCAGTGATCAAATTTGCCTGATAAAAGAAATGAAGAAGAACAAGTGAACACTGAACCTATAATACCTACCTTATCCACTTGTTCCAAAGTCCCTGTATTGCCTTTCATCCTCTCTCCCAAAAAATGCCTGAGGATGCAGGATAGTGGTGGCAGAACCACCCAGTGTCATTACGAACCTTTGTGGAAACTTCCAAAATATTCTCCGCAGCCTGAAAACCACCATCTTTAGTACTGCCTTTCCAATACAGCTCAAATCAACAGCATTGATTATTAATAATGAAAAGGAAAAGTTCTTGCTGCCACTACAATTTTTATATTCAATGTATCCAATTTAAAGCCATGTTTGCTTGTTTCCTTTTAACCAAACACTCCCTGCTATACAGGACACTGTCAAATATGTACAGGACCGAATCAGTCTGTATCCTGTATCCAGGACCATTATAATCAGTTGGATTATTGAATGTTTGAAATAACAAGGTTATATTTTACATTATTTTTTGTAATCCCTTGTAAGCAACTTCAAGGGCGGGGAGGGGAGACAAAAATTAACATTATAGTTTGAAAAGGAAAATAATTTTCAAAATATTTGCATAAATAAGAAAACTGACATTTTTGTGGCTAACCTGGTACTGGCCAAGTCCAAGAGCTGGGCTTTGTAACTGCTGAATAATGGACTCATCAAAGTACCCATTTTTCTCCCATAGCTGAAGAAGCTGCAGGAATAAGAGCGAAAGGATTTTAGAAATTATGAACAAAGAAAAACTGAGCCACAGCATTTTTGTGTCTTTACCTTTTCATAGGACCTGGAATGACTAAAGATTCAGATGCATTCATCATTGTGATAGCTCTTAAATAAAGCCCAAGGACTTTGAAGTTGTATTTTAAATGTGTACTAAAGCACCTCCTACAATAGACCTTATGAAGACAATCAGACTAGAAAAATCTCAGTCACGTTCTTGCACCTGCCTCTTTGTGAATTTACATAGCACCATAGCACCAACAAAGCAAAAGTCACAGTTAAACCAAAACCAGATACTCACTCTGGCAATTTTCTGTTGCTTATCCTCCTCCACTGCTAGAAAACTGGTACAATAAATAGGCACAACCACCTTCTGTAAAGCAGCCAGAAGATCTCGTGCTTGCTTCCTCTGGCTTCAAGAAAGGAATGGGAAGAGTTATCTTTTCCACTATAACGCTAAGTGCACTGGAATAGTCGATTAATCTCAACTTCTGCTATACTAAAAGTAGTGGAATCATGAAACAGAGAGTTCTGTCCCTAATGACTTTATTGTAAAATCTTGTCTAGAGGAAAAATACACGAAGTAGGAAGAATGGTTTTACCTAAATTTGATTACTAAAGCACTAGATCAAATCTATGGACATATAAGGACAGCTGCTAAAAACAATACGTTAAAGTATGAAGTGACTAGTCTAACGAACACTGTATCTAGGAGGGAAATGTCATCCAATTAACCAAAACAGCACACTGAAACCGAGAACTGCATCCTTACCAGTGATGCAAAACATCATTGATTAAGTAGATGAGGTGCAGGCGCAGCTCAAAGTGAGCTCCTTCCGCAGTTATCCGGTTCCGCAGGTGCCCGGCCATCAACTCACAGTGCGCAGGAGACTTGGCATTACTAAACATCCAGTTCTTGCCAGCCTTAGGAAAGCAAATTTTAAAGTATTTTTACTCAGTCTAATGTGTTCCCATGATACTGGCTTTCTATAGTTCTGAAAAAACTGCAGGAAGGGGAGTTTTCAGGTAACAGCTTTCATCTTACCTGCCACACAACATATATATAAAGCCATTGTTAACGTACAGAGAATCTCAAAATTCAAATGAACCCACAGTGCCACCAAATCCCTGTGCAGATTCAGATCACTTACAGAAATTGCATCTTTTGTGCAAGTGTCAATTATTGGCTGCAACAAGTTGTCAAATTCATTCATATCTAACTGGGTTTCCTCCAAAACTTTCTGCATTTGCTGCTCGATTGCAAGGGCTACTGCTGATGTGACTTGTTCCTGATTAAAAAAAACAAAACAAAACAAAAAAAAAACCAAAAAAAAAAGGAAAAAAAAAAGAGAAAGAACTACATTATAGCCAATATTCCTTTAAAGAATGAAGCTGCTGTATCTTTAACCTCTTGGACCTAAGTGGCAATCTCAAGGACCAAAATCTTTTACAAGCACCGTGACTTCATGAAAATGTTTCAATTCTTTGGTTCAGAAACAAAAAGACTCTTCATATTTTTCTGGAGCAGTCCAGTTTACTTCTACTTCTAAAATCTATCACGTAATAAAAAATAACTGCAAGAAGCTCTTAAACGTAAGGAACATAACCAAGGCACGAGGAACTCTTCAGTTTGGTTTTCAGCAGCTCTAACAGTTGAACATCTCCTGCAAAAATCAGCTAGTTGATAGCACACAGTTCCCCTCCAATCTAAGTTGGAATACTACAAACTGGAACATCTTGCAGTTCCCAGCAATCTGCAGCATCAAACCAAGGTTAAAGCAGGCACAATTTATTCCACTCCAAAACTAACGAGATTTTTCAAAGAGCAAATAGAAGGTTTTAATAATAGATCACTCATCCCATAATAATATAACCCACATGCAATCATAACCCAACCTACAAATCAGATACATCCATTCTAGGGGAACAATGGCATTTGCCACACAACAAAAGTAAGGAAAGCAACATCCCTTCTCCTCACCTCCAGCTCTGCTTAGCAGCAAACCATCCTTTCCCCCTTCACTCCTAATTCCTACAGCCACTGACAGGCCAGGATACACCAGATGAGTGCTCATCTCAAACCAACCTGTCTCATAGCGAGGAGATGCTGCTCCTGCTGCTGCAGGTTCCATTGACTCTGCTGGATGAGCTCCTCCACAGACGGGGTGCCCTGAGGGGTTGGGATGGGTGCAGCGGGTGGGAGCGATGGCTGTGGCAGGGGCTGGAGCTGTGCGGAAGCCTCGATATCTTGGCTTTGCTTGCACAACACTATCAGACAAAGTAAACTTTGAAAGTAAACCTCCCAGAGAAACCTGCTACCACCAGCCCACGGGGTGAAAATGGCACCAGTTCCAAATAGACCCTCACTCTGAGGGGGTGAGAGGGGTCTCCAGAGCTGCTTGGACAATGCTCTGACACTTGGTGGGATTCTTGGGGTGTCCTGTGCAGGGCCAGAAGTTGGACTCGATGATCCTGATGGGTCCCTTTCAATTCAGTATTTTATGATTCTACGGTTAGCGCAAAATCACAGGTGGATGGTGCCAAAGAGGAGAGTCAGCAACTCCCTGTGCACTTCCAGAGGGACAACTCCAGGACAAGCCGAGTGAGTTCCGGCTCTCCAGGTGCCGAGCTCCGTCTCACCACGCTGCCCGTCCCTAAACCCACAACGGGGGCCGTGAGGAGCCGCGGGCAGCGCTGAGCCAACTACCGGGAACCCCGAGCGCATGAAGAGGCTGCAAACCGGTCCCGGCGGAGCAGGACGAGACCAGAAGAGACAAAAGTGTCTCCGCCGGCCGACCCCGACACCCCGCGGCCGGCGAGGGAGGGAGCCCCGAGCCGGCCCTGCCCGAGCCGCAGGCCCCACTCACGCTGCTGCTGCTCCAGGGCCAGCTTGTACTTGTAGTAGCCGTAGAAGTCTCCCCCGAAGAGGAAGGAGAATTTGGGGTTCTCCTTCTGCTTCTCCATCGTCATCTTCTCGAACTCGGGCCCGTTCCGCGCCACAAACTGCGCCAGCTTGTCGATGACATTCCGCAGCTCCTGGTCTGTGGGGAAGCAGCGCCGTCATCCCCCGCTCTCCCCCCCATTCCCGCGGTCGCCCCCGTCCCCCCCGAAGCCCCCGATCGCCCCTCACCGTCGGGCGGCAGCGGCATCTCCATGGCCGCCGGTTCCCGGCCCGCTGGGCCGCGCCGCACTGCCCGCCGAACAGCCGCGACACCCGCGCGGCCGCGCTTTACGGCCCCGTCGCTGTGGAGACGGCGCGCGGCGCCGGTGACGCGGGGTCGCATGTCGCGGTCGGAGCGGCGTTAGGGGAGGGAATGACAACAATTAAATAACGAGGAAACCGCTAAATGTTGGGGTCTGTCCCTTTTTTATCCTGTTGAGGTAGGCATTGAAGGTACTTGAGATGGTATTTTTTGTTCAGGCTTATTTTTTTTTTTTTTTAATTTATGTAAGAGTCTTGCAAGTAGTGAGTACTCTAGTATTCTACTAATGAGTTATAAAATAGCTAATTTTTTTTCTCTACAAGGTCTTTTAAGGTTAAACTATCTAATTAAGAAATTACGCTTAAATTGTTTTTATTTTTAACTCAATAACTAATCACTCAAACGCCTCAATTTTCTGTCTAATTACAAAATACCACCGAAACACATGAAGGATTAGTTTTTGCCTTAAAGCATGTGTGTTAAGGCACAAGGCATCTCTTCACATTGCACTTGTGAAATGAAATATAATCTCATTTTCAGAGTGATCAATGCAAAATAGTCTCCCATCAATTTTAGCAGCTCACCTGAGAATCCTGAGACTATATTCTGTATATAATGTCCCAGGTTTATTTCACTGATTTTAATTGCACTTTGAGAGGTCAAAACTTAATGTTCCAATGGAACACAAAAAAAAAAAAAATAACTGAACTAAATGTTGAGGTGTTGTACAACTCTGGTTCTGTCACCTTTTAAAATAATTAAAATAATTGATAATGCAAGCAAGCATTGGACATGAGGCACAGTTCTTGGAATAAATCATTCAGTTAGCATCTTTTTCCTGCAGGATTCTCTGAGCCTCATCAGCTCTCCATCGGTCTCACCTCGGTCACCTCATTTTGCATTCTCTCGGTCCTCACAGTCATTTTCCTTGCCAAGAGATTTCTGTCCATGTTGCGTCCCCTTTGTCACGTCCTGTCTGTCCTGTGTCACGGGTGTCCGCACGCATTTGTGCCGGAGCCGCTCTGCCCTGCCGCATAGCCCGGTTCAATAGGAGAAGTCCCGGGGCCTTGAAGTTTGTAATGTGGGATGTAGTTGGACTCTAGATGGGATTTGTAGATGGACACAAGATGTCTGGAGCTCTTAAGTTATCCTGCAACTGTTTGACTATTGTCCTAATTTTTTTCTCAGATTCAGATGGATTAAATCTGTGCCAGAGCGCCCCATCCCGGGTGAGGGGGCTCCCCCGAGCAGGTGAGGCACCATTTGTCTCTGCAGCAGAAGTGTAAATGGTGGCTCTGTTACAGCACTGATTTGTGCATCAATATGCATTTTAAATAGAAATTTGGATATAAACGGTAAAAAATTGAAAATAAAATAGATTTAAATATTGTTGAGAAGAAAGGGTTGGGTCGTTCTTTGTTTACTTTTTTTTTGCTTTTTTTGCCGCCTTGTGGGCAGAGCGCGGCACTGCAGCCCCCCGCGGTTAGCCGAAAATAGCCGAGTCGAGACGAAGAACCGAATAGGACCGAGTTCAGACGAACCGTGCCCAGTTCAGCCCAAGAACCGAAAGAAGCCGGATTTAGCCCAGTTCAATGGAACACAACCGAACGTCGCCGCCTTCGGCCGAATCGAACGAGCTCAGCCCAACCTTGCGACCTCGACCGAACCGAGGCGAAGCTTACGAGGCTGGCAGAACCGAAGCGAGCTCAGCCGAACCAAGCCGCCTGCTCTCGTGCCCGCTAATTAGCGCGAGTGCGGTCACAGCCTAATGAGCTCCTGCCCAGCCTAATGAGCTCCTGCCCAACCCCCCGCGCTGCCGTCCGTGTCCGTGCGATGGCCGGGTGCCCGCGGGACGCGGCAGCAGGAGAGCCCCGAGCTGTGTGAGGCGGCGCCGCTTTCCCGACCTCAGGGAGCCGAACCGAGCCGCGCCGATAGCACAGAACCGAAGCGAACCGAGCCGCGCCGAACGCACAGAGAGACTCCGAGTTCGGCCGAAGCGAGCCCGGCGTTGCCGAACAGCCGAAACTAGCTGAATGCAGCCGATAATATCCGAGTTTAGCGAAAAATAGCTGAATTCAGCCGAACAGCCGACTCTAGCAGAGTGTCGCCTAACCGAGCCGAGCTCCGCCGAGGGCAGCATCCCGGGCAGGGCGGGCGCCGGGCGGGCTCGGGGTAGAGCCGGGGCTCTGGGGGGCTTCCCCGCCTGTCCCTCTCTATCCCTCCTTCCCCATCCCCTCCTCCTCTTCTCTCGCTCCCTTTCCCCCATTCCCTCGTCCCCGCAAGCCCGGCTCCTTCCTTTCCTGTCCCTATCCCGCTACTCCCTTCTATTCTCCGTCTCTCTCTCTCCTCTGCCCGCCCTCCCTCTTCCCCCCTCCCGGGTTTTCCCTTCCCCTCCCGCTTTCCTCCACAGCCCGCCCTCCCTCCCTGCCCTTTCTCTTCCCCTGCTATCGCTCCTCTCTTCCCGTCCCCCTTTCCTTCTTTTCCCCCGCAGCCGCGGGGCTCGGGGTGCCGGAGAATAAAGCCCAGAGGGCCGGAGCCCGGCGCTCCGCGGCCCCTGCAGGAGTCCCCGCCCGGGGCCGGAGGCTCTCGGCGGATCCCCCCGTGCCGGTCAAACACCCCGCCCGACACCGCCGTACCTGCGGCTTTCCCGACATCCCGCTGAGAGTGGCCCCCGCTCTGTGCCGTGCCTTCCCCGCCGTTTCTGTCACTCCCTCTCGCTGCCCCTCGCCCGTGACAGCGAGGCTGGGGAGGAACCTCAGGCCTGCCGGGGGCTGCCCCCCCTTTCTTGCTGCAGCAGAATCCCGGTCTGGGGGGCTGTACATGTGGAAAGGGCTTGAAGGAAGCGCTGCGCTGCTGTCCAGGGCAGTTGGACTCATTCTGTGCCTTCTTCGGGGGCGAGGAAAAGGGGATGAAGACTCGGGGCTCTGATGCCATTTGGGGCACCCCACGGTCCTTGGGAGAGCGAGCCACACTGCGGTGGGGGAGCAGGTGGGTGGCGGCCGAGGGGGGTCATGCTGGGTGCCGTCCTCCAGAGGGACCCAAAGCTGCCCCGAAATTCACAGGGAGGGGTGGGTGGAGAATGCTAAAACCTGCCAAGTTATTCGTTTTTATAGGCAATGGTAAAGAATAGGAATTTGTCTCTAAATTCATTTGGGAGAAATCCGCTCTCTATCCAGGAATGTATTTATATTGTCTTTTTCCACTCCAAGCTTGACTTTTCCCCTCCTTTTTCCAGGTCTGCTGCATTGGGTGTCCCAAGGAGGGCTGGGTTCCTCAGCAGGGGTCTTAGGAGTTGGCGCTGATTCTGCTTTTTCTTAAGATGTATCAAAGTGTGCTACCAGAATGACAGTTCTCTCCACTGGAAAGCTTTCCCTCAATGCCATCGGTGCACGAACGCGTTTTAATTGTGGAACCAGAGGGACTGAGAAAGGCCAACACCCGAAGCAGGTTTCTGTTTGCTCTGTGTCTGTGAGAAGCGGGCTCTGTGCTGGGCACGGAGAGGCGCTGTTGGAGAGTGGCACCAGCGCCAGGTGTGAGTGTGAGGATGAGGAGGGCTCGGAGCAGCCCCAGGTGTGAGCTTTGAGGACGAGGAGGAGCCGGGTCCTGCCGGGAGGAGGCTGAGGGGGAGGGTTTGCCGCAGCTCCCTTTAGCATGGTGCTCTTGAGTAGCGGGGTTTATGGGGGGCTCCCGGGGCTGTCTCATGGAAGGACGGTGAGAGCTCCTCACGGGGTCTGGGGGAACACCAGGATACGCGCTGGGATACGTGGAGCGTTGCTTAAAGGAGGTGCCGAGGGACAAAGCAGCGGGGACTTTTGTCCTTTCCCGTCTCAATTTCGTCTTGCCAATCCCTCCCCGGTGCCCCGAGGAACAAAAATGGAGCTTTTGAGGACAAAAGAAATTAAGGAGAGGGAAGCAGCTATTCTTATATTATTGTTTGTGTTAAAACCGGGGGGTATCTGCCTTCAGTTGTGGTTTTAAGGGTTTTGATTGAAGGAAACATTAACGCTCGGGAGCCGTCCCGGCACCGCCCGGGTATTGGCTGAGGCGGACGGGGAATTTGGCG